>NW_024423786.1:17778600-17843383 GCF_017311325.1 Ursus maritimus
CAGGAATGTTTTAGCTCTGTGGAACAGCAGCCCTGCCTAAATAATAAACAATTGTATGCCTCATAGGACGAGAAATTCAAAGCTAAGTTGGTATTCACGTATCTTATAATCAAGCCCCCCTGCTCATTTTCCCTGTGATTTTGGCTCTGCCCTTATCTGTCTTTTCCCTTTCTCTGCATGATAGTCTCTGGTGGAGTCACAAAGTGGCTGCCCACAGTGACCAGGGCATCACTCCTTGTTCGATCTTCCTGTCTCCAAAACATCTTGTAATCTCCTTCTCCAGTCTCATTGCCTGCAGGTTTATTCCTAAACCAGTCACTAGCAAGGAGAGCTGGCTTAAACAACTTAAGAGCCTCTGTTTGGAACAAGGAATATCGTCCGGTTTTCCTAAATTTTATGGACGGTGTGAGGTGGTGGAAGGAAGGATAGTTCAATGAGAAATGGGAGTTATTTTACAAATAAAGAGAGGAGGAAATGGATGTACAATAGACAGCCAACATCATCCACTGTACTGACTAAAGAAAGTAGACTAATGCTTTATTCCATTCAGTAGGTAATATAATATATACCCAAGAAATAAATCAGAAATTAATGAGATAGGGTGTTTCATGAAAGTTACTCTACATTTCTGACTTAAGACTAGTATATTCTATCAGTGCCATGCTGTTCTCTGGTTATCCATTCTAATATTTCCTATAAGAAATGGTCTGATAGAGTAGTCGGATCTCATATGATAGAATAAGAGGGGAAATCACAGTTAACATGGAGGTTGTAATCTCAGGATTGGCTTCAGTCCAGCAAATTATCCTCCCATTTGGAGAAGAACAGTAGTATTAAGAAGTCAGTGGAATTTTTTGCTAGAAACTTGAGTCTTCGTCAAGGACTCATGTGTGAGTCTCTTTACAGTAGTAATCCATGAAGGCTGATATTTCCTGAAACAAGAAAATGTGCTTTAATATAAGTAGAGTGAAGTGATTTTGGACTGAACTACACTTCGACCGGGCACATCATTTATGTAAAAAATAATACTAATAATAAGGTAAAATTTAGACCAGTATATTTTCTCTAAAAGCTAAATAGCTATATTTTCATTTCAATTTCCTTTATTAAAAAAAAACAATTTTATGAGATAGAATGGGAAGACAAATCTTCCCATGGTTGCAATTAAATAGAAATAAACTGTTTCTCCATATGGGTGATGCAAATGTGAATCCCACAGTAGACATCACATGCATAATGCAATGGGAAACCAGTAAGACATCTCACCTCCCAGTTTTGGATCTAAAATGCAAGCTGAGACTTGGCTGAATATACTGTGTATATTGAGTGGCTTTAGTTGTAAGTGGTATGTTGCTTTCATCTGTAAAAAGAATTTTCCAAATATCTTCTAAAATGTAAGAGAAAGTGATAAATCCACTTGATGCCACTGATTTGCATACATAATTTAAGGTTGCATGAGCTGCTTCTTTTTCATAAAAACTCATATGATTCAAATTGAACCAATTTATCCATCTTTCTCTGCCTTCATTTTAATTCACACAGAGGTTCATAAGATGCTCATTGGCTTGTATTTAATTAAAAGTTATTTCTAACTTGAGGGAAATGTTTTTTTCCTCAGCTATAGAAGTTTCCCTTCTACGGATGTTAATTTTTAGTGCATAATTAAGACTAGTATCTGCTGTCATTCATGTATTAAGTTGTCATCAATTGTGACCTTATGATTCAGAAATGCACTTGGAAAGGAGCCTATTTTGTGTACCTGCATTACCAGCTACTAATACACATCTAAATTATATAATACGGTGCGGGGGTGCCTGGGTGTCTCCGTTGGTTAAGCCTGTGATTCTTGATTTCGGCTCAGGTCACGATCTCAGGGTCATGAGATCAAGCCCAGCACTGGGCTCCATGCTGGGAATGAAGCCTGATTAAGATTCTCAGATTCAGTCTCTCTCCGTCTCCCTCCGTTCCTCCCACCCCCGATTGCTCCCTCTTTAAAAAAAAAAGAAGAAAGAAAGAAAGAACATAATACAGTGCCCAGAATTTTGAAAACAGAGAAGGCATAATGAGTTTGGCTTAGGAAGTGACAGATTGCAACATCCGTCCTCAAATCTAGAAACGTTTCCCATATCCACTTAGTAAATAGGGTATTAAATATAATTTTAGCTGCTATGCTCATATTAATCCATTGCTCACAGTGTTTATATCCATTTGTATAACGTATTTATTTTTTATTTGCTGGGTGGTTTGATTTTTTTTTTTTCTTTTGCTTGCAGCAAAGCCTCATTGGGTTCAGCTCATAAAAGATGTAGAAATAGCAGTGGAGGACAATCTTTTTTGGGAATGCCGGGCAAGTGGTAAGCCCAAACCCTCCTACCGATGGTTGAAAAATGGAGAAGCCCTTGTGCTCGAGGTAAGGTAATGAGTCTGGTTATCCTTCCTCCCTTCATTTTGTGTTGAATAAATGCCCTCCTCATACCTACTGCCAAAGTAAACTCTTGAGTTTGCATACATTCATTTGCATCTAAAAAGTGGTGAAGGGGGGAAAAATATAAAATCAAGTACCCAGTATGCCAAGAAGGAAATATTTTCAACAAATGAGTTTCACTGGGAAAAGATGATTTTGTGAATTTAGTCTAAAACTGATATACTATTTTTTGTTTTGCTTTTGAAATTAGAGAAGACCTGACACTAATCAAATGTGGAATATAATTTCTTTTTCCCTGTTTGGCAACTTGGTATGGCCTCTGGAGACTAAATGCATTGTTACGTGGTTACCTTCTTACATGAGTACTTATTTTCTCAATCACTTTCTTTCTTAAGCCATGTAATTTTTGCTCTTTTAAAAAATTACGTGCTAAGTCAATTAGATTCCTTCACATTTCTATGTATAACCTGTCATACTACCTAAAAACCTTAATAAATGTATTTTCCAGAACCTTTTCTAATGCACAGAATTTATAATGTCTTTAATTTGCATGATTACAAAAATGGTGAAAACCTTTCCAGTTGACGGGATGGAAACATGATACATTTTTAAAAGTCTGCGACTTTAACCATAGGGAAAAATGAAATGCCTACAGTATTTTACCTCGTGTTTCGTTATTTATTTTACCGATAGACATTTGGACTGAAGGGTGTTTATTAGTATTTCTAATGTGTGGCTGTTATGTTAAATCTGCCTCAGATTTTCAAATAAGGAAATGTTACTATTTCAGGTCAGATTGCCTAATACTCTGAAGAAAATGAAGGAGGTTTGTGTATGATTAAAATAATAGTGGTTTTCATTTTTCTTTTAAAATGATATCTACATTTATATGCAAGAGATTTTTGTTATCACCTAGGAGAGAATACAGATAGAGAATGGTGCCCTTACAATATCGAACCTAAACGTGACTGATTCTGGCATGTTCCAGTGCATCGCAGAAAACAAACACGGTCTCGTCTATTCCAGTGCTGAACTTAAGGTTGTAGGTAAGACTAAGCTTCTCCTGTCCTATTTTTTCCCTGAAATCCTCCATTTTTGCTAGAACCAAAAGTATTTACTTCTCCTATTATATTCCTATATTATCTACAGTGTTGTAATCATATTGTTCAGGGTTTTTAATCAGGGGATATTTTTTAATGATTTCTAAGGAAAAGCAGCAATCGTGGCTGGAATAAGCCTCAAAGTTTAAGGTAGAGAAACAGTGATAAAACGGTATTGACCTAAAACATCCTTATCCAGCTCTGCTATTACAAACTAAGCAATGTCTTTTAAGAGAGGAAGTGAATTTGGTGTTTTCTGTTGCTGGGCCAGAAAAGTAAACAGAATTCAAAACAATACTTGATTGATCCACAAGGAGCTGCTTTAGTTTTTAGCGACCCTGCTTGAAGCATCCAACATTGGGCATACTGAAGTTTTAATTAACAAGGCTCAACCATTTGAAGTTCTGAATTATTTTCTTCTTCTTGCACTTTAAGTATATAAGAAGATAGAAAATGTCATCTTGTGTTTAGGGCAATTATCCAGAAAAACACTTCCTAAGTGGCAAATGCCTGAAAATCAACCAAAATTGTCAGAGCATAGCATAGTATGACATACACAAGAGAGAAAAAAGAAATGAAATTTATTGCTCCATGTAATTAAAGTACAGATTTGGGGGGTGCCTGGGTGGCTCAGTCGTTGAGTATCTGCGTTTGGCTCAGGGCGTGATCCCGGAGTTCTGGGATTGAGCCCCACGTCAGGCTCCTCTGCTGGGAGCCTGCTTCTTCCTCTCCCACTCCCCCTGCTTGTGTTTCCTCTCTCGCTGGCTGTCTCTATCTCTGTCGAATAAATAAATAAATAAAATCTTTAAAAAAAAAATAAAGTACAGATTTGGATCTGAGCAGAACATGATCCAGGGCTCAAGCGTCATCACCATCATCAGGACCTACATGGTGTTCCCCAGCACATTCAGTTTCCATGACCATGGTCAATCTAATGGAAGAAGCACGGCTTTCTGAATTGCCCTGAGAGAAATCACAGTCCAGCATGTCATTGCCCAGTAGAGCTGATGTGGGTCACGTACCCATGGGTGGCCCAATCCATATGGCCCAAAGGTTGGAAGGCCCAATGGATCTAACGCGTTGGTCCTCAATCAGGGATGATTTTGCTCTCAGGAAATATTTGGAAATGTTGGGAGACATTTTGGTTGTCACAGTGTTGGAGACAGATAGGAGAAGAAGGGAGCCAGTGTGTGTTACTGGCATCTTGTGGGTAGAGGTCAAAAAGGCTACCCACAAATAATCCTACTATGTAAATATCCTACAGTGCACAAGACAGCCTCTCACAACAAATAATTATTCAGCCCCAAACGTCAGGTGCCACACCGAGAAACCCCGGTTTAATGGGAAGCAGGTTTCTCATCCCTGGTGCTTGGAGGTTAGAAAAACATCATCTGCACTAGGAGGCCAAAAGTCTGGGAAGGGCAGGTTATCAACTGAAAATCTGGCTACTCTAATCCATGACAGAGAAGTGGGGTATTACCACAAAAAGAGAGTGGAATTTGTACATAGTCTTAAGTTGAAGCATGGCTATACTCTTGTATTAAATTAGCCTTATGAGTGACAGTTCATTCATGGTAAAGTAGATAATTTCCTACCCAACATGCTGTATGAGGCTTTTGTATGGGAAAAAAAATGTTAAAAATCTATACTGTTCACGGGTGTCTGCTTGGCTCAGTTGGTTATACATCGGCCTTTGGCTCAGGTCATGATCCCAAGGTCCTGGGATCGAGCCCTGCATTGGGCTCCCTGCTCAGTGGGGAGCCTGCTTCTCCCTCTGCTGCTCCCCCTGCTTGCGCTCTCTCTCTCTCTCTCTCTCAAGTAAATGAATAAAATCTTAAAAACAAACTTTAAAAAATTATAGTTCATTCAAATATAAAGTTTTGTGGTTTTTTTTTTTTTTCATCAAAGGTATTCTTTTAAGATCTTAAGTTTTAAGGCCAACAGCCTTTGGGTAAACATATCTTCTTTATCCACAATCTTATATATAACCACAGAATATAATTCTGTATATGATCTCCACTTCCAAAAAAATAAATAAATTTTATTCACTGGGATTTTCCATAAAACAGAGAATTAGACATTAGGAGAAATGCACTGTGTTTGGTTAACTTTTCCCACATTTGCAATAAAAGTAAGAGTGATTTTTTCTGATTAAAGAACCATTTCATTCAAATGATACATTATTATGTATCTTGAATGTTCAGGTGTTGTTTCAGGGTCAGCATTGTATGCATTATGAGCAGATAGAATGTTCTCTACATATTATCATGTTTAATGTGATAACTCATATTATATATTTCTCCAACTAAGAAGTTAAACCTAACCATATGAAAATTTTATAATAGATCTTGATAATTTTTATGCAAGAGAATAATAATTCAGTATTCAGCCTTCATTCTAAAAACATTTACTGAGGCCTACTGAGTGCCAGACACTGTGCCATGTGCTGAGTCTCAGAGATCGCAAGAGAGACTGACTCTATTGTTGTCTGCATGGAACTAACTTCCAAGAACATTCTATGATAAATATTTTTCATTTTAATAAGCTCACGATTGAGCTGTTTTAAAACTTCACAGCAAACTTCAAAAATTCCTATATAAAATAATCGCCCCAAGATTTAGAACTTTCTAGAAAACACAATAGTAGGAATTACTTTTTGAGCACTGAAATCCTGTGAGTGGTACCCAGTCAATTAAGTAAATCAAGTACTGATATCTGTGTGCTGGGAAACTTTAAAAGGGGTTATAAAGTCAACCTTTGAACCTACAGGAATTTTTAAATACTAAATTCTAATTTATTTCATAAATAATTATTTATTTAATTAAATAATACATTCTTGTTCTCTCTTCTTTCTTTCCTTTCAGCTTCTGCTCCAGATTTTTCGAAGACTCCAATGAAAAAGTTGATTCAGGTGCAGGTGGGCAGCATGGTCAGCTTGGATTGTAAACCTAGAGCCTCCCCCAAACCACTCTGTTCCTGGAAGAGAGGAGACGTGATCGTGCAGGAGAATGAAAGGTATTTTGTTGTCCAAAATAATGGTGATTTGCTTTCTTCTTACTTTTCATGGTGATGTCAAAGTAGGTTTTCAGTATGAAATGAGTAGAATATGAGGTGTTGAAAAATGGAAGACAGTAATATTTTTTAACTTCTTCCCATACAGAATACCTTATTTTAGCAAGGATTTTCCTCCCCAGTCATCTGGTAAGACTCAAAGTAGAATGATAAAGAAATAGTCCTGGACCTAGGTGAGCCCATATCCTAGAACAAAGAAGAGATGAGAGCATATGCCACATAAATACCAATATTGCTGTGGTCTTATATTGAAATAATTTGGCATTCCTGGTGTTAGTTTAAGCAAAGGCTTTCTTGGTTTCCCCATTGTTATAATAACATTTAAAATGAAGAGGAAGAATGAGGCATAAAGGTACCACTTGTAGAGCCAGACTACCTGGGTTCAATTCATTCTGCCTTTTACTTGCTCAATGAAAAGCTTTATTTCTTTGACTCATTTTCTTATTGAAAAAAATTATTTATTTATTCTAGAGAGAGTGAGCCCAAGTGGGGGGAGGGGCCGCCGGAGAGGGGGAGAGAGAATCCTCAAGCAAACTCCTGCTGAGCGTGGGGCCCAACAGGGGGATCCATCCCAGGACCCTGAGATCACCGCCTGCGTGGAAATCAGGAGCTGGCCACTTAACCAACTGAGCCACCCATTTTCTCGTAATTAACGTGGATGATGATATTTGTATGTTACGGGGGTTGTTAGCTAGATGAAATACATAAATATCTATACAGCACTTAGGTCACTAGCTGGCAGTGAGTAAACATAAGTATTAGCTATTATTATTTATTGAGCACTTAACTACATGCCAGGTGTTATGCTCAAAGCTTGTGATAGAGTATTGACCCCAAAGACGTCCATGTCCTTATCCTAGAAACCTATGATTATGTTAGATATATGACAAAAAAAGTAATTAAAGTTGAAGATGGAATAAAATTACTAAGCAGATGACTTCAAAATAGGGAGATTATCCTGGATTATGTGGGTAGGTTCACAGTTATCACCTGAATACTTATAAGAGGATGTGGAAGGCAGAAGCGTTGATCAGAGATGTATGATAATTAAGGATGAGGCAGGAGAGATTTCAGACTTCAGACGGACTTCATTTAGTATTTCTGGCTTTGAAGATGGTGGAAGGAAGCCATGAGCAAAGGATTTTGGATGACTCCCTAAGATGTGAATAGCCCTCAGTTGACAGCCAATAAGGGAAGAGGGACCTTAGTCCCATAGCCACAATGAACTGAATTCTATCAACAACCTGAAGGAGAATTTAATAATTCTGAACCCTCCCAAGGAACATAGCTCAGACAATACCTTGATTTTGGTCCAGTGATCCCTGTGCTGGACTTCTGACTTCCAGAACTATATAATAATAAATTTGTGTTATTATAGGCCAAATTACTAAACGTATAGTAAGTTATTATAGAAGCAAGAGGAAACTGATACAGAACTCTACACTCATTATCTCTTTTAAACTTCTCTGGAACTCTATGATGTGTTATAGATCATATTATCATCTCCATTTTACTAATGAGAAAAACAAAACTTAAATTATATAATTTGCCTAAAGTCACATAGCCAGGATTTTAATCCCTGTCTGTTTGACTCTAGACATAACCACTAAGTATTTTAAATGCCACATGTTGTATAGGGAGCCCAGAATTGTAGAGGTGGTCTTAGCTTTTGCAGTCATAGAGTCCAAATTACTCTTTTTGGAGATGAGGGAAAACAGCCAATAAAACCATAGGCCAAGAAATGTGGATTTACTTTTTCAAAATTACAAAGTCTTATTGCAGACAACCGAGTTGAACTGCTTTTATATTACCGAGGCACCAAGTATTTCCGTGAGTTGGTATGACAACACAAATTGCAATTCCTCCAGTATTTAATGGGAGACACTGCCCTTAAAAGGCAGCCACAGCAGGATGACAAGGCAAAGTTGTGAGCTGAGTGGTTAAACACAATCCGGCTAAATGCTGGGCCTCACAGAGTAGATTTCTGGAACAGGAAGTTAATTAGTGATTTGGAGTTTAATTTTGTAAACCAGTTGAAACAAGTGTAGGCTTGTGGCACAAATTAGTTAATTTTGGCTATATTGGAAGTTAAGTCTTCTTGTATAACTGCTGACTTTTTGTGTTCGGAAAAGTTTTAAATAGTTTTAACTGTGTACATAAATTAAATAGTGGCTAAATCCCAACGACTTCAGTACTTTACACAATAATAAACCCACTTGTCCTCACAGTAGTGCCTACAGGAGGCAGAGGTTTTTAATCTTAATTTCAAGAGTAGATAAGAAGATTAAGAGTTTTAGCTACAGGCACACAAGGAGGGATTTACTCCCACGTTATAGAGTAATGGGGTAATGCAAGAAAAAGGAGTATAAATTCCGGAACCTGATCTGGGGTTTCTGACTTGGCCACTTACTACTTTGGTGCCATTAGGTCCATTATGTAACACTTTCGAATCTTACTTTCCTCACTCATAAAAGAGATCATAATTCCTACCATACATAGTTGCTATATAGTGAGCATTTAGCATAATGTCTGATATTTGCAGATATACTGATGAGTGAGAATAAAGATATATTACAAATAAAATGTTATAAGTAACACTGACTGAGAAAGATAGAAGCTTTTTGCTTTTTGGTTGGGTGGCTCATTAGCTGATTGAAGTCTCTAAAGGTAGGCAGTTAGGACTACCTGGAATCCACAATTATCAGGGACACAGACCCCTTTTCTCTTGCTGTTCCACTATTTTCATAATCCTGAGTCAAGATGGCTCCCAGGGCTTCAGCTTCTCAGTGTCATCTCCCGGTAACAGGATGGAGGAAGACCAGAAATCAGAGTATACCTCTTCCCCTTTTTAGGAACTTTCCAGAAGTTCCATACAGTAATTTCTTTTATGCCTTACCGGGCAGAATTTAGTTCCCAAGCCAAACTTAAATGCAAGGGAGGCTGAGGAATATGGGGGTGTTTTTGTTTTTGTTTTTGTTTTGGTGGGCATGTATGTATCCAGTGAGAAATTAGGATTATTTTTTTAATTAAGATTATGTTACTGTTTTTTTTTAAAGATTTTTTATTTATGTATTTATTTATTTGACGGAGAGAGAGAGAGACAGCCAGTGAGAGAGGGAACACAAGCAGGGGGAGGGGGAGAGGAAGAAGCAGGCTCCCTAGCGGAGCAGGGAGCCCGATGCAGGGCTCGATCCCAGGACCCTGGGATCACGCCCTGAGCCGAAGGCAGACGCTTAACAACTGGGCCACCCAGGCGCCCCAGGATTATGTTTTAAGTAGAAAGAGGAAGATGATTTACTCTAGCAATGTATCATATTCATAAATGTTACTTCTGTCCATTTGAGGACTACTGACCTCCATTTAGAGTTAAATATTTCCAACATCTCTTCTATGAATAAGGAAAATTTTAGGTATAAAAACAGGGTTAAAAAGGGGAAACATATTTAAGAAGAAGTCTCTCCCAAGTATCTTAGTCTGAGCTTTTATAGCACAGTACCATAAACCAGATGGTTTAAACAACAGAAATTTTTTTCCCATAGTTCTGGGCATGGTAGTCTGAGATCAGGGTGCCAGCCTGGTCAAGTCCTGATAACGGGCGTCTTCTGGGTTTCAGATGGCAATCTTCTTATGTCTTCACATGGCAGACAGAGAGCAAGAGAGCTCTCAGGGATCTCATAAAGGCACTAATCCCATTCATGAGCTCCCCCCCCAACCCCCCGCTCATGACTCAATCACCTCCCAAAGGCCCTACCTCCTAATACCATCACACTGGGGATTAGGGGTTAACATGAATTTTGGGGCGACTCAAGCATTCAGTACATAGCACCAAGTCTGGTGGTTTGGATTTCACTTTTATCTCTTTGGACAGCGAAAGCACTGATGAGCCAGAGCCTTGATGCTTAGGGAAAATGCTGCTAGAAGCAATTATTGACCAAGTTGTACTTTTGAGTCTTCTCCAAGTTCATGTGAAATCAGAGTGGGCCTCAGCCATCACTTGGCAGGGAAAGGCCCATGTCTGTCCCTCTTGACTTGGTCTGCAGTCTTAAGCCAAATTGGGGAAGCACTTTAAATGATAGATTTATTGTGCATATTCAATCATTGGCTGTTCCAACTTAAAACATGCAGATTCAAATCTCATTTGGGGGGACAAATGAATTTATTGACACATTAGAAAATATAGGAGAAGACAAAATTTTGAAAGGGTATTTATGGCGAGATTTTTAAATACATTAGCTTTTTAGGTTTGTTTTTGGTTTTGTTTTTAATATGAACTTGGGTTTGTCAGTGAATGAGAAACTTGTAAGTAGGAAAGCTTTCTCCAGCCTAGTGTAGGGAATGTTGGTGGCAAATAAACTTGATTAAGCCAATACATACATATACTTTATTATGTAGAGCCTAGGTCATGAAAAAAAAAGAAAGTCAAATTAGGGGAAAAAAAATTTAAGGATTAAAGATGTCCTAAAAATTGTATAAACTAATAAATATGTCTACTATGTATATCACACAATGCATTTGAACAATTATACTCAACGTGGTTTGTAAGTTTTTATATCAGCACAGTAACAGCTTTGTAATTAATGCGTCAGCAGTAGTAATGGGGGTCTAAGTCAGTGAGACACCTTAATTACAGAATCATTTTGAAGAAATCAGTGTTATTGCTTTGAGGTCGAGAGAGCATTTCAAACTAAGGTAATAAAGGTATTACTTCCCAGCAGAGGTGTTAGAAAAGCTGCTCTGAATAGATTATAAGAGCTTATAATGCTGGTAGTGATTCCTGAGGTCTCAAAATCAAGTGCTCATTCATTCATTGGAAAATATTTTGAGTACCTACTCTGTGCTAGGCACCAGATATTTAATTTTTATCAGACAAGTCCATCCTCTTGTTTGTACTTTTCAGGGTATACAGACAGGCAACACTCAGCAGTTACAATAAAACTCAACTGGGACACTACAGTATGTTCAGTGATTATCAGAGAAGGCCCCATCTATAAATTAGAGATCTGAGCAGGCTTTCTGGAGAATGTAATATGTACAGCAAGACTTGAAAGATGACTGGAGTTTACCAAAGAAGAATATTTCAGGCAGAGGAAGAGCATATATAAAGGCACAGGGCAAAGAGTGGCTTAGGAACTTATGTAGCTTCAGTTTACTTCAAGTGTAAAGTGCCTCGTGAGGGCAGATGCAGACAGAGTGGGGCTGTAGAGGTGAGCAGGGATCTTACTCGGAATGACATGTAAGCCAAATCAAGAAGCTTGGGCTTTATTCCACAGGTGCTGAGAAGCAACAGAGTAAAATCAAAGTAGCAGAATTAGAAGACCAAATTTAATTTTGATTATGTTCTTTTAAAAAAAATCACAATGGTGGCAACAGCAAATATGACTTGGAATGGCAGAAAGACTTGAGGCCAGAATCTCAATTAGTAAAAATTCACCAATCTGAACAAGAGAGTATTATAACCTGACCTAAACAGATGGCAATGAGAAGGGAGAGAAGTGTTAAGGAGTTAGACAAAGGGGTTAAGACCACAGGACCTAGGTGTTAATTAGATTAATGATTTGAGGAAAAGGTAAGAGTCAAGGATGAATCCTAAATTTCCAGCTTAGACATCAGGGAGCATGGTGGACCTATTCAGTGAGACAGGCAACATTACAGAAAGAACAGGAGTAAGCACAAATGTGAGTGCTGTTTGGGATTGTTGGTGTTTGAAGTGCTTGTTGAAGACCCAACTGGATATATGAGCATACAGATGTTGACTAAATGGATCTGGAACTCAAGAGACAGGCTTGAGCAACAGATAGACTTTTAGGTGTTCTGAGCATGACATGGTAGCTGAAACCATGGCACTGAATAAAATTGTCTTGGAAGGTACGTAACATTAAATCATAGAGGGTCAATACCTTATCTCTGACGCTGATGGAAACTTAAGTTATAGGGTAGAGGAAACCTGTTTTCATAGACTTAGATAAATGGCTTACAGTCATCATTTAAAAGTAATCGATTTACTAAGTAAAGGTCAATGATAAGTCCCCTGGTATGCAAATATTCTAATCTTTGAAATTGCTAGCATCAATACTGAGCAAAGTTGTTGTTGTTGTTTACTTTTTGTCTTGTTTTGTTTTGTATTTGTATCATCCACTACTGAGAAAAGTTATTGTGCTTTTTTCCCGCTTGTACGAAGCAGGTTGTCTGAATAAACAGAAATGCCCTGCCCCTTTGAGTTTTCAGTGGTAGTACGCCAGCTGTCAGTGTTTTAGTGTTCTTGTACTCATTCATTCATTCGCTTATAATCCACATATTTTCAAAAAAGACAAATTGAAATAGGATGTTTTTTCTCCTTTAAGCAAAGTAAAATTGGAAAAGACTCTAGAGAATGCAAGCAGGCATGTTATTCAAGAAGAAATAGCCAGTTGGCATATTTTAAAGAATGTTTAGCTTTTCTCTATCACTTAGTGGTACTTACAATGCATTAGCCAATTATTTTTAAAAATGGGGCTTTCAGTTGAATGCTATTACTTATAATAGTAAATATTTTATTGCAATAGCCTTAATTCGAAAGAGAGTCAAAGAATGGCCCATTACTTCTAATTAAACACATTAAAATTGTTTCAAATGTTCTAGGCAGCATTTAATATTATAGAAATTTAAATGCTTTTTAAAGAAAGAAATAGTAAAGATTTTTTTCCCAAATATTAATAGCCATAATCCACATAATGCTTTTAAAATGTATTAACCAATTCTTAACATGCTTTTTACATATAGTTAGAAACTGGCTTTAAAAATGCAGTGAGAATTATTTTCTGTATAAGTCCATTTATATGACTGCTGAAAAAGGCACAGCCTTCAGGACAGAAAACAATGGTCACGGTTGCCAGAGTGGGTGGAGGGGTTGACTATTTAAGGACATGGGGAAACTTTTAGGAGTGAGGGAGTTGTTCTAGTTCTTGACCGTAGCGGTGGCTACATGACCACACTGATTATAAAAACTCACAGAACTACATACCAAAAGGGGTGAATTACACTATGTATAAATTATACTTTAATTTTTTAAGCAAAAATTTAACGCAATCTTACATTAACCTCATCCTGAATTCATGAGTAGCTTTGTAGAGAAATTGAAAGGCTCAAGAAATGCTCCCAACAGGTCACTTTTGCCTTCTGTGAAACATGAAGCAATTCCATGACAGCACTGAGAAGCAGAAGCAAAACTTTTGCCAGTAACCAGAATAATTCTGTCAGAGCAAGAACCACTTGGCATTTCTACCACTGCTACTACCAGTCACCACAGTCTTGCTCTGTAAAGATGTGTCTAGGAGCTCTGTTACTACCAGCAGATCTGGTAGGTGGCACTTCCTCTTGTTTCAAGCTCTTAGATGAAGAACAAGGATTCCTTTGCCAAAGTTTCTGTCTCCATCCCTTCCCCATTCCCCCACATTTCTTGGCTCCTCTCTCTCTCTCGTCACAGTAGACTCTAGTTTTTTTGTGTCGTACTGTTCAAAATGCTGCTCCCTTCTCTGTCTGCCTTCTGTTGCCCCTTTTACCTGAAGAGCTGGATTCTGTTATCTTCCTTTTCATCCTCAGTCTGCCCGTCTAAACAGCTGTTACCTCACAACTACCTGATAGGTATGGAAGCTCAGTGCATTTCAGTTAATCTACCCTTGGGCAAACAGCCAAGATCTCGGGTAATTCTTTGCCCCTGTACCTTTAGCTCCAAATTAATCTTGAACTGGAGAACTTAGAAGATCAAAGGAGAATTTTATGTAATATGTGTGTTGTTGCCACTTTCAGGACTTGGATATTAGCTGAATAGAGATTGACATCCCTGTTCCATAGCTATAGGGAAGGTACACATGTTGTCCCCTAATCTGTCTTTAATCAGCAGTGGGGGCTTTCCCAGCACTGGGAATGCACAGATGAATACGAAATAGCAAGAGCACTTAAAGAGCCCACTCATAGTCTCTTCAGAGTTTGGAAAAGTTAACCACCAGTTACACTATATGATCAAGGTGACCATGTAATTCATTCTATACACTGACACATTTTAAAAGAGAAAGGGGGCACTGCTAGCAATTACCTTCAAGACAATACGTATAAACTGTACTGGCCTGAGGAAACTGGACACTGCCACCTTGTCTATAATGGAGGTGTATGGAAGCAAGGAAGAAGCACAGAGAAAAGAGATGCTGTCTCAGCCTTGGGAACTGGAAAATCAGCTCCACAGAAGGAGAGGCATCTCAGAGGAGGCAACCCTGGAGCTATGTTTTGAAGGATCTATAAAATCTAACAGAGCAAAAGAGAAGGGAAAACACCATCTGAACAAAATGGTGGATGGCATAGACAGAGGTGGAACTGGGTATTTATTCCAGTTGTGTCTGGGCTAAAGTGCGTATATGATCAGGAAAATAAGAAGGCCTGACCTGAGTTCTTCCCCAGATAGAGAACCATCTCTCTCCTTCAAAGGAGGTGAACATTGGATGATCATTTTTATGAAAGGGGAGATTGAGATACCTAAGTAAGTATACAACAGTCTCAGAGAGGAGAGAGCAGCCCCCTTCCCTGTCTGGGTTCCATTACCCACACCTCCATTTCTCTCATGCTTCCAGCTGTAAAGAAAAGAGGAAAGGGTATATTTGCCCCTTACATCCCATATCCTATGAGAAGATTAAGCTAATATTTAACAGTGAAGATAATCAAGAGAAGAATCAATACAATCCAGACCTTTGGGTTGGGTAGGGCTCTTGGGAAGCCATCCCAATCACTTCCTCTCTGCCGTCCCCCACTCTTCAACCACCAGAACATGCCTACAGAGCTTCTTCCATTAACCACAGACACTTAAGTTTCTGCGTATGTATTTGTATCATTATTTACATGAATCATTTATGCCTGATGGGCATGCAGCATACTAAGTAACATTATTCACTGTGTCAGATGTAGCAAATGTAGGTTTGATTTCCTTCTTGACTTAATTTTAGCGGGTGTAAAGAGCAAAACGTCAGAATCGGGAAGGTGTGGGTTAAATCTTGGCTCTTTCACTTACCACGTAGGTGGAGCTAAGCACGTTATTTAACCTCTGAGTCTTTTGTTCCTTATTTGTGAAATGGGGCCTTATTGCAAAGTTAGCCAGTCTGTTAGGTTGTATTTGCTTGGCACATACTCCTCCCAACGATCGGACAAAAATACTGACCTTCCCTGACGAGCAAAGAAAGGACGAAGTTTCCTTTGGAAAAATCATGTCCAACTCTGTTGCTCCATTTCACTCATGTTTCTTTATCTCAGGGGACTCAGGTTGCAAAGATAAAAATAAATAGTGTGTGTGTGAAGCACCTCCTATAGCAGCTTCTAGATATAGTCTCAGGAAAAGGTACCATACCGTTGCCGTTCATGTTGCTTTTAATATTAACTGTTTCCATCATGTTGCTCAAATACTTTAGGAGTATTTTAGGAGGAGTACTTTAGGAGGAGACTGGGTCAAAAAGAAATGTGAGTAAAAACTTTTGTCTTTTATAACTCTCAGTTGAGTTTTCCATTATTTAAACCTTCTTAAATAAATAAATTTTACCTAAATGTTGTTAAATAAATTGCTTTCTTTTTTTAAAGATTTTATTTATTTGAGAGAGAGAGAGAGAGAAAAACACAAGTGGGGAGAGGGGCAGAGCAAGGAAAGGGACAAGCAGACTCCCTGCTGAGCACGGAGCCCAATGCAGCCAATCCCAGGATCCTGAGATCATGACGTGAGCTGAAGTCAGATGCTTAACCCACTGAACCACCCAGGCACTCCAGGAAATTGCTGCTTGCTTGCTTGCTTTTTTCTTTCTTTCTTTCTTTCTTTCTTTCTTTTTTTAAGATTTTACTTATTTATTTGTCAGAGAGAGAGTGAGAGGGAGCTCAAGCAGGGGGAGCAGCAGGCTCTCCGCTGAGCAAGGAGCCAGCTGCGGGACTGGATCCCAACTGACTGAGCCACCTAGGCGTCCTGGAATTGCTGTTTTCAAAAATCATATCGGGTAAATTTTGCAGATGACCGTGTGGTTCTTAAATCCGTATTTCAAATTATATTTTCATGAATCATTAAAGTTAAGGCCACTTTAAAAAATATTTTATCAGTGTCATGATTTTGGTAGGGGAAAGCCGGTTAATGAATTTGAATATGCTAGACATTGGAATCTGTTTGAAGCCAGTTCCTTGTTAGAACCGCATAATTAATTCATACCCATACTCAGGGTAAATGTTTTACTTACTGGGTGTATCCCGCCATACCGCATCTGTTTGGTCATAGAACATTTCTCACTCAAGCCCCCAAATCCCACACACACTTGCCTATAGCCCAGTCAATGTTCTGTATCCTTGTTCTCACTGAAAATTGAAAGAAAAAATATATTAATGCTATTGTAGAAACTTGTACTATCATCATATAACACCTTTGCTTTTTTTCCCTGATAATGCATTTAAGATAGGAAAAATCAGATGCTTTCGTTCAGAGTAAGAATATTGACTCTTTCAACACTACCAAGTTACAGGACAGGGGTGCATACCATTGCCTTTTGAATAAATTTTTTTAAAAAGGAGAAAGGGACAGAATTCTCATTTCATCCTGCATTTTTTTGCTCTTGTAATTTCCTCTGGCTGGTTTCTTTATCCCATTGTATCATCTAACACAGTGTATTAGAACTGTTTGTGCAGAAGGCCATCTGACCTGGGTTCTCAGAGAGCCTTTTGCTTATCTATCCTTGTACCCTCAGACTCTGTTCCATACATATTTGTTCATTTCAACATTCATTTATTCCTCAAATATTTATTTAACATCTACAGTTCCCATTAACTATTGCTGCATAACAAATCACCCTGAGAGCCTATGGTGTAAAAGATAGTCACTTTGTTCGATTTCACTGTTTCGTGGGTCAGAAATTGGGAAAAGGCTCGGCCAAGCTTGACTAGGTATTAGCTTAGCTTGTCTTCCATGACTGTGGTCTGGTAGTGGCTAGAGCCAGAACAGCTGGGAGCTGGCTATGCCCTGCGTTCTCTTTGGCAGTCACAAGGTCTTTCCGTGTGGTTTCTCCACGTGGGCTAGTTTGCGCTTCCTCACAGCATGGTGGCTCTAGGGAGCTGAAATGCTTACAAGGCAGCTAATGAGTTCATGAGTGAATATTCAGGGTAGCAAGATGGAAGGTGAGTCCCTGAGGCTCAGAAGACACAACACCCCACTTTTCTAGCATTACACTAATTATTAAGGAATCACCAAGCTAACCAGATTCAGAGGGAGGGCAATTAGACTCTACCTCTTGATGAGACAATAGCAAGATTCTAGGGGAGCAGGTGGGATGGGAAATCTAACTGTGGCTACCTTTGGGAAGTGCAATCTGGCACACCTCCCACGTGCCATGCATTGCCTAGGCTCTGAGGAAACCACATGAACAAGGCAGCCACGGTCCCTTCCTCATGGGACTTGCAGAAGGGAAATACAGAATGCAGATAAGTTGAAAAGACCTCATAGAAATTGCAAAAGGGAGAGGCAGAGTACATATAAATTAAAAAGATAATTTATTTAGCCATAAAGAAAAATATATATAGAATTACAGAGTTTTTTTTTTTTTTTTTAAGATTTTATTAATTTATTTGACAGAGAGAGACAGCCAGCGAGAGAGGGAACACAGGCAGGGGGAGTGGGAGAGGAAGAAGCAGGCTCATAGTGGAGAAGCCTGATGTGGGGCTCAATCCCAGAATGCTGGGATCACGCCCTGAGCCGAAGGCAGATGCTTAACGACTGCACCACCCAGGCGCCCCCTACACAGAGTTTTATTAAAAAAAAAAAAAAAAGGATTCATTAAGGAAGTAACTCTGGGGCAGAAAACTAAATGGTGAGAAGCAATGGATCATGCCAAGAATTGAAAGAAGTGCCTTCCAGGAAGACACCCCAACAAGAACCAAGGCCCAGAGCTGGGATTGAGGTTGACTGATTTGAGAATCAGGAGGAAACCAGTGTCACAGAGGTGTCATGTATGGATCAGGAGAGGAACAAAATATAAAGCCTCAGGAAAAAAAATAACAAACAAACAAATAAAATATGAAGTCTCGGAGATGGGATCCTTAAATACCATGGTAAAAATGTTGGATTTTATTTTAAATAGAATAAGAATCATCAGAGGTCTTAATGCAGAGAAGTGACATGACCTAGTTCAAAGAGAACTCTGGCTAAAGTATGGAGAGTGGGTTGAAGAGAGAAAGGGAGGGAGCGCAGATCTGGTTAGGAAGTGGTTTGTAGTTGGCAGGACCATATTGACTGGAGGCTTGACTTAGGGTAACAGTGGGTGACATGGAGAAAAAAGATACTACGTATCTTGAAGGTAGAGTTGGATAAATTTGTACCTTAGGTATAAAAAATTTCCTACCAAATGATTACATTTTATGGTTAATTGTGCATGAACTATAGGTATGCCCCTGAGCCATTAGATTTCAAGTCTTCAAAGGGTAGGGGATAATTCTACTCTTATTTTCCAAAACTCTTGGTGCAATTTAAGTCCTCAAAAAATACTTGTTGAAGTGAATTTAATTCTCTTTTGAGCAGTTTCCATTTCTTAAATATATCTATAATTTGCTTTTCTTTTTTTTTTTTTAAAGTAGGCTCTATGCCCAGCTTGGAGTCCAAAGCAGGGCTTGAACTCACAGCCCTGAGATTAAGACCTGAACTGAGATCAAGAGTCAGCTGCTTAACTGACCAAGCCTCCCAGGCACCCCTATAATTTTCTTATTTAATTCACCACAACAGTTTCTTAAAAATATACAAAAATTTGCTTTTTAAATAAATTTCTACTTGAGGCTTCCTTTTGAAAATAAATAATTTCCTTATTCTAATTCTTCACCCCCCCCCCTGAAACTTTAACAGAAATGGGGGTGGATAGATGGGTGGACGGATGGATGGTTGAATGGATGATTAGGTGAGGTGCCGTTGCACTTCCATAAAAAAGAAATAAACATGTGTTTCAGTAGTGATGGTTGCTGCCTCCCGCATTCTGATGCTGGAAGGTGTTATTCATAATTTATGATCTGTTATATAAGTTCTAATGAGTTGGTGCACTGAGTTAAATTTCTTACTGCTTAACAAACTTAAAAACAATTGATTTTGTACTTTGACCTGTTTTCCACTTCCTGATTTTATTTGTGATATTTTAAAATTCTATCTTAATGAAGATTTTATTCCTAGAGCATTTTCTGTAAGATGAGAGTGTTTGACCCTTTGTGAGTATGAAGTCCTGAAAAAAAATCTATAATTGAGGTTGAATAGATAAAAATCTATCTTGTTTGGGAAAAAATTATTGCCTGACCTTTTACATTCAAATACTAAAGAAAGAGGCATGTTTAACTTTACTTTTAAGATTTTATTAGGCACTTTATGGGGCGCCTGGGTGGCGTAGTCATTAAGCGTCTGCCTTCGGCTCAGGGTGTGATCCCGGCGTTCTGGGATCGAGCCCCTCATCAGGCTCCTCCGCTAGGAGCCTGCTTCTTCCTCTCCCACTCCCCCTGCTTGTGTTCCCTCTCTTGATGGCTGTCTCTTCTCTCAAATAAATAAATAAAATCTTTAAAAAAAAAGATTTTATTAGGCACTTTATTTCCAGTATTTATTAAGTTACTTAATTTACTTGAAAAAATGGTAGTATTTTAAAACCTGATACAAATTATATGTTTTTCTAGGTACTTAAAATACTGATACCTCGCTATTTTTATTATTTATTATTTCTTTATTACTTTAGCCTCATTTTAATAACTTGATGTCTCCTAGTTTATTTCATTTACTTATATCATGTCTCATTCCTCAAAGAACTTGAGACAGTTTATCAAAGTACACACTGAGGAGGAAAAAAATGTGGAGAAAAAAAGATGCCAGCATTCCACTTGTGTAGAATGTAAGTTATATTAATTAGGACAGCCTAAATTCTTACTAGGGTGTCCTTACTGCCTCTTATAGAGCACGATCCATAGTACGTGTTCAGTAAATCCTTGTTGGATGAGTATCTGAGGGAAGTTTACAAAACATGAGCCAGTGGATCCATTCATGTATTTGAGATGCACAATTTTGGCTCAGAGCTTTCTGCTAAAAATAAGCAGACAAAAATACTGCCAATTACAGAATCCTTGATGTCCATAAGGTGAAATGAGACCATTTGATAAGGAGATATGCAGCTCTTCCTAGGCATAAAAATGTAAATGTATATCCAAATCCAATGGGTTGTCATGAAGGGACCATTGAGTCATATAGTACTCACAGTGCACATTCATAAAATACAATGACTTCTTGGGGCACTTGGGTGGCTCAGTCAGTTAAGCATCTGCCTTTGGCTCAGGTCATGATCCCAGGGTCCTGGGATCGAGCCCCGGGTTGGGCACCCTGTTCAGTGGAGAGTCTGCTTCTCCCCCTCCCTGTGACCCGGCCCCCTGCTCATGCTTTCTCTCTCTCTCTCTCTCAAATGATTAAATTTTAAAAATCTTTTTAAAAATACAATGACTTCTCAATGAATGTTAAAGGGTTTTTTTTTTCTTATTCTTTGCAATCCAAGTGTTAAGACTTAAGGCTCTTGAGAAAGAAGTAGACTACATTCTTCTAGCTAATTTTCCATGCATATTATCTCTCACATGTATGTTTTTAGTGAGCTTGAGATGGAAATTGTTTCAAGGTTACGTTTGGTGTCAAGAATGTAGGGTACACAGGAGGGGCTGCTGTGAAGACGGAGAGTCAGTGCTTACAAAGAGTCATTTGAACTAATAGTAAAGTTTATATCATCTGATTAAAGGTGTGGTGGCTCACCAGAACCTGTGTGAATAGACAATGATCATATGTCTGCATGGAGGAAGGACGAGAAAGTGCAGATTGTTAGGACTGAGATTTTTCTCAGAAAACAGTTTGCAACCCACCGCAGGTTGTGAATGAATGTGTGACCTAAGACTCTACATTTTTGAGTAGTGCAACATTACTACTCTTTTTCTTTAAGTGAGGTACAGTTGATACACAATGTTACATTAGTTTCAAGTGTGCAACATAGTGATTCCACAAGTCTATGTGTTACCTATGCTCACCGCAACTGTAGCTCCCATCAGTCACCATACAATGCTATCACAGTACCATTTACTATATGCCCTATGCCATGACTCTGACCCCCGTGACTTACTCATTCCATAACTGGAAACCTGTACTTCCCACTCCCCTTCACCCATTTTGCCCCTCCCTCCATACCTCTCCCCTCTGGCAACCACCAGTTCATTCTCAGTATTTTCACTACCACTCTATTTTTGTGCAAGATAATTTTTAAGGGGCTAGTCACCAAATGTACACAGTCATCATGAAGGAAAATCTTAATAAGGTGCACCTAAAAAGACTAACACCGAAGCATCCGAGATAAAAAGCTTTCGAACACAGTCTTGTTATGATGGGATGAGTTGAATTGCTAGCAGGAGTTGCCAACCTGATGTCTGCAGATTCAACTTGAATTGTATCACATTCGTTGTAATTGTTGTTTATGTCTGTGTATTTGTTCTGCATAGAGTTCTCGCACTTCTCAAATATTCAAAGAACTCTGTATCTCAGCAAGTTTAGTTACACTGCAGAAGTAAATGGCCAGTTATACATGGATGAATATCTAAAATAGAAGACAGTGTTGGAATTAGGATGATGGGACCAGAACCATTCTATCTTGCAAGAACACAATATCAAGGCAGATGGTTTTGGGACCACTCTTGATTTGTGATAAAACCTTGTCCTCCCTATATGGCAGATAGCTTCTGACCCCTTCATATTAGTTAAGATGACAAATATATATTGAAAGATACTATGTATGTGGCACCAATTTGTGGTTGCTCATATCCTTTAGGGATTTGGGAACTGTAGCTAAGGACTCAATCAAGAATATTACTCAGAATTTTTAGATGCGTTGCAGAAACTGACTCAGGGACGGACAGGAAACTGAGTGGCTCCAGAAATCCTGGCAGAAGGGATTGCAACCATCTTTTCAGAGTAACTACTGGAATGAATGGACTAAGCATCATTTTTGTCTTTGTTTCACAAATTAAAGTTGAAGGAGGGATAATCCCGTAGGCATAGCTTAGAATACTGTTACTCAAAGTGTGGTTCCCAGAGGCTCTGGGTGTTTCAGTTGGTTAAGCATCTGACTCTTGGTTTTGGCTCAGGTCATGATCTCAGAGCCCTGAGATGGAACCCTGCGTTGGGCTCCCTTTCTTTCTCTTTGGTGTCTGCCTTCCTATAGAGAAAGAATGTATTTTGATGTTCTCTTTACCATGCAGTAAGGGACCTCGCCCTTACAGGAGGGGCCTGGGGTTGTACATTTGAGCCAGGGTGCATAGGTCTGTCTAATTCAGGGATGAAGTATCAGAAAACCATGCTGCTCACTTAGGCAGTTTTGAATCAGCTCTATGTATAGTATAAGTAATACAACTGACATTCGGATTTTCATTGATTTCACTTATGAGTCTATCTCTCAAGCAGGAAAGAATAGTGTCAAATAGGCTGCCGCTTTGAACCTTTAAGTATTCCCTTTGAGGTTTTCTTTTAAATACATGAGCCATTAGAGAGTTGTTTATTTTTCTTGTTTGGTTTACTCCCTCATACATAGGAATATTTATTGTTTTTTGCAGATACTTCTTTATATAAGGATTTAAATGTTTCAAATGGATTACCTTGGCCCCATGAATTACTTAGATGAGTAGTTTTATATAATAATTCAAACTGAAAATCCCCTTTTAAGGGCCTTTTGTTCTATTGGCTCGAGTCCGTTTTAGAAGAAAAACTATTGCATCACCGTTGTAACAAAAATTGAGCTCCAGATTTATTCGTCATGATAGACATGCTTTTGGAAAGGTTTTATAAAAGTAACGATTGTGTTCCTTTACCGTCGATTCTCTTCTCATGAATATGAAGAATGTTAATTGATATGGAAAAAGTACATCTTTCTAGGACCTCAGATGCCTGTTCCATGTAATCTGTGTGTCCAACAAAATAACAGTGCCACATAGTATTAGCCTAGTGCTTAGTCAAAAATAGGATAATTAACTGCTGAATCTTCTCCGCTCTGCCTCTCTTTTCCTTGGAGATTTTCCGACCAATAAATCACTAACCTAACACTGTTGAATTTATAAGACGAAGCCCAAAATGGTATAACTAAAAGAATGAAACTTCTAATATAATTTTCCTAAATAGTGTGTGTACGTTCGTTATCTTTGAACTCAAGGGGCAGAAGTTCTTTCACCAAGCGTTTGGGGCTGCGAGGGAGCTGCAATGAGAACATGCACGTTGTGCTCTTTTTCACTACCCTTACTTTCTCGTGCATTTTCATCGATTTATATTTGCTTTTCTTAACTGTCATTATTTATCCTACAATATATGCATTGTGAGTACTTTTCTCTGACGGCTAATTGTAAGCATCCATCTCTTCGAATATGTACTCAGAAAGTGAAGTCCAAAATAGCCTTGTTATTTTCTATACAGCAGTTTAATCACTACGATCTCATGTGATTTCATCTCCACTGAGATGTGCTTCCTGAGAAAATGTAGAGTTGCGGCGTGTTTGTTAAAATTCAAGTTGAATAAATTACCGTAATATTCAGAACATAGGCAAGGGTAAAACAATATATTCAGCAGTCCTGCCTCGCATGCATAATCCTCTACTGTTCCCATTCTAAAACATGCTGTGTTATTATGAGTAGTTATATGTCATCATAAAGTACAGGTCAGGTTGCCTACATAGCAGTCAACTTTCTGAACAAACAGCTTTTCTTAACAGTCATAAATTCAGTGCCATCACTGAATTTATAGAATGGACCATTAGAGCAGCTTAGAGCAATTAACTTTACTTATCCCAAACTAACCATAGACTGCACAGAGTTAAGTAAAATAATTAACCTCTTTTACCAGGAAAGGAAAGTGTGATAAAAGGAGATATATAAAGGTATATTATAAAACTGATCAAGGAGTCAAAAATGTCACAGTGATTTAAATTCTACATTTTTCAAAGGAAACTGGAGTCCCACATTTCTGAATGTTAATCTCATAAATCTTTGTTTAACTTTTTGTGCCAAGACTTAGAGACACTCATTGTTATCTACCTTTTCAGCTCCATCCATTTGCAGCAAAACGTGTTCCCAGAAAGCTTAGAAAGCAATTTCATTTATACTGAAGTAGTATAAAATTTTCACTTTGGATCTCTGTGGGGAAGCATGGGTTATTGAAGGTTTTCTTTTGAGAAACAATTACTCCATCCATTTACTGAATATTGTTTATTTTTATGTTGTGTGAAATGCCCTGTGGGCCTCTTAGATCTTACTGGAAGAACCAATTTAGGAAGAAAATACCCAATTAGCTCAAAATTTTACAATGTACAGAGTTTGCATTTTTTGAGAGTCAATATGTTTGTTTTGGAATCTGTGTGATTCCTAAGTTGTTAGCCTTGCTTTTGAAACTATTCCTCATCTTGGCATAGTCATGAAGATAGGTTTGCTCATTTACAGCTGTTAAATCTCACACACTACGGGCGCCTGGGTGGCTCAGTCGTTAAGCGTCTGCCTTTGGCGCAGGACATGATCCCAGAGTCCTGGGATCGAGCCCCACATCAGGCTCCTCCCCTGGGAGCCTGCTTCTTCCTCTCCCACTCCCCCTGCTTGTGTTCCCTGTCTCGCTGGCTGTCTCTCTTTCTGTCAAATAAATAAAATAAATCTTTAAAAAAAAAAAAAACCTCGCACACTAAATGTTTTGTAGTTCGTCCAATATCCCTAATAGTTCTATATTTGTAGTGAAAGGTTAGCTGTTAACGCTAATTCATAGCATGTGAAGATATCTGAAATCGCCTGTCTCTGTTCTGTGATACTCAGATCAGAAGGTCTGAGCTTCAGGTGAATATTTGTTCGGTTAACCGGGACATTTTTACTTTAGTGTCATGCTTGCTAATCTTAGAAGCGGTCAGTTGCCCAGCTGCTTGGACCTTTGAGTTCTACCTCCAGCCTGTATCTCAGAGCAGATGAGATTACCTCACTATTTAAATATCTTTAAGACCTTCTAATAACCACTTCCTAGCCTGCTTTCTTTACATATTAAAATCTCCAGCAAAGCTGCAATTTTTTTATTTTTATTTTTATTTTTTTGCCTAGTAAAGGCAGATTAAATTTACTGAGCAATGCTATCGGTCAAGTCCTATCTACTTTGAGGGTCATGGCCCAAAATTTTTACAGATAGGATTAGCAAGCAAAATGGGTTGGGAGCATTGCCCTTGTTTGTACTCATTCAAAGACTTTTCTCAGTAACTTTTCTCTCATTCTCTTTCTCTCCCTTCCTCCTTCCCTTTCTCCCCACCTTTATCTTCAGTATCTCCCTCTTTCTTAATTTCTTTCTTCACAGTAAAAGTACATTTGTAGTCCTCTTATCCTAGGAATTTCTAAATTCTCTTCATCTCGCTTTCTATTGTCTCAGCTTTCTTTTTTTCCACGTATATATTTACACAGTTGACCCTTGAACGACATGGGGGATAAGGGTGCCAACCCCATGCAAAGTGGAAAATCCAGTGTAACTTTTGATTCGCCCAAAACTTAGCTAAGAGCCTACTATTGACAGAAGCCTTACCAACAGCTGAGTCAATGAACACATATTTTGTATATGTATTATATACTATATTACTATAATAAAGTACACTAGAGAAAAGAAAGCATTATTAAGAAAATCATAAGAAAGAGAAAATACATTTACAATACTGTGCTGTATTTTAAAAAAAATCTTCGAATAAGTGGACCCATGCAGTTCAAATCTGTGTTTCACAGGTCAACCATATGCATATACATGTGCATATATATAGATAGATTTCTATATGGCACATAAATACACAGATACGTGTATAGGTATATACATGTGTATGTGTGTAATAGTATGCACACTTTCTGAATTTATTTTCTTATAATTTCTAAAATCCTCAGTGCCTTGCAACCTGCCTTCACTACTCCCAGTTCTTCTGTAGTGACTCTCTAGAGGCATACAGTCATGTGTTCATTCAGCGAGTATCAATTTCGAATATTTACTCTGTGTCAGGAGTGATTGAAGGCTCTAGGAATTTAGCGGTGAGTAAATCAGGCACTATCAAGACCTTCTCCCTACCTCCAGAGAGCTTACAGTCTCTGAGCTTACTAGAGGAGAAAATTAGTCAAATAAGCACACAAATGTGTCATTGGCCAGTTGTCAAATGCTATAAAGCAGGCACAGAAGATGTATCATCATTTACGGGAACACCCAATCGGACCCAAGGTTCAGGGAAGTGGCCAAAAGCTGAAGGTTCAGTACACATTAACCAGACATAGGGAACAGTGTTTGCAAAGGCGCCAAGACAAGAAGCAGCATAAAAGCATTTAAAAGAAAGCATGTGTGACTGGAGAAAAGCAAACAAGGGGTAGTATTCACGAGACTTCATGAAATTGTGGGGGGGAGGGGGGAGTCCCGATGAGAAAATACTTCTCAGGCTTAGGATGTAATCATTTCCTCCTATAAGCCGTGTGGTGCCAGAGAAGCGGTCTAAGCCAGGTTTGGGGGTTATGGCAGAATTACATGATCAGACTTATGTATATCTTTTCTCTCTCTCTCTCTCTCTTTTTTTTATTATTATATTATGTTAATCACCATACAGTACATCCTTAGTTTTTGATGTAGTGTTCCATGATTCATTCTTTGCTTATAACACCCAGTGTTCCATGCTCCTCCTTAATACCTATCACCGGGCTAACCCATCCCCCTCCCCTCTAAAACCCTCGGATTGTTTCCTGAAATCCATAGTCTCTCATGATTCGTCTCCCCCTCTGATTTCCCCCCTTCATTTTTCCCTTCCTTCTCCTAATGTTCTCCATGCTATTCCTTGTCTTCCACAAATAAGTGAAACCATATGATAATTGTCTTTCTCTGCTTGACTTATTTCACTTAGCATAATCTTCTCCTGTTCCATCCATGTTGATGTAAATGTTGGGTAATCATTCTTTCTGATGGCTGAGTAATATTCCATTATATATATATGGACCACATCTTCTTTATCCATTTATCTGTTGAAGGACATCTCGGCTCCTTCCACAGTTTGGCTATTGTGGATATTGCTGCTGTGAACATTGGGGTGCATATGGCCCTTCTTTTCACTACATCTGTATCTTTGGGGTAAATACTTACATTTCTTTCAGATTACTCCCCATGTGTCTCACACCAGTCTCCATATCCAAAGTGTTTGGTTTGCTTGTGTCCCTCTTCAGGGTCTCCTCTTTTCTATTACTTCACACTAAGAAAATCTTTGTTCTCTGACAAGCTAAGGTATAAAGAGATTTTTCTTCAGTGATCTCTTTGAGAAAAGTGGTCAGCGGGCATTTCATACCCATCAAAGTGGTCAGGGTTCCATGAAGGGAATCAGATTTAACACCTTTTTCACAGCTACGTAGGAAAGTTCTTGGCATTTATAACCCTTGTACTTTACTCCTCAAATTAAAATACAGTGTCCTGTGTTCCCTGATTAGCTTTCTAGGCCATTATTCTCAAACCATTTTGTTTCAAACGTCCCTTGACATTCTAAAAAAATTTTTAAAAATTAAAAAAAAAATCACACGAGCAACAAACATTCATGGATACTCTACATTCATGGTCTCTGTGTTCAGATCACTTTCTCACTCAAGAAAATGGAAGTAAGATTTGAGTGAAAGTAAATTACAGGTCATCAAAGTAATATGTATGTATAGGTAATATAAAATACATTTAAAAATATGTGTGTAATATAAAATATGTATCTGGATAAACTCAGACTAATCACACTTCTGACACTCACCTCCAAATCTTGCATCAAGCAGGATAATACTTAGAAATTGAGTTGAGATTGTCTACTCTAGTCTGATGCTCTTAGCATCCTTCCTGTCTACCGTAGAGCCTACAAGTTGGAAACGCTTACTGATCACGGTTTACATATATCACGTCATGCTGACACTGGGGTTGGAAAACTTTTTAAGGAAGTTGACCTTGTCTTTGGATAGATATGACAAGCACATACCAAAGATATGAATTATACAAGATAAAAGGCATCCTAAATGTTAAATGTA
Organism: Ursus maritimus; assembly: GCF_017311325.1. NCBI lineage: Eukaryota > Metazoa > Chordata > Mammalia > Carnivora > Ursidae > Ursus > Ursus maritimus. The sequence continues at coordinate 17,807,290 of NW_024423786.1, forward strand.
TGGTATGGGTAAGTAAAGATTTTAGGAATTCAAGGAAAGGGGAACTAATTATGGGTAGACAAGATGTGCAATTAAGATTCATGGATCTGACTAATGACAGGTAAGCCCTTTCTCATTCTTCTTTCTCATTTCAAATGATACCTCTTCTAAGAGGCATTTCAGAGGCATCCTAATCATGGAAACACTCCTTATACCTATTACTCTTTATTGTATCACCCTGTTTGTCTCCTTCAGAGTACTTCTCAAATATCTGAACTTGGTTATTTATTGTCTATGTTGCTCAGTAAACTGTTACTTCCATGAAGGTGGAGACTTTCTATCTTGTTCACACTATAATCCCAGAGAGTCTCATAATGTCTTGCACATGTAAGACACTCATTTGTATTTCCTTAATTAATTAGTTAGGTACAAAAACTTTAAGTACATTAAGCATATGCTCAGAAACTCTAATGTAAGCTTCACTTGTACTGCCCAGATCCTTGCAATAGCTCACAGGTGACCATGAACATGTTATTTTGCAAAATTTGAATTTATATTGGGTCAAATGTGACTCTCCCAAGTTCATTATGAAAAGAAAGAGAGTTTCTCAATTCTCATATACTGTTTCAAAGTTAAGGGAATTCATGTCATGTCTATTTTCTACTTTCTCCAAACTGATAAGGCTAGGCCATCATGAACAATCTACCACACCATATATTTTTAGAAGACATTTCACACTTATTTGATAAAGGCATCCCTGAAAGTAGTTATAATGTTAAATAATGCTGTTAAGTAATGCTGCATAAAAATGTCAAGAAAAGTTCAAATTAGTAGAGCATCTTTTCTTACTCAGCTCTGTGTGTGTGTGTGTGTGTGTGTGTGTGTGTGTGTGTGTGTGTAAATTTTGTTTTAGTGTTCTTTATTCCCAAGAAGGCTAGGGACTGGCTTATCTAGCCATAGAAATCCTAGCTTAAGGCAATACTTCTATTTGAAAATTGCTATTTATTTGGGAAAAATGACTATTATATATTTATTTGTCTAATTTGTATTTTTCTCTAGAATTTCTTTTTTAAAAGATGGAGGACTTAAAATAGCCAATGTGACTAAAGCTGATGTTGGAACTTACACATGCATAGCAGAAAACCAGTTTGGAAAAGCAAATGGCACAACACGCTTGGTTGTCACAGGTAAGTTTATTTCTTGAAGATTGCATTATGTAGAGATGAACTGTATGGTATATTATTAAGATCAAAGGAAAAAAATAGATATTTTACAATATGCAGTGCACTGTAAAGGTAGAACCTGTTTGCACTTACTTTTAACAGGTGGAAGTCAAGAGAACAATTCTTACTTCACACACCACACTGTGCACCAGGGAACACATTAGTTGTGTGCTCATATGATGGGCAGAAGAATTACAAATAGCATCTGCTGATGATCAACTTTTATGCTACTCTATTATGTCAGATGTTTTGAATGCACTCTTTCACAATATCATTGATATTTTCTGGAGATGTTTAAGCCCATGGAATAATCTTTGCCATCAATGAGAGTCACTTAGAGTTGTGGATATATGTTGTTTATTTATTCATTCAAGAAAAAAAATGAGTACCTACTATGTGTCAGGTGCTTGGCCTGTGTTGGCAAACAAAGTGATAAAGATGCTGCCGTCATGAATCTTACCTTCTACCAAAGGTAGAAAGAAAACATGCAGTAGGAATAAAAGACAAGGAAATTATTAGAAGGAAAAAATTGCAAACAGTTGAGAAAATACAGAGTAGTGTATGGTCAAGGTAAGTTGGAGCAGAAACACCATGACTGGAGTAGGCTCAGTGAGAAAGAGAGGTCTAGACAAAGATTTTGTGGACGTGGAGGAGTTAACAAATAGAATCCTTGGGGACAATCATGGAGGCGCTTTGTAGGCCTTGTTAGGACTTTAGCTTTTAGTTGGAGTAAGAAGTGGAGGCTGGTGCAAATCAACAGAGGAGGAGTATGATGTGAGGATTTAGTCTAGTTGCTTTGATGACAACAGACTGCGGGGAATCAAGAGCAGAAGTGGGAGAGAGCTCAGAAGACCGCGACTGCAAACCAGACCGGAGATGATAATGAACCAAGTGAAAGTAGCAGCAGAGGAATTGATGGGAAAGGATCAGATTCTGTAAATACGCTGCTTGTAGAGTCAACAGGAGGTGCTGATGAATTGGATGTGAGACCCAAGAGAAAGGAGACAAGGATGGTTGCAGGGCATTTGGCGAATAACAGAAAGAATGACAGTCAACTGAGATGGGAAGGTTCCCAAGTTTGGGAAGAGGTAGACCAGGAGTTCAGTTTGGATGTGTTAAATATGAAATGTTCATTAGGCTCTCTTTGTGTAAGCAGACCACAGTATTCTGGCATTAGCAACAAATCCAACCTTTCAGTGGGTTAAAATAGCAAATACTTAAGTTTTGCTTATACAGCAAGTCCATGGTGGGTCAGCCATACTGTCTTCATTCAGGAATAAAGGGTCCTAGTGCCTCCATCATCTGGTACATTGCCTGTCACAGTGGAAGAGGAAAGACTACACATTAGGGGGTCTCTTGGTTCTTCCAGGCTTCTGCCTGTTGGTGCCACACGTAACTCCATCTTATATCTCTTTGGCCAAGCATTAGCATTTGGTTATGCCTGAATTCAAAGGTGTTGATAATTTAATCCTACTGTATGTGTTTAAGGAAATTATGGTGAACAATAACATCTATCATAACACCCAAGTAGGTGTCCTGGGAGAAGTAGCTGGATATATGAATTTTGGTTTGGGGAGAGAGATGAAGGATAGAGATACGCATTTGGGAGTTGTTAGCATATGGATATATACTTGAAAATAAAAGACTGCTGAAATCACCAAGAAAGTGAGTGAAGACAGAGGATGAGAAAAACCAAGGACTGAGCTTGAGGCAGTCTAACATTCTGAGATTTAGGAAGAGAAGAGGGAATAGATAAGGAGTCACCGGCACGGACGGTTCTAGAAAACAAAGAGAATTTGGTGTCCCAGAAACCAAGAAAAGAAAGTGAACTGACAGGAAGACAATGATCAAGGGTAGCAAATGCTCCTGAGAGGTCAATTAAGTAAGATGAGATTGGAAAATGGGCCATTGGTTTGCAGCAGGGTGATTACTGGGAACCTTGACAAAAGCAAATGGGTTGTGGGGAGCCAGAGGCTAACTGGATGGATTAAAGAGGGAATTTACTAGAGGAATTATAGACAGCACACATAAATGATTCTTTCAAAGACTTTTGCTGCAACATGGAGTCAACAAATGAGGAGAAACAATGGAAAAATGGGGTCACGAGAAGTTTAATTCACGGTAGATGGGAGGACTATTGTGATGATAGGGAGAAGGAAATGTACATGGGGACATTTGGGGGGAAAACACATTAATTAACATTTTAACTTAGCATTCCTCTTATAGTACCTGTTCTAAATATCTTTTGTGTGGTCTTTTAAATGTTCGAGTCTATTTAAATTTTGGTAGCAATGCATTTTTTAGTCACTCACAGTCAGTGAGAATTCAGTAGTTTCTATTTCTACCCCCATATTTCACAAAGCAATAAAACGAAGTTAAAATTGATTTTGTAGTAGTAGTATAACTTGTTTACAGGTGACTTTAATTTTTAACTGATAAATTCTATAAATTCAAATATCCTAATTCTTTTAACAAGAATTTGTGGATCCAATGAAATACATTACAGATCTGCATAAAAATGTCTATATTAATCTTGAAGACTTTTAATCATGTACCCTAAATGTTAGATTAACCATAAGCTTGTGAAAATGCTTCCATCAAAATAACAATGCCAGTGTTTTACTTAAACCTTTCTTGTTTCCTTAATAGAACCAACAAGAATCACTTTGGCACCATCCAACATGGATGTCTCTGTTGGCGAAAGTGTCATTTTGCCCTGCCAAGTGCAGCATGACCCCCTGTTAGACATCATGTTCACCTGGTATTTCAATGGGGCCCTCACAGATTTTAAGAAAGATGGATCTCACTTTGAGAAAGTAGGTGGGGTAAGTTGTGTCATTTTCCTCCTGCTATTTATATCACCCGGGGCTCTGACACGTTGTCCCTAAAAAAAACATCTGGCGCATATATGATGCTCGGGAAATGTTTGTTCTATGAGTAAATCTGCATTCCCAGTTCTGCTGTGATCTCATTTTATTATTGTAGTTACCACAAAGTGAGCACAGTTACTTCAACCTATAAATTATAATTTTAATAAAAATTGGTGTTTGTTGTATTTATATCAAATGCATAATTATACATATGACCATGACGATTTTTTCATTAGTACCCTATTGAAGGGAAAGTTTCCTTCTACAGGTGTCAGTTTTCAACATGACATATTTATTATGAAGTTGAAACAAGACACAGTCGCTAAGCACCTCAATTGTGTCAAGCCAAGAGCTTTCTTCTCGATATCTCTCTGGGCATTAGCAGGGAGAATTTTCATTTTACAGATGTATAGACTAAGGATTTGAGAAGTTTATTAACTTGCCCTGAGTCACTGACCTAGTTAGTGTGGATCTTAGATTCAAGCCTAAATCTTTATGCACTCAAAACACGAAATATTTTCTTATGTCCCATTTTGTCTCCTCATTTGTGATGGTTCAATGTGAGGAAGAATTACAGATTTCAAGGAAGAACTGACACTTTGAGGAGAACCATTAAGAAATGACTCAGTGTTGGTGAGCCACACAAACCCCCCAGCTGGTAACATAACTGTGAATCCAGAATCACAAGGGCCCTTGGAGGCCTGTTTGCACTGACTTAAGGATAGCTTCATTCTGTTTAGCTAAGATGTCAGCGGTGTATAGTAGAGTTCAAGGTTTGTCCTTTGGATGAAAAAATAAATAAAAACAAGGAAAGATGGCTGGATGGACAACTCAGTTTTATTCATTTGACAAAGATTTCATATTAAATGTAAGTGTATGTAACACAGGTATATCAACATACTAGGATCATGTGCAAATTAAAAGGATAATGTTATGACTTCAATTGTGTGCCCCTCCCCCCCAAAAAAAGATCTGTTCAAGTCCTGAAGCCTAGTTGTGAAATAATAGAATATATTGATTTCTGCCCCTGGGTCCTGCCACAGAGCTCCTAAAACCCTTGGAATTTCCTGGGTGATAGGAATGCTTTTGTTCGAAAGAGGTAACTCTCTGTGGGCTCCAGAACAGCTCGAGGATAAAGGCTGGTCACCAGAAAAACCGTGATTAGAAGCTGGGAAGTTTTAGCCCTATCACTCATCCTCTGAGAAGGGAAAGGAGCTAGAGACTGAATTCATAATTGATCAAGCCCATGTGATGAATCTTCCATAAAAATCTCAAAAATATGGGGTTTCATAAATTGGTGAACACATCTACATGCTGGGAGGTGACACACCTCACCCTATATACCCTTTCATCTGGCTGTTTATCCGCATCCTTTATAATACCCTTTATAATACACTGGTATATGTAAATAAATGTTTCCCTGAGTTCTGTGAGCCGTACTGGCAAATGATTGAACCTAAGCAGAGGGTCATGGGAACCCCGGTTTACAGCCAGTCAGTCAAAGGTTCAGGAGACAGTCTGAGCCTGGGGTTTGGTATCTAAAGTGGGGGGTCCTCTGGGACCAAGCTCTTAATTCTTGGGATCTGATGCTAATACCACACAGATAGTGTCAGAACTGAATTATAGGACATCCAGTTGTGTCAGAGGATTCCTTGGTGTGGAGAACACACACATATCTGGTATCCGAAGTGTTGTGGTGTGTTCTGAGTGTGAGTGTGGTAGCTGGCAGTAAAGGAGATACAGAAATGTTTTTAGTTATACCAATACCTCAGAGGGTGACCTTATTTGAAATTAGGGTTGTTGCAGATACATTTAGTTTAGTGACAGTGACATCATAATGGAGTAGAATCCTAATCCAATATGTCCTTATAAGAAGAGAGAGATTTGATGAAGGGGATAAAGGGGTACAAGCTCGGAATTGTAAAACAAGTCATGGGGATGAAAAATACAGAATAGAGAGTATGGTCAATAATATTGTAATAACTTGGTATGGTGATAGAAGCTGACTACACTTAACCACAGTGAGCATTTTGTAATGTATGTAATTGGAGTTTCACTATGCAGTACACCTGAAACTGATATAATATTGTTTATCAACTCTCCCTCAATAAAAAAAAATTTTAAAGAGGGAAATTTAGACACAAACACACAGAGAGAACACCATGTAGAGACACGGACACAGAGGGAAGGTGGTGATGTGAGGATACAGGCAGAAATCAAAGCCATGTTTCCACAAGCCAACGAATGCCTGCAGCTTCCAGAAGTCGGAAGAGGCAAGGAAGGATCCTCTCCCAGATGTTTTGGAGAGGAAGCTTGAATTCAGACTTCTGGCCTCTAGAACTGTCAGGGAAGAAAGTTCTGTTGTTTAAAGCCACCCAGTTTGGTTACTTTTTTACAGCAACCCTAGTAACTAATACAGATGGTCTCTTCAAAGACAAAAAAGAAAAAAAAAAAAACAGATGTTTCCATACCTAGCCATAGTTCAGTACAATTTCATTGCCATTTCTATTTTTTATCATCTGGCTTATTCCATTTTAGAAGTTCTAGTTTCCCTAATTATTCTGATTCAAGGCTTTCCAGAACTTCACCAATTGCTACAACCTATTAGCATTTCTTTCACTGTTACTTTAAATGCCCTTTAAAAGAAAAAAAGTCACAAATTTCTTCTATCGCGATGGGAAAAGGCATACGCTAGTATTCTCAGCCAACTCTACTTCTACTCGTGTTTGTCATTTGCCTTTCTTTGGAGGGGAAGGCAAAGGAAAAGAGAAAAGACTAGAATGTTACCTTCATAAAGTCCCCTTATCTGGTCTGGAAAAGGCTTTTCTAACTCAGCTCTTGTCGTAACCTTAATTCTTAAGATAAAGAATCTTATTTGAAGCATTAGTTACCTTTGCTGTCTCATGTAGATAATTGTGTTTGTGATTTATCTGCTGGATATTAAAATGTTGATGGTGTTTGATCCAATGCAGTGCCCTCCATCTTAACTAATGCTTAAGAAATACATGATGAGAGACTAGAAATCCAAAGTACTTTGATTTTAATATTCATCAAACATTCTTTTATTTTTAAGTTTATTTATTTATTTGTACCATCTCTACACCCAACGTGGAGCTCAAACTCACAACCCCAAGATGGAGAGTTGCATCCTCCTCCGATAGAGCTGGCCAGGCACCTCTCATTAAACATTCTTAAAGAAGTGCTCACTTTAGACTGAGCTAGATTACACTTTCTGTAAGAGGAGCTTGGAGTTAGGAATATTTGAGGTTTTCATGTAATTTACGTGCTCCTGCCTTACCTATAGGTCCTATATGAAGTATAAAGTCATCTTTTCACAGAGTCAGGTATCTAAAACATGACATTTCATAAATTAATTCTATCACCTGCCAATTCTGTTCTTTTTCTAGCACGCTAGTTCATGGCCTGTGAATTTTTTTTTACTGACTTGTGCCATTAGTAACTTAATATTCTCTCATCAGTATAAAACAGGAAGCCGTACATGATGACATTACCCTTAAGCCCGGGCAATTAAGTAAATTGGTTTTCCGCTGCATGAGGAAGGAATCACACAACAAGTCTTGTCCTCTGATTGTATATTCATTGCAGCACCCAAGTTAATACCTAGAAACGTCTGCTTCTCTTTTATCCAGTATGTTCCTAGATATATCCCCTAGTTTCAACAGCAGCAAAATATGAGTCGGAAAGTTGCCAAGAAAGGTGGATAGTCAGAATGATGTTTTTAAGGGGTGAGGGGTAATTTAGAATTGGGAAACCTAGCTCAGAGCTTTTAAATGATTCAGCCAGTTGTCACTGGGACTATACAAGGGGGTATTATTGGACCATACATTGAGTATTCAATTCTTATTCATTTATTGTAAAAAAAAACAAAACAAAAAAAACCAAAAAAACAAAAAACACCTTTTGGAAAAAAATCCACAAGCTCAAAAAGCTCTAACAATTTAGATCGGATCTCTTGTGTATGTTTGAACATCATGCCAGTCACAGGGTTCTGCATGGTTATACATTCAGAAAAGCTTGTTAAACCAAGTGGCTAAAGCAAATTGACATATCACAGGGGAGAGGTATGGGTCCAGAGACAGGCTTCAGCCTGTGCCCATGGGACGAATCAAAGTTGTGTGAATAAATCAGCAGTAAAAGAATTCTGGTTAAGCCCACTATTTGCCACGCAAATCTCAGTTGCAAGCATGTTGTGGGGTAACTGGAAAAACAGGAATTTGTGTTCAGATACATATGAGTTCGAGGTTCTGCTGCTACTAGATGTGCCATGGGTAAGTCACTTAACTTTTTTTCCTCATTTTCTGGTCTCTTTTCACATCAGTTTTTAGTCTTTGCCGTGTTCTTTCCCACCATGAGAGTTTGCACACATTGGTCTCTTCTGGAACAATTTTATCTTTGCATTTCACTATGTCTACATATCTTTATTAATATAATTACATATGTAAGAATGTACATATTCATATGTATACACTTTTATTTCATATATATGCAGTTATAAGAAGAGTCATAAGTTCAGGGTGCCTGGGTAGCTCAGTCATTTAAGCATTGACTCTTGGGGTGCCTGGGTGGCTCAGTCATTAAGTGTCTGCCTTCAGCTCAAGTCATGATCCCAGGGTCCTGGGATCAAGCCCCGCATCAGGCTCCCTGCTCAGCGGGAAGCTTCCCATTCCCTCTGCTTGTGTTCCCTCTCTCACTGTGTCTCTCTCTGTCAAATAAATAAATAAGCGTCGACTCTTGATTTCAGCTCAGGTCGTGATTTCAGGGTTGTGACATCGAGCTCCGTGTCAGGCTCTGTGCTGGGCGAGGAGACTGCCTAATATTCTCTCTCTCCTGATCCCTCTGCCTCTCTCCTCCACTCAAAAAAAAAAGGGGGGGGGAGAAGAAGAAGAAGAAGAAGAAGAAGAAGAAGAAGAAGAAGAAGAAGAAGAAGAAGAAGAGGAAGAGGAAGAGGAAGAGGAAGAGGAAGAGGAAGAAGAAGAAGAAGAAAAGAAGAAGAAGAAGAAGAAGAAGAAGAAGAAGAAGAAGAAGAAGAAGAAGAAGAAGAAGAAGAAGAAGGAAAAGAAGAGACAGAGGCTCAGCAATAAGAAGAAGAGGAAGAGGAAGAGGAAGAGGAAGAGGAAGAGGAAGAGGAAGAAGAAGAAGAAGAAAAGAAGAAGAAGAAGAAGAAGAAGAAGAAGAAGAAGAAGAAGAAGAAGAAGAAGAAGAAGAAGAAGAAGGAAAAGAAGAGACAGAGGCTCAGCAATATGTATACAGTAGCATTCTCTTATATTTAACCAACAGAATTCCACTCTATGTACTCAGTCAAAATATAAAACAAATAAAATAATAGAGAATGAGAGAGAAAGGAGAGAGATCCCATCAGTCACCCCAGTAAAACATCTTTCTCTACTTTTAAATATACCTTAGCTGCCACAAACAGGATAAAAGAAATAATAATAATAATATAATAATAATAGTTCAAGAGAAACCAAAGAACATCACTAGCTGGGACCTAAGTATATGGGCCTAGCAATTTAAATATAATTTTTAGAACATTCAAGGGCAATTTTGACTTGTCTAACAAGCTACCTTTTGGACTTAGATATATTATAGGATGCGGGCTCACCATAAATAGACACTTTCAAACCAAAACGTACCAAGAGTTCAGCGTATATTGTGATGGGTGTTTAAACGGATATGCTTTGATAACCTTGATGTGGTGCAGGTTCTTCAGAAATGGAGCGTGTGTAGAGCCGAGCTGTACCGCTTGACAAACATTGTGTGGAATTGGATCTATGATGAATTAGAATGTGTGTGGATAAAAGGCACTGGAAGCAATAAGCGGTTTAGCAGTGACTGGTTTAGCGGTGACTGCCATGCATTTGAGTGGCTGACTTCAGTAAGATTTATCTCCCACAGCCCAGGCTCACTCTTGTTATGGCAGCTGCTCAGGAGCCTTGGGACTTGATGCATTTCCCAGCTCTTGGTGGTAGAAAAGAATACCTTTAAAAGTAATCCTTTGGGTGTAATAACACAATTGTGGTCACTTCAACGTGATTGGTTTCATAGAATTATCAGGGTATGAGGACTAAAAGTTTGAAAATAACACTTATTTTATAATATAAAACTGTTTAAAAAAAGGTTATATGTGCATTTTATTTATTTGTTTGTTTATTTATTTATTTTAGAGAGGGAGGGAGAAGGGGGGCGTGGCAGAGGAGGAGAGAGAATCTCAAGCACGTTCCACACCCAGTGTGGAGCCCAGGGCAGGGCTTGATCCCACAACCCGAAGGTCATGACCTGAGCCAAAATCAAAAGTCTGACACCCAATGGAGTGAGCCACCCAGGTGCCCCTATATGTGCATTTTAAATGCAGATCTGAGGCAAAGCACTCATTCCAAACACTAGTTGTGGCAGCACTCTGAGTTTTTAAGCAGCTCCTACTTGGAGTGTCTTATAAATTTTACATGTTGTCCAAATTCAAAACATCACCTTGGAATGATCATTAAGAGGATACACTCAGGAAGGAGTCTATAAAAGTGATTTTTGCCAGAGAAATTACTAGTATTCATCTTGAACACTTCCCTGAAGTCCAGCTCTTCCCACAAAGCTGCTTAGGGATGAAAAAACAAGGATTCTACTGTGCTTCTGGAAAAAGGGAAATGCACAAAATAGTTGAAGTTGAGTTTATTTCCCTAACTCATCATTTGCTCAACCAGGCATATAGAGGCTGTGTTTCTACTTAAAGTGTGATTGGCACCCCAGGGCTGTATTCATTAAGTAAAATGTTTATTAAGATGAATGGTCCAAATCTACCCCTAGTGGAAACATGGTAAGATTTAAATTTATAAGAAGACTGGCAGAAATCAAACCAAGTAATATGTAACTTGAACTAAAAACCATAAAAATATCGAGTTACAACAAAAACCAAGGCTATAAATAAAAGATGGAAGTGAAAACATAGGCAAATATTTATCAGTCAAATGCAACAAAAAAGAGAGAGTAGCGAGTGTTATTTTGTAAAAAGATCATAATAATTCAAGGCAAATCTCAAGAGTAAAAAGGATAAATACATTTTGAAAAAAGTTTCCTCTGTCATTAGGATATAATAATCATAAACTGTAATACTTCAAATAATACACCATTAAAATATATCAAGTCAAAAGCAAAGAGAAAAATGAGAAACAAGATTGGTATATATATTCTCCGAGAGCTCTTCTTTTAACTGTCAACAGATCAATTTGCCAAAATTAGAAAAAGACAATTTTGATGCTCTATTATAATGGAAGAAACAGCTACATATAAAAAATTTTCTACACAAATAGAAAATACGCATCCCTTTTCATTCTTTTCACACCCTAATAAAACTTAGAAAAGAAAAATAGCAAAACTATTATATAAAGGAGATGGAAGAACAAACAGGGTGGGTGAAATAATAAGCAATGGATAATCTCTAGAATGTACCAGTGAAGAATAAAGATAAAACTAAAATTAGAAACGAGAAAGAGAATATAATAGATAATAAAGAATTATTTAAAAACAGAGCTATTCCATGTTGAACTCATATGTATTTAATGAAATCCAGTTAAATGGAACATTTTTGGTAAAATAATCAAAATTAATAAGAATTAGAAAACCTAAGTAGATCCATTAAGTAAGAAACCATGTAAATCAATAACCACCAACCACCCCCCCAAATAAAAGGATTTTAGGGCCAAATAATTTTACTGTTTTTTTTCAAGTTTTCAGGAACCAGATAAATATTTTGTTATATAAACTATTTGACAACATAAAAAGTTCAAAAATCTTTTCAATTTATTTTGTGAGGTTCACATACTCCTAAGAAAAAAACCTAGCAAGATAGCAAATAATTAGTAGATATAAATTCATTTCATGAATATAGTATGAAAACCTAAATGACATTTTGTCAAACAAGACTGAATATTATATTATATTATTATATTATATTAAAATAAGATAATGACCCTTTGTACTACATGGGGAAATTCTAGCCAATGTGCCTGCATGATATTTGGACTACTCAAGATCCAATAGTATCAACTCTAAATTTAAAAAAAATTGAGAGTTCAGTCAACTGTTTAGATACAAGATAAATTTATAAAAAATAATAGCTATTTTATGTACCAACAGTAACCAATAAGAAAGTATAATGGGACAAAAAACTCCCTGAAAGGATAAAATACATGTTAGTAATTTGCATTAACATGCAAGATCTAAATAAAGCAAGCTATGATACTTTGTTAATATGAATGAATAGGTGGTTGGGTGGATGGAAAGAGAGACAGATGGATGGACAGATGAATGGATGGGGAGAAAGACAGGGAAGCATCATAAAATGTTGGTGCTCCTGGGTGAAATAAAACAGCTGTGTATTATGAGGCTTTTAATTTTTCTTAGATTTTTCCATGGTTTTAAAATAACTAACAACCTGATTACAGTTTAAATAACTCTGACGGTGCTTAGAGTAAGAATTAGGTAAGAAAAAGAATAATTAACAGTATTTTGAAAGAATAGTGAAACCTCGTCGATAATTCCCAGAGAGTCTTCTGGGGATATTTGCTCAGGCAAGGTATCGCTGGATCTGATTAGAATAATCTAGTTTCATCATTAAAAAATCTGAACTCAGAATTCCAACTTTTTTTTTTTTTAAAGATTTTATTCATTTGAAAGAGATAGAGACAGCCAGCGAGAGAGGGAACACAAGCAGGGGCAGTGGGAGAGGAAGAAGCAGGCTCACAGGGGAGGAGCCTGATGTGGGGCTCAATCCCATAACTCTGGGATCACGCCCTGAGCCGAAGGCAGACGCTTAACCGCTGTGCCACCCAGGTGCCCCCAGAATTCCAACTTTTAAAACTTATTTCATTCTCTTATGAACTATTGATCTTTATCTCCCTTTGCTCAGTTTCTCATCTGGAAAACTGAGTTGATAATAGTATCTTATTCAGATCTATCTATGTCTATATATAAAGCACTTAGAACAACACATTAGTTCTTGTTGTTGTTGTTGTTGTTACTATTACTACTACTAGCAGTAATGGTAGCTTTGTTTCTAAATTGTCCTCCAGGAAAGGTGCAGCAATTTATGTTCCTATCAGCAGAACATGAGGGTGGCTATTACCCCAAATCCTTTCCCACACCTGTTTTTTCCTCTTCATTTTTATAAAACATTTTTGCCAAACAGATGGTTGAGAAGTGATATCTCAATATCACCAGCTTCTCATTTCTCAGATCAATAATGAGATTAAGAAACTCTCCATTTGCTTATTTACATTTTAGATATTAAAGAAATATTTAGAATTATAACTGACTCCCCCAAATCAAGACAGCTGGGGGCTTAATACTTACCCTTGTGAAATGGAAGATTACTTCTGCAGGAAAAAGAGAAAAAAAATCACCTTTTTATTTCTAGCTAGAAAAAAGGACACCTACGTGTATTATGATACAGAGGAATATCCAAAAACATTTTATTAAAGATCTTATTTACTTATTTCGGAGGGAGAGAGCAACCATGAGCAGGGGAGGGGCCGAGGGAGAAGCAGACTTCCTCTGAGCAGGGAACCCTTACACAGGGCTCAATACCAGGACCCCAGGATCACAATCTGAGCCAAAGGCAAAGGCTTAACCAGCTGAGCCACCCAGGTGCCCCCAAAAACATTTTTTAATCTGGCAATAGAGAATGACTTTCAGGAGTTATAAAAACAAAACACAAACTTCTTCAACACAACCATTAGCCAAAAAGATGTATTTTATTTTTGTCAGAGATAAAGCAATGAAATTGACATTTGTGTCATTGACATCTGTGTGTATCAGATTTTCATCTCATCTATGTCATGCGTTCATTAGGCAGTGTTTTCCTGAGGTCACAGCAGAAAATTCTTCACATGGACATAAACTCACAGTATGTACTGGTCATTTCCTGTCTTAGGATATGATGTCGGCTTCTTCCGTAAATTGCAAATCTGTCTCCTTTATTCATTTCTGCTGTTGAAATTCAGAACTTTGTCTTGCGGATTTGCAGCATGTCCTTATGTATTTAAGCTATTGATTGTATCTTAGTTTAATTCAGTGGGAATATCTTCTTTCAGTATGTCACTTTTCTGCTAACTTTATTATCATTCATAAAAGTCTTCATTTTCACATAGTTTAAAAAACTTTAAAAACTTTAAAAAACTTCTTAAGAGTTTTCATAACTTTTCCTGTATTGAATGTGTTATACAAGCTGTGGAAATTTGAGGAGGGATATGGAGAAGACTTTGGAATGACTGTTCTTTGGAGAGTGTGTTACAAAAAAAATAGGGGGATATGTCATGGGGAGTAAAACTTTGGGGGAGACGTAGATATTTAAAGAAAACTTTGGGAAAATTTTGCTGTGAATTTCATCTTGTTTCCCTACCACTTTCAATAAAATTGCATCACTCCACTTAGGAGATGACTTTTTTCCCTGGGGAAGGGGCATCAGTTGTTAATCTTAGTGCATAATGGGATTCCACTCTTGAATCCATCCCTGCTCTTAGTAAGTCTTGAGTTGGGTAGTGTCAATCCTCCAATTTAGTTCTTCTCCTTCAATATTGAATTGACTATTTTGGGTCTTCTGCCTCTTCATGTAAATTTTAGATTCACTTTGTCAATATCCATACACTAATTTGCTGGGATTTTGTTATTGGGATTGCATTTATTGTTTATATCAAGTGGGGAAAACCTGACATTCACAATATTGAATGTTCCTATCCATGAACATAGAGTATCTATCCATTTATTTAGTTCTTTTTTGATACCTTTCATCAGAGTTTTACAGTTTTCCTCAGATAGTTCTTATATGTAATTTGTTAGATTTGTACCTAAATATTTCATATTTTGAATGCTGTACAAATAGTAATATGTGTTTTAATTTCAAATTCACTTGTTCATTACTGGGGGCTTAATAGGAGAGAAACTGACTTCTATATTAACCTTGTAGCCTGCAACATTGCTATATTTGCTTATTACATTCAGGCATTTTGTTTTGTTGATTCTTTCAGATTTTCTACATAGATAATCATATCATCTGAGAAAAAAAGATGGTTTTATTTCTTTCTTCCCAATATGTATGCCCTTTATTTCCTTTTTTCTTTCTTTTCTTTTTTTTTTTTTTTTTTTTTTTTTTTTTTTTTTTTTTTGTCTTATTGAATTACTAGGATCCAGTAGTGTTGAAGAGTAGTGATGAAAAGGAACATTCTTGCCTTGTTCTTGATGTTAGCAGGAAAGCTTTAGCTGACCATTAATTATGATGTTAATTGTAGGTATTTTGTAGATGCTTTCTATCAAGTTGAGGAATTTTCCCCATTCTTTGTTTGCTGAGAGTTCTCATCATAAATAGGTTGTCTTTCTTTCTTTCTTTCTTTCTTTCTTTCTTTCTTTCTTTCTTGTCAGATGCTTTTTCTGCATTTATTGATATGATCTTTTTTCTTTTCTTTTCTTTTCTTTTCCCTACTGTACCAAAGCTGGTTTGTGTCACCAGATGAATAGGGCAAAAGTGATATTATGGTCCTTTTTTTTTTAATTTTTATTTAAATTCCAGTTAGTTAACATACAGTGCAATATTAGCTTCAGGTGTACAATATAGTGATTCAATACTTCCATACATCATCAAGTTCTCATCACAAGTGCCCTCCTTAATCCCCATCACCTATCTAACCCATCCTTCCATCATCCTCCCTTCTGGTAACCATCAGTTTGTTCTCTATATAAAAAGCTTCTGCACAGCAAAAGAAAAAAATCAGCAAAATTAAAAGGCAACTTATGGAATAGAAGATATTTGCAAATGATATATCCAGTGAAAGCTTAGATTCCAAAATATACAAGGAACCTATACAACTCAACACCCAAAAAGTGAAAAATCCAAATAAAAATGGGCAGAAGACATGAATAGACATTTTTTCCAAAGATTTTTCTTTATTAGATTCTTGATATAATGGATTATATTAAATGATTTTTCAAATTTTGAACCAGCCCTACATAACTGGGATAAACCCCACTTGGGTTTTATCCCAACAATACTTGGTTGTGTTGTATAAATTTTTATACGTTATTGAAATTGATCTGCTAATACTTTGTTGTACATTTTATGTCTATGTTCATTCATGAGAGATACTGGTCTGTAGTTTTCTTTTCCTGCAATGTCTTCATCTGATTTCAGTATTAATTACGGTAATGCTGGCCTCATGAAATGAGTTGGGACATACTCCCTTAGGTTTGTGTCTTGTAAGAGATCATAGAGAATTGATATAATTTCTTCCTTAAATGTTTGGTAGAATTTGCCAGTGAACCCATCTGGGTCTTTTGTTTTTGCTTGGAGAGTTATTAATTATTAATTAAATGTCTTTAATAGTATGGATCTTCTTATATGTGTTTTGGCAGAATGTGACTTTCAGAGATTTGGCCCATTTCGTCTAGGTAATCATATTAGTGGACATGGAATTATTCATAGTATCCCTTTGCTAGCCCTTTAGTGTTTATAGAATCCATAGTTGTACCTCTTCTTTCATTTTGTAATTTGTGTTTTCTCTTTCTTTTCTTAATTAGCATGACCAATGATTAATCAATTTTATTGATCTTTTCAAAGAATCAGTTTCTGGTTTCATTGATTTTTCTCTATTGATATCCTGTTTCAAATTTCATTGATTTCTAAACTTATTATCTTGTTTCATCTGCTTACTTTTGAATTGTCTCTCTTTTTTAAATAGTTTCTTAAGATGGAAATTTAGATTATTGATTTTATATCTTTCTTCTTTTCTAATATATGCATTCAATGCTGGAAATTTCCCTGTAAACATTGCTGTATCTATATGCCACAAATTTTGATAAATTATATTTTCATTTATATTTAGTTCAAAATATTTCTAAATTTCTCTTGAGATGTTTTCTTTGACCTATGTGTTATTTAGAATATGCTGTTTAATATCAGGTATTTGGGGATTTTCCAACTATCTTCATCTATCTTTTTGTTACCAATTTCTAGTTCAATTCCATTGTGGTCTGAGAGCAGACATTGTAGGATATCTTTCCCTTCAGACTCATTAAGGTGTATTTTACGGCCCATAATGTGATCTTTCTTGGTAAATGTTCTACGTGAGCTTGAATAGAATGTATAATCTGCTGTTGTTGAATGAAGGAGTCTATAGATATCAGTTGTACCCAGTTGATTGATAGTGCTGTTCAGTTCAACTATATTCTTACTGTATTTCTATTTATTGGATCTGTCCATTTTGATAGGTGGGTTTTGAGTTTTTCAGCTATAATAGCAGATTCATCTATTTCTCCTTACAATTTTATCAGTTTTTTTCCTTTATGTATTCTGGTTCCCTGTTGTTAGGTATATATACATTAATAGTTGTTATGTCTTGGAATAATGACCACTTTATCATTAGGTAATGCCTGTCTTTGTCTTTGGTAACTCTTCTTATTTTAAATCAACTCTTTTTGAAATTAATAAAGCTGCTTCCAGGGTGCCTAGGCGGCTCATTCAGTTAAGCAGCCAACTCTTGATTTCAGCTGAGGTCATGATCTGAGCCCATTCTGGGCTCTCCACTCAGCGAGGAGTGTGCTTGAGGATTCTCTCTCCCTATTTTCCTGTGCTCCTTCCCCCGCTCATGCTCTTTCTCTCTCTCTCTCAAATAAATAAATAAATCTTTTAAAAAATTTATGTATGTAGCTACTCCCACTCTTTTTATTATTAGAGTTAGCATGGTATATTTTTTTTCCACCCATTTACTTTTACTCAATATGTGTCTTTATATTTAAGTGGGTTTCTTATAGACAAGATTAAGTTGGTTCTTATTTTTTAATTCATTCTGACAATCTCCATCTTTACTTGGTGCATTTAGACCTTTGACATTTAAGGAGATTATTAATATAGTTGGATTAATATCTATCATATTTCTTCTATTTTCTATTTGTTGCCCTTGTTCTTTGTTTCTGTCTTTACCTTCCACATTTTCTCTGCTTTTTGTTGTTTTAATTGAACATTTTATATGACTCTTCTCTCTCTCTTCTTAGTATATCCAACTATACTGTGTTTTAAGTAGCTATCCTAGAGTGTGCAATATATACTTACAATCAATCCAATTCTACTTTCAAATAACTGTGTACACCCTCACTGGTAGTGCAAGAACCTTATAATAACAAAATATCCCTAATTCTTTCCTCCTATCCCTTCTATCATTTCTGTCTTTCATTTCACGTATACATATATCTATATTTATATATAAAATCAAATTCACTTTGATAACAGTATTTTTGAATAAACTGTTAACTGTTAGATCTATTAAGAATAAGCAGAAAAAAGTTTTTACTTTATATTTACTTATTTATTCTCTGATGCTCTTTCTTTCTTCATGAAAATCGAAGTTCCTGACCTTTATCATTTTCCTTCTCTCTTCTTTTAACATGTCTTGCAAGGCAGGTTACTGGCAACAAATTTCCTTAATATTTTTTATTGCCTGAGAAAAGTGTATATTTCTCCTTTCATTTTTCAGGGTACCAAATTCTAGGTTGGTGGGTTTCTTCTCTCAACACTAAATATTGCCTTCCATGTTTTCTTGCCTGCTTCGTTTCTGAGGAGACAGTGGATGTAACTCTTATTTTCCTTCCTCTATAGGTAAAGTATTTTTATTCTTGGGCTTCTTTCAAGATTTCCTTTGATTTCTTTTGAGGTTTGAATATGATATGCCTACGTGTAGTTTTTATTGCATTTATACTGCTTGATTTTCTGTGAGCTTATTGGATCTGTGAGTTTGGTATCTGACATTAATTTGGGGAAATTCTAAGGCATTTTTGCTTCAAATATTACTTCTTTTCCCTTTCTCTTTTTTTTCCTTCTGATATCCCCATTAAACATATATTACACCTTTTGTAGTTATCCTATAGTTTTTGGAATATTTTATTCTTTTTTTTCAGCCCTTTTCTCTTTTATTTTCAGTATCAGAAGATTTGATTGTCATATCCTCAAGCTCAGAGATTGTGTTCTCAGCCATGTCTAGTCTATTAATGATCCCATCAAAACCATTTTTCATTTCTGTCACAGTGGTTTGATCTCTAGCATTTCTTTTTTATTGTTTCTTAGAATTTCCCTTTCTCTGTTTTCATTGTCCATCTATTTTGTATATTGTCTGCTTTTTCCATGAAACCCCTTAGCACATTAATTGTAGTTCTTTTAAATTCTTGGCCTGATAATTCCAAAATTCTTGCCATACTTGGTGCCTATTCTGATGCTTATTCAGTCTCTTCAAACTGTGTTTTTTGCCTCTTGATGTGCCTTGTCATTTTTTGTTGAAAGGCAGATGGTGTACTAGGGGAAAAGAATGGCAGTAAATTGGCCACTACTAATGTAGTGTAAGGTGTGGGGGGAGGGAAAGCATTCTGTAATCCTGATTAGGTCTCATTCTTTTGGTGAACCTGTTCTCCTGGACTGTGAACTTCACCTGTGCTTCTTTCCCTCCCCCATTTGATGAGACGTCCACAGGGCTTGAAGTTATCTCTGTTCCCCATGTTGAAGTCCAAAGGGAGCTGGATTTGGGTATTTCTTTTCCCCTAGAAGATGTATTGGTGTCTGATAAAAACCCCAGCAGGTTAGGCTCTGGTAAAATAGTTTCTCCTGAAAGCGAACCTTGTTAAGAACAGAATGCTTTGGCTTATTTCAACATAGTAAACGGTTCCTGTTCCCTTTCCCTGGCAGAAACACAGGGAGATTTTTCTCCAGTATTCACTGTGAGGACCTCAAAGAGCTCCTGCAGGAACAACTCACAGAAGTGTGGGGAACTCCCTCTGATTGGGTTCCCTGGAGTTGTAGCTCTCAGGCTTGTCCACACAGACCCTCCAGCAATTCATCAGTTACATTCGGGTTTCTCTACCCCCACTACTGGCTCCTGAGGTTTCTGCTCGTGGGTTTCTACTCCAGTAAATTAGGATTCTCTATATTTACCTGTTGTTTTTTTTCCAGTTTAGGAGGCGGTGATTTTCTCTATGACCTCATTTCTGTGCCAGATCTAAGATGAGTTGTTGATTTTTCAGTTCATTCAACTTTGTACTTACTTTTAAAATAGACTGTGATGCTAAGCTGCTTATATACTGCCTGAGAACCAGAAGTCAGGGTGACTGGTCCATTTTTTAATTGGGTTATTTGCTGTTTTATTATTGAATTGTAATTGTTCATGCTGCCTTAGATTTTAGGTCTCAATTTCAGAAAGAAAATCATTCTACTTTGCAAGATACAATAGTTACATATACCATTTAATTGATCTGGACCTAAATAAGAGAGTAAAGAATAAATGGTTCCTTTGGGGCTGTTTAAAATGTCAGACAATAATCAGAAAATTTAGGTTTTTCTTATTACACTAAACTCTCTGATTTTTTACAGTTTTTCTTACGTTGACTCTAAAATTTTAAATCATACTCTTTACCAGAAAAATAGTCTGACAATAGTCATATTTGACATTAAACTTAGTCTTTTTTCTTAATCTTCTTCAGTAAGACTTTGAGATGAAAACCTACACTTCTGAAGTCTCAGGAAAACTGTTGGAATACATTGGTCTGCTATTGTAATAAACATAGTGAGACTTCTTTCTGAGCAATTCTCCTGGGAGAGGTCATAATTTTATTCTCTCTGACTGCTTAGGAGTCCTTTTTCTGACTCACAGAGGCTACTGACATGAAAGGAAGGGTGTCCGGGCAAGGACTGTTGTTGTTGTTGTTGTTGTTGTTGCTGCTGCTGCTGTTGTTGTTGTTTTTAACCTATTTTGGGTCCTGAGTATAGCCACTCAAAACAACCTTGCAAGGATAAATTTTGGTGAATAAATACCCCAAACTCACTGTTCTCTCTCCCTCAGATCTCCTGTTGGGAGGAACCCAAGAAAAAGGCAGGGGATGAAGGAACCATTTTATATATAGTGCATATAGGTCAGGCACCCAAAAAAGAGGCAGTATTGTAGGTACAGAGATTTCTGGAGGAGTGTAGCCAACCGTGTTTGCCAAGATAGCTATAACAACATCCTTTACTCAACATGCTCTTCTTTCGGAAAGACTTGGACACTCCTCCCCACTGAGTGGTGAAATCTATGCCTTCTACCTTGAAACCTAGTCCTTTATGAGTGCCTTGAGCAATAAAAAAAAACAGCAGGAGTGATGCTATGTGTTTGCTAAGGCTAGCTCGTAAAAATGCATGCATTTCTATCTTGTTCCATCAGCACAATTTCTCTTGGAATCCAGCCACCATAATATGAGGAAGCCCAAGCACACTGTGGAGAGGTCTACCTCAAGAGGAACTAAAGTCCCCAGCCCACAGGTATGGCTGAATTCCCAGCCAGCAGCCCACCTCAACTTGTCAGTCATGTAAATGGGCTTTCCAGTCCCCTGCCAGCCACCCCAGCTGATGAGATTTATAACAGAGATGAACTTCCTGCACTGATCTCTGCTCAATTCACACAATCCAGAGTAGAATAAATGATCATTGTTATTTTAAACCACTAACTTTTGGGTAATTTATTACATAGCAATAGTAATTGGAACTACAGGTAAACATAAGATTTTTGGCACAGCTTGGTCAAGTTTCCATGAAACGACTTTTTATGCCTGTGTATGAGTGGATTCCTGTTCTTATATACTAGTCTTTTCATTCTACAAATCTCCTCTTACTTAATTTTAAGTTTGTAATATAAGGATATAAAAAGAGAGATCTGATCCACGAGTTTAATTGTTACTCGGGGTAGTCTCTCATGACTTGAAATACTTTCATTCTGTGTCAGAGTTGTCTCATAAATCCAGAGAAATCCTAGAGTAATTCATACTATCAGTAAGTTTCTGTATGAATCTATAGAAATTTATCAGCATGTTGAATTACTTCAGTGTCTTTTTCTTTTTTTAATATGGCGAACATACCAAGGCAGTCTAATTACAAGGAAATGTGCCTTGTGATTGACCTACGGCATCTGTTTCAAATACTGGCTTTCTCGCCCGTACTCTGATTAAAATATGTACAGCATTGCTGTTCTTAGTTATGAGTCCATTAGTAAACTGCCTAACTTAATGATTTTCTCATGCAGTTATTAGTTACAGAATTTTAGAGTTAGGAAAATATGTGAGTGATTACTTAGAGCCTTTTATTTATAAAAGAAGTGAAGATGAAGAATGGGAACTCTCAGGAGGCATCACAATTGTTGACCCTGACTACTCATTAGAATCAGGTAGAGGATCTCCATTTCCTAGTTTATTCTGATTTAATTGTTCTGGGATGTGGCCTAGGCATTTCTGGTATTTTTTAAAAGACTCTTCAGGTGAATTTATTGTCCAGCTGCACTGAGAACTGCTGGGTGTAGTGAACTGGAGAGCCCCATGTTTTGCAAAACACAGACCATGTACCCATAGGCAATAATAAATAAGGTAGAATGAGAGATCTATCCTAATTTTAATTTTGTTTCAATCATTTAGGTTAAATCAAGGAGAATAGTTCAATATGGTGTTTGGTTTGTCACTAATGGTTCTATAATAGTCACTAATCTCCCCTTTTAACTAAGAGAGCAAAGGTCTCAGTCTCAGAGACTTTGAACATGTCTAGCAAATGTCCGTTTACATTATTTTTCACACTGTCCCTTTGCACTGCTTTCTACTCACTATACTCATTTTGGCAGGTGACTATTATTTTGGTCGGCAGTTTTCCATTTAAGATGAAGACATACATTTTCCATATCAATTTCCATATAAATATAAGTTTAAGAAAGTTTATAATTTTAAGAAAAAAGTAAGTGAAGAGCCCTCGTACTAGGTTATGGCCAAACAATAATTGTGGAGGTATATCTCTGATGAATGAAGTCACTAGAAAACACCGAGTTAAAATTACTGTGAGAACAAACACTAGGCATCCTGATGCCACAAATGCTTAGTTAGATATTCCATCAACACACCACCACCCAGGAAAAGAAAAAAAAAGTCCCATGTTGTTAATAAGAACTTGATGTTGCAATAGAAAAGCTGATCCCTTTACAGCAAATGGGTATTTGACACAACCTAAAATATGCATGAAGTGCCTTTGACTGAGTTTTTATCATTTTTTATGTGTCACTCTCCCAAAAATAGTTACGATGGAACAAGCTGGGACCCTCAATCCAGTAATGAAGCAATTATTCCAGTTTATTGGTATCAAAGAATATCGAGCATATTTTGATATGAACAGACTGCATATTAGCTGCCTTTAAATATCACCCATTTGGACAAGCAAGCATTGGACAATTTCAGATGAAGTCGTTAGTCAACAAAACTAAGACTGTTCAGTATTAGGACCTTTCCATGTTTCAGTGGCTGCTAATTATTTCTATTCCTTGTATGAACAGCGTGCATTTGTAATGGAAGTGACCTCGCTGCAGGTGTCTTGGGTTGATGGGGGGCAAGTTTGAATTTGGTTGGTTAGAAATACATGTCTACCAGCAATTCCTTCAGGGACCTTCACAGAGGAAAACACCACCCAGGTTCCAGAAGCAACCAGCAGGTTTGACTGTTCTCAAGGCACCTGCATATGATTTACAAGCCGTGTCAGGATTTGGAAGGCAACCCAGCGATGGGATGAATGATTAATATTGGAATCAATGCAATAACAGGTTGTATAAAGTGACAAAAAGGAGGACCACCTATTCAACCTTGCCTTCCAAATAGCCATCAAAGGCTTTTTCCTTCCCCCTTAAACTGGAAAATTATGCTTCTTGGCAGGCCAGCGGCAGCATTTACATTGAGAGTGCTTACTAGGGAATTAGTTTTTGCTGATAATTTGTTATACTGAAAGTTTATGCTACATTTGCACCATTCATGAGGTTTCCTGAGTTCTAAGGTTTATTTTACTTCTTGATTTTTAGCATATGGTAGATATCACAGTGTACTTTCAGCCTACCTGTAATTATTAATGATCTATCTGCTTATTTATTTTCACCTGGCATGGGTTATCACATCATGTACAATTTCGGTTTTTTTTTTTTTCCAGGGCAGAGCGGTTTTTAAATTACATCAAAAATTCCATTAGCATCATCATCTAAGAAAATATAGGGAAAAAGTTAATAAGCTCCTCTTCTATTTCATTTCATGCACACTGAATTTTCCCTTAACATTTATTTCAAAGATGTTTTGGCTTATAAATCCATTTACTGTTTATACCTGTAACATGTTCTGGAAATTGAATTGTTTTCTAGGAGACATCTATATGATTACATGAACAAATAATTGGATAATCAAGTAAATCTAGCAAAGCTTTAAAATTTTTTTAAGTAGGAAGAACTCAAAATTTTATTGTCATCAAGGTGTAAACACAAACCTGAAATGATCTACAATGAACTTTAAGTTTTCTAGGGACAAAAGAACAATTTGTGGATTAACTATACCCCTGATATCTTCTCTCCCCTCATACTCCCAAATAGATTATGTTCTAACCTGCCTTAGGGTCTTTGTATATATTTAAGTGCCCTAGTATAAACCATTTTTTATAACCCTCTTTTTTTAGATAACTTGTACTCATATTGCAAATCTCAGCTCAACTATCAATTCACCAAAACTCCAGAAAATCATAGATTCCTCTAAGTACTTTGAGCTTGCATTATTACATTATAATTTTACATCAATTTGTGGTAGTCATATGATTAATGACTGTCTTTCAACTGTAAGCTCCATGAACACATGGACTGTTACTTTTTTTCACTATTGTATCCCCAGCGACTAAAGTACAGGTGGATGCTTAATAGACCGTTTTGAATGAATTAGCGTATTTTTAAAAGATAAGGCATTTCAGAAAGAACTAAAATTCGTATAGCTTGGGGAAATGTCTCCTGCTTCTTAAACTCCTGTGTAAACCATCAGAATAGGCCTGTCCCACTACAAAACGCTCCATTTCTGAGTAAATCTCTTATCAGCAGAACTGAAAAGGGAAAGACTGGAAATTGCACTGTTGTGCTTTGAAAGGGAGATTTTGAGGGAAATAGGGATAGGAGGTGTCCAAAAAAATGAAGTTTTGACTCTGCCTCTGCCCAGTTCTGATCCCCTGTATTTGAGGGAAGGGGGGGAAGGAGAGTTTAGGAAAACAATACAAAGATATACTAACAAACTAAATTAATAGATAACAAACTGCAGGCTATTTGTTATTCAAAGAATTAATAGTGTTCCTAAGAATGTTTTATTTGAATCTTAATATATCTAAATAATGGATGCAATTTTATTGATAAACATGTTGAGAAATAATCTATTGAGTACTGCTTTTCCACATTTTGACAAATTTTTCAGCTTTATTGAGTTACAGTTTACTAATTTTACTTGTGTTTTTCTAGATACACCTCTTCTCTCACCTTTATCACAATTAATCAGCAATTAACTATACTGTAGCCATTAACAATGAAAAATTGATGGGGATAGGAACTGGTTTGATATAAGTGAAACTTTCCTTGGGAATTGTCTTTTCCTTTTTTATGTGTTGTTTTTTTTTACTGTCTGAGAATATTCAATTACATCTTGATAAATTATAACATGTTCTAATTAATAACATAATTACTTAAATTATTAGTAGTAAATGTTTCATTTTTGTGAAAGAATTTGGAGTTTAGATAGAATCATGTTATTTGACCACTTCAGCCTATGGTCTTATTTAATGTGGAACATTTAAACATATAGCTGTATGTAATAACTGCATTTTAAGAACCATTATATTCTACCCAAAAAATGCACAGATCATAAGTGTATGACTCAATGAATAACTACAAAATGAACACACTCAAGTACCCAGGACCAAAATCAGGAAACAACATGACCTTTATCCCAGAAGTCGTCATGGTGCCTCATTGTAGTACTACCCATCCTTGGAAAGGCAACCATAATCTACACTTGTGATACAATAGGTTACTGTAATGTGCTCTATGCTATCCAGTTTATATCTTTGAAATTGAGGCAGCCATGTTGATCTATAGTTATCATTTGTTCATTTTCCTGGTCTAATAATACTTCCTTAAATGAGTGTTACACTAATTCATCTACTTTATTGTGATGGTGATTAGCTCGTTTCTCTTTTCTAGCTATTATGGGTAGTGCTGCTATAAACATTCATGTAAATGTCTTTGGTGAGCATATGCATACATCTCTGTAGGGTGTATCCTTAGGAGTGGAATTGCTGATTATGCGTCTGTCCTGCCTTAGTGGATACTTCTAAATAGTTTTCTAGAATGGTCCTACTAATCTATACTCCTGTTAACATGAGTTCCAATTGCTCCACATCCTCAGAAGGACTTGAAATTGTCTCATTTATTCTGAAGTTAACTACAAATGGTCTGTGCCATGCAAATTTATTTAACCTTCATGAAATAAGCTTTCTAAACTTATAAAAATAACTTGCTTCACGTGTATATATATCTGTTACCCTGACTTGGGTTTACATTATAGAGGGCACAGACCATGTATTAGATACTTCACTATCCTGGATTGAACCTAACATGGCAAACACTCAATTAACTTTTGTTAAGGTGAATCTTAACTCTGTATACTGATCCATTAAAAGAATAGATACAGTAAGAAAGAAGAAGCAGTTGGAGAGGAATGATATAAATATGTTTTATTGAAAGAGACAGAAATTAAAGAGAACATCCTTTCTAAATTTTGCTATATTTTATTTTCCATTTATGTATTCATCCACTCAACTTCATGTTAGTGCTGAAAAAAATCAGTGGTTCCTACTGTCCACATGTCTTATTTAATTTCTTCCTTTCTCCACTCTGCATTGTAAGTAGATAATTAAAAATTATATTTCCCCTGAGGGTGGGCCTAACTACATTTCTTCAGGAAGGTGGTTTGGTTTTGACATGAGCTAAGTTTTTTTCTCCTTTCACCCATCCTTACCATAAGTGGAAAGAAATGATACATCCAATATCTGTCCCTTCCTTAGTCTTTCAACAAACATAACCAGCCAACGTGCCTAAAAGATGTATTTATGTGTCTAAGGACATAAAGAAAGTCCAGTTCCAATTTTCTTTTACTGAACTGCTTTCAAAATAAGCAAATAAACCTAGAGAAGAGTAATAACTCACCCAATGCCTTGATGGAATTTCATAGTAACAGTTCTTACTTCCCTGAAAATGAGAGATATCTATAGAAATGATAATCAACCTCCTGTGAGTATATGAAGCTCATAAAACCGGAAGAGTTTCTAAAGGTCAGCAAGCATTGAAAGTTTTGTCCTGGGGATAAATTTCTAAATAACCCTGAGGAGAAAAGAGAGGGAGGGAAAGAAAAAAGTTCAACTTGATGAAAGTGAAATGTGCAAACTTAACAGTTTTGGGATTATCATTTAATTACGGCCATCAATCACGTCCCATCTGCTTTCTCCCAGTACTCAGGACATTCAGGCGAAAGCCACACAATCTGACCAACAGAGAGTAGATAGCCCATCCAGAAAACAAAGCCTAGGAAGCAATATTAAAGGAATATCCCTGTAAGAGATCTTAGGAAATTACCTAAAAGTGGGATAGTGGAATCTGTCTTTCAAAAAATACTAGGAAAACCCAAGAGTAAAAGTATCCTTTTAATTAATAAGATAAACACTATTGGTTCCTCTTGTGCACCAGTTTAGAGATGTTTCAGTCAGCGATCATTTTCAAAGAGCTTTGCTTTCCAAATCATTTTATTTTCATCCATATTTTTACTAATGTGTGGAACTGGCCTGCAGTAAGTAATTTTATGAACATGATTTTATATTCTTTTAAAATGCGGACCATTTGAAGTTGAGCTTTTAGAAATACATTTGCTCCATTAATTGGTGTTAGAGGATGCCAGCAAATGTCTTTATGGACAGCTGTTATTTTTAGGGTTTAAAGTGTAATTTCTTCTTATTGAGGGGTTCATACTGACTGTTCCTACATTCTGTAGTGAAAGAATTAAACAGCTTTAGGCTTTTAAAGCACCAATATGTTCAGAAAAGTGTTTCAACCATGGTAATCCTCTTGTCCTGCTGTATTTATCTCCCACCAGATACCTAAATGCTTCCCTCCTCTTCTCAGGCAGATAATTGCGTAGAGGTTGGAACCGGAAAGCAGAGTTGAGCTGGTGCTGAGCAGTGGATATAAAAAGAAGTGTCACCCTAGTGGAAGTAAATAGACTCTGAGACCATAATCGCTGCCCTTATTTATTTCTGAAGCCATAAATGCCCAGGGGAAAGCTTGTCGTCTGTTTAGCTACAGCAATCTATGTGTGCAACCACGTACAGTTTTCAACTTCTTTCTATTTCCATACATTCCATTGTAGCAATCTACAGTCTTGAACCTCCTTGGTCTTCTCTCTAAATATGGGTTTCATTCCATGGTGGTGTTGGCTACAGCCTTCAAGATTCTTTGTGTTTTCCAAATGACAGTGTGTTCATTACCTGTTTTTTCCAACAGAGTTCATCTGGCGATTTAATGATCAGAAACATTCAGCTGAAACACAGTGGAAAATATGTGTGTATGGTGCAGACAGGGGTGGACAGTGTGTCATCTGCCGCCGACCTCATAGTAAGAGGTAGACATTAATGCCTCAGTGGTTTGTTGGTTTGTTTGTTTGTTTTTAATAATCTTACATCTTAACTGAGCATTCCTTACTGGAGAAAAAAAACATGAGAATTCATATGAGCATGTGAGTTATATTATTGATTTGATCCTCCCCCAAATACATCAGAGACTATGATGATAAGGATGGGTGCTAATTCAATGAAATAAATATCTCAACTCTGTCCTTCGAATAGCTCTCACGGTAATAAGCATTCCACAGCTGCAGCCAAGCTGATGTGTTTTTGAGCATGTCATTAATGCAGCGATAGAGTTTAATATGAAAGAGAATAGTGATAGTGTGTATATGACAACTTCCAAAAAACCAGGATCAGCCAGAATGCCTGAGAGAATATGCCAGTCTGATTTACTGTCCAAGGTACTGATTTGCTACTGGGCTGAAAATGACCAGTGTGCGTGATAGACTGAAACAGCTCTAGATAGCAAACTGGGAACTACGGAGGTGCACCAGTAGGTTAAAGGAAAAGGCATCATGCCAAAAGCAAAGATGTTGTATTTGGAAAGGTGCAAGAATCCTTGAAAAGTGGGCATCATTCGCAGCCCCAGAAAACTATGATTTTGAAATTACTGACTCACATCCAAATTGAATATCTAACAGCAGAAATGTCAAAAAGAAAATGTGGTAGTTGTATTGCTAGGGACATGCCCTTCTTCCCTAAGTACTTTCGAAATTAAGATCAGTTGTCGGTATTACAGTGATCATGTGACATTCTTCACTTGGGTAGAAGATGATATTTATGGAATTGCTACCCACTGTTTGCATTTTTCTTTCCTTAGGTTCACCTGGACCACCAGAAAATGTGAAGGTAGATGAAATTACAGATACCACAGCCCAACTCTCTTGGAAAGAAGGTACAGATAACCATAGCCCAGTTATATCCTATTCTGTCCAGGCGAGAACACCTTTCTCCGTGGGTTGGCAAACTGCCACGACAGGTAAAGGGGGAGAGTCAAATGCCATTGGTACATATAGATGGATTTTAAGTCAGTACTAAGACCTGCATACTCTTACTTCTGTAACATATTCCTTTTTAGTGCCTGAGGTCATTGATGGGAAAACACACACAGCTACTGTAGTCGAGTTAAATCCATGGGTGGAATACGAATTTCGGGTTGTAGCCAGTAACAAAATCGGAGGTGGAGAACCCAGTTCACCCTCAGAAAAAGTAAGAACTGAAGAGGCAGGTTAGTGTTTTTGTTTTCTGAGTAAAATGGGTTAATAGGTTTCCCTGGGTGTGTATTTCCGTTTCTCTCGGCCTTGGTCTCCAGGCCAGCAAGGGATTAACCTCAATAATCCATTGTTGCAATTATCTGACCTACCTAATGGCAGAACTGGCCATATGGCATTTGTCAAAAGACACTCGTGTAAGTGATTCTGATGTAATGTGACATTTCCAAAAGTTCAGTCCATCATCAGCGTTCATTAGTGCATGTTGAGTGAATATGTTTTTGTCACTTAAGGTTATAATTACTATCTGACATAGTCACCCTGTTAACAGGGGAAATGCTGTTTTCATTTATAACAAGCATTGACAAATTGGTAGGATAATGACATTTGGGAGTTCTGCTGCTAGGAAATCTCATTTCACCACCAAGCTCCATGAATGAGCTCAAACGACTGATGATAAGGAATATTTTGATCCCTCAACTATTAGATTAAGAGAGAATCATTGTTAAAATTTTATGTTTTGGGCAACTATTAACTTTAAGACTATTTTTATAAGTCTAAAAATATCCTAACATAGAAACTGAAACTTAGGAAGTGTACACAGTATCACATTACTGAGGCATCTGAGAGGATCTATAGACTTTCCTTTTCAGAATCTGTAATATTAATTAATATTAATTAAAATGAATTTTCAAGTATAGCTAGTATATCACTTTAGGAACTAAGCCAAAATAGAAGTCCTGGAATACGACTCAGTAATTTTAATGATGCTTTTTTACTCAGGACAATGCATGTGATATTTATGGCAGGAATTATGAGAAATAGCGGAACCATGCCAATCTTTATAGTCCACTTATTTGTTCAGACAACACATATTTATGGAGTATCTACTGTGTGCTCAGCACTTTCTAGATATGGTGGATACAGCTGTGAAAAAAGACACACTTTCAGGAACTTCTAGTCGTGTCATAGAACTTGCTAAGCATGAAGTTCTCGGTATAAGCAAGGAATCTAATGCCTCTGGAGGTTTATAAAGAACAGCTCATGACAAGATCTGAGGATTTGAGTCTAGGTCATTTCTGTAGGTAAAGCCAATATTGGTACAACAATTATATCTCGACTGTGGATGAGTCACAAGTGAAATGTTCCTGATTGATTCATTTGCCATCATCCCCAGTGAATCACTTTCCCTTATTGTATTGACCTCTATACTGAGTCATTTTTTCTTATTCTTTGAGATATTGTCAATATCCGATAATTTCATGCAAATATAAATTATTTGATGTTCTCCTCAAAGATATATATGTATATGTACATATTGCATGTATGTTTCACATGATCCAGATACACACACACACACACACACACACACACACACACGTGTATAATGTGCCAATGATCAAATTACTTCAAATATTAGAAATAAGCAACACTGAATCTTCTTCCAGATAAATGTTACCAAATGCAAATAGGGTTTTATCTCTGTCTCTCTGACCTACACAGTTCCGGAAGTGCCTCCTTCCGAAGTCAGTGGAGGAGGTGGGAGCCGGTCTGAGCTGGTGATAACTTGGGATGTAAGTGTCTGGGCAGCATCCTCCCCCTCAGGGGTTTGCTCTTCCCATCATGGCCTCCTGGGTGGTGCTGGTGGTGGTCCTGGAGGTGGTAGTAGTGCAAGTAGCTTACTCGAGGCTAATCGCTGTTTTTAGTACTGGGTTTTTTTTTTTGTTTTTGGTGTTTTGTTTTTTTTTCATTTCACTCTTGCAACATTTTATAAATGAAAGCACTAAGGCATAGAGAATATTAAATAATTTGCCCTGGGTCGTTTGGCTGCTAAACATAGGGGTGAGAGGCAAGTCCTAGCTGTTTGCTCTCAAGCGGTCCTCACGGCTTTCTGCGCAGCTGTAACCCCACTGATGATGCACTCCCACTGATTCCAGCAGGTGCTTGCTTTCTGGCCATACTCTCAGCTCTCGCTTTATGTAGTAATTAGGAAAAATTGTAATTAACACATTTAAAGTCAGAAAGCATGAGAATTGGCTGTGTTATTTGAAGATGTTGATGGAAAAATAGAAAGTTAAGAGATCATGATGGAGTGTCAGTAGGAAGTTTTGACATGATCTAAATATAGCTTTGACCTTAATACTTCGTTTTTACTTTCTTTTTTTTTTATATGGTTTTACTCCTTTGTACTTAATCATCATATCAGTGGGTAATTTCTTTCCATAAAGTCAACATTAGGGATTAGGTGATTTTTATCTGACTCAAGAGATGAGGTATATTCAATAGAAGGTATATCTTATGACACATAACTCAGATTGGGGCTACAGGATGCTCAAAAGATCTGAATAACTTTAGAAAATTCCAGTTAATCATCTGGATGGCTATGAAAGAGTGGCATATGTCTCTTTAAAAGCAGTTGACCGTGCCGCTGACCTTTTTCTCCTTTTTTTATATAACCACTTAACACGATGTTGATTATTATGTGATGGGCTTTGCAAAAGATTAAGGGTTAGAGCTCCATTTATTTTTGCCTTGCCTTCCTGTGTAAGGGTGATTTAATGTGTCTTTCCTTTGTAGCCAGTCCCTGAAGAACTACAGAATGGTGAAGGTTTTGGTTATGTTGTTGCCTTCCGCCCTCTTGGAGTTACCAACTGGATCCAGACAGTGGTCACATCTCCTGATACCCCAAGATATGTCTTTAGGAATGAAAGCATCATGCCATTTTCACTGTATGAAGTTAAAGTGGGCGTTTATAATAACAAAGGCGAAGGACCATTTAGCCCGGTGACAACAGTGTTCTCTGCAGAAGAAGGTATGGAGACCGCGTTGATTGGGTATCAGTTCCAACCTAATAGACCACTAAGGCTCCCAAAACTGACGTGCACGTGCTTTGTGACTTCAGATAAATGTCTTCAAAAGAATAGTGACTGAAGTCACAGTTAGATGCACAGTCCAGATAATAAACTTCAACCATGCTGACTTGAAGTACAAGACTCAGTAGCGAGCCAGAGGATCCAACTCTTGGTTGGAATCTGTGGATGAGGAGTACATTCTGAGTTCCTGCTTGTGAAGCAGGGCAGAGCACAGCTTCTTCTTTTAGACCAAGACAACCTTCTTCTTTTGGTGATAAGATTAAGATATTCTCTTGGAAGTGCCCTAATCTCAAATCTTACGGTGTTTCCCGTGACCCAAGAACAGGACGTTAGCAGAATGGAGAGGGAGGCTAAAAGTGGGACAGGCAGAGGTGTGCAATGTACAGGCTTGAAGATGTGATACACCAGTTCTAGCCCACTCTGGACCCGTGCCATCTCTCTGCCTTTCTTTTTCTCCTGCCCTAACTATGGTATCTCTTTAGAAAATATGATTACTGAAAGAATAAAATGAAATTGCCATTTTATAGGACACAAGCAGGTGAATTTGGCTGTCACATGGCATTCTACTTAATAAGCGTGACCGGAGGTAACATGTATTGAATGCTTACCATCACCAGACTTTACCTAATTTGGATTTTCTAAGGAGGAATTACACATGGGTACTATTAGTATGGCCCATTTATACATAAGAAAATGGAAGTTTAATGAAAGAAATTAATAAACTTGACAAACTCCATACAGACGTAGCAAGCAAGTATTTTAACCCAGAGCCTTCGCTCTTAACCATTCTGAACTCATGAAATGTGATTCGACAGTGTCTTCTCTACCATAAGACCTTGCAGTAAATTGCAGAAGGTGGTCCGTGGTTGTCATGTCTAAAATAATAAGAAGACTCAAATTTTAGTACCCCAGACACTATTCTCGTCCTCTCTTTTTCTACAGAGTTCTGAGACAAAAACAAACAAGTAGTAGAAAAACCTTCACAAAAAGAGCCTTTATATTCATAGCCAGACCCCATTTCCAGGAGTAGCCAAGGATTTTCATTACAAGGACAGGGGTCTGAGGAGGGACGGAAGTTAACCAGGGTGTTTTCAGGTACCGCCTACCCTGTGCATCTTGGACTGGGAGGGCTGGCAGTTGGAAGGAGGGACAAGCACAGCCCTTTACCCTCTCTCCCCCTGAACTTTCTTCCTCCTATTACTATTCTGCCATCACCGATGAGTAAAGATCTTTCTGTTACAAACATCAGAACCAGATTCAACTGATCTATGAAAAAGTGAAGGATTTGTTGGAAATATACTAGGATTTATTGAATCAAAGGAAGATTTAAACAGCATACCTCATAAAGATCATTAACAAGAAAAGCTCTGGGGCCTCAGAAACCATCTGCCTCTCTAGGGTGCCAGGCTGGCTTGACTGGCCTCAAGTACTTCTCATCTGTCCAAACCAAGTTTTGAATTCTCAGGAGAGAAAGTCTAATCGAACCTTCCTTGGACCAAGACTCTGCCTCACTATCAATCGGCATGGCCCAGACGAAGGACGATTTTACACAGAAATAGATATTGGGAGAGGGGAAGTCCCTGCTCGGAGCTGTGCCCTGAGAGAGGAGAATCACTGTGAGCCCCTCAAGCTAAGAGTTGTTTATTTACAAAGGGTATTTGTTGTATAAAAAGTTCTGTGCGTGTCTGTCTACTCCTTCAAAACAGTAAACTCCTGGAAGTTGCTCCATCTCATTTAAGTGTGCCCCTCTTCTGTGCCTTGGACACAGAAGGTACTAACTAAATGCTTATTGAATAAATGAACTCTGTAGACCACGGCTTTGGCAAGACAAAATTAAACAAACAAACGAACAAATAAATAGGCAGCGTGTGTGGGCATTGGAGTGCCCGAGCAGGAGCTGTGGGATGAAGGGGAGAGAAATAAGGATCTGGTGAAGAGAACAAAGGGAAAAAAAGGGAAGAAAAGATACCAAGAAAAAAGTGTGTCAGGCAAGAAGAGGTTTCTGTAGCTGTTTAGCAAGGAAAATCCTATCTACTCCCAAGGCATGGAAATGGATCAAGACATGGTTTATGGTGCCAAATGTTTTGATAAACTATCTTACTGGATTTTCAAATATGTTAAAGTGCTTTTTTGAAAATAAGAGCTTCCATAGATTTTTAAAATAACTACCAAAATAATAATTGTATTTCACTTTCTGTTGCCAAACAGAGCCTACAATAGCTCCGTCTCAAGTGTCTGCAAATAGCCTATCTTCCTCAGAAATTGAAGTGTCATGGAACACCATTCCTTGGAAGTTAAGCAACGGACATTTACTTGGCTATGAGGTAATTTATTTTAAAACTAATTAGACTAGGTATGTATGTTGTTGTGGTACCTTGTCTCCTTTCATTTAAAATTCTTTTTAACAATGACATCTAAACTAAAGTCTGACTTCTGTTGAAATGTGTATTGCATGGTGCACTGGGTGTTATATGCAAGTAATAAATCATGGAACTTTACGTCAAAAACTAGGGAGGTACTGTATGGTGAATAACATAATATAATAAAAATATTATTATGAAAAAAAAGGAAATTTTACCAGCACATTGTCCCATGTAATTATCAGTAGTTATTGAGTAACTTAACAAGCTGAATGAAAATAACTTGGGATAGAAAAGAAAAAACAGTGGAGCACCTGGGTAGCAGTCATTTGGACGTCAGACTCTTGGTTTCAGTTTGGGTCATAATCAAGCCCTGCATTGGGTTCCACGCTTGGCATGGAGTCTGCTTGAGATTCTCTTTCTCCCTCTCCTTTTGCCCTTCCCCCTGCTCACATGCTCTCTCTTTCTCTCTCAAATAAATAAATAAATATTAAAAAAAAAAGAAAGAAAGAAAAGGGAAAACAGTAATAAGGAAGGAAATCATATATCACATGGACCAAATCTTTTAGATGGATTGACTGAAAAATAAGAGTGAGATTGAACTGTAATATTTAAGTTCAAAGGATATTTATGCCAACAGGAAATCATTTTCCTCCAGCTCTTTGTCTTGCTTTCTTGGTGGCCTCGTTACATTGTATGATTCTCTTTTAGGCTCTTGAGAAGATATCTGTCTATAACTTAATTCTTGCCTTCAGTCTGTGATCTAATTCTTGCCTTCAGAAAACGCTGGAGAAATAAGATGAGAGATCTGAAGCACAGTGTGGCACAAGACCAAATGTAATGAAGATCAGAATAAGTGACATAGGAAATGTTTGAATGGTCGAGAGTGATGAGCAATCTTGAAAGTTTTCATAGGCTTAATGGGACTTTAAAGGAAAAGTAAGCAAACAGAGAAAATGGAAAATTCCAGATTAAGCATGGCATGCTGGAGGAGTAAAAGGAGTAGAGACCTTCCTGCT
>NW_024423786.1:17843392-17927644 GCF_017311325.1 Ursus maritimus
GAAGGTTCCTATAGGAGGGATGACTGTAAATAGACACAGGAGAGCCAGGTCACAGATGGCTTTGAATATTGAGAAGAACAGTTCTGACTCGGCCTCACATTTAGTAGGAAACAGTTAGAACTGGAAGCAGTGGAGCTGAGAACTGGCAAGATAAAAAGTAAAGTCTTTTTTTTTTTTTTTTTTGAAGACTTATGTATTGATTTCCCAGAGAGAGAGAGAGAATGCAAGCAGGGGGTGGGACAGAAGGAGAGGGAGAAATAATCTCCAGCCGACTCCCTGCGGAGCAGAGCCCAACGTGGGGCTTCACCACAGGACCCTGAGATCATGACCTGAGCCAAAATCAAGAGTTAGACACTTAACTAACTGAGCCACCCACGCACCCCAAAAGTAAAGTCTTAAGAAGACTTCTCTGACAGTGGTATTGTAAGAGTCATAGTTCTGATTTCATTCCCACCCACAGCCATCGTTTTAAGAACCCTCCCTCATGCTTGTAACTCCTAATTCAGTGGCAGGCTTACGCAGGCACATTTGCAACCCAGCACCATATACCCCTCCACTTGCCCACATAACCTCCAACTATGATGCCAGGGTGGCCACCTGATCCATGGACAGTTACGCTGAGCTAGTCAGATTCTTGTTTGATATGTTAAACTAAGCAATATAGAGATTGGAACTACTGAGTGTAATGCAGTGATACGTCAAATTTAGGACTTGGTTCAGGCTTCTCAAGTTAAGGCCATGAGCAAGCGAGACAAAGCTTGTCTGCAGATGAGTTGGAGAAGACATACCCTCACACAGCTCCAGTGAATGGAAGAGACAAGGACCCATGGAGCCGTAGAGACAGTGACCAAAACAGAATAGCTCTTCGACAATTGTCCAATTCTCAAGTAGACTCGCTCTATTCTTTTTCATAATGTCACCTTGCCCTCCTTTTCAGTAAACTCCCTTTATAATTGAATTTAGAGAGTTTCTGTTCCCGGTAACCAAACATGGATTTGAATAAATATTAATGATAAAGTAAAGAAAAGATAGGCTAGAGCAGCAGTGCTCCAAGATGGCACAGTGGACTACCTTCACCAGAATTACCTGAATTTATGCTTAAGATGAAGCCCCCCACCCCCCAGAGGCCCAGAGTTCTCCCTGGACTCACTGAACCCAAATATCTAGGAGTGGATCTTGTTAATTTAGATTTTTTAGTAGGTATCCATAGGGAAATGTCTTCCCACATCTTCGATACGGGAAACACAGGGCCTGACACAGAGAAACCTGACCAGGGACAGAGCTGTCCAGACTTAAACAAGAACTAAAACACCACACAAACACCGCAAAGTGCCTTGATCAGCACCTGAAAGGAAGCCAAAAACATTTAGTTGGAAAGTTCCTTTAAGTCCGTGACAGTGAATATTAGCAGCGAAAGGTGGTGGGCATCCCTTACGAGCTCCGCAGTGATTAGTGAAATGGCATTGTCAGGAAAGGTAAGTGGGATGGAAGGAGATGAAAAGGGAAGTAGTTCTGGGCTCAAACCTACGCCACATCTTGACTGCCACTCACTGTGCTGGAAAAGTCCATCAACTTTGTGAGCCTCGTTTTCCACACCTGCAGAATGGGGCAGTAATTGGCCTAACCTTTTTAGGGTGTGGGGAGTATTGAATGATATTGGACACTTAATGTGCTTCTCTGAGAGTCTCTGGCTCTTAATAATAAATAATCCCTAAGTGCAACCCGCATCTCAAAAGAATTGTAGAAATATTAATTTATAGAATTCTCCCCAGTAAATATCCTCAAGCAATTCTTCAACTCTAAGCTTCTCTGCCTCAAGAGAGTTGATGATGGCTGTCAAGAGGAGTTGCCTGCAAGAGCCCTTTCTTCCTAGGTTTGTTTGCAAAATTCAAGCCCTTAAGGAGTTAGTTCCATGTATCCTGGAGGGTAAGAAGAAAGAAAATGTCACTGAGGAAAAAATAGAAGAGAAATTTCAGGTGACCTTGGGGGAAACAAAGATCTGAGGCTTACAAAATCTTGGGGGGCCCATACCTTTTTACCTGGCAGTCTCCATTTCCCACGTTCGGCAATGATCAATGATTTCCCATTCTCCAAGCATCGTCCGGGAACTAAAGGGACCAAATCAATGTAATATTAAGTTTTCTTGGCAAGGTTTTGGGAATGGGAGCCCCAGCAGTGACTGAGGTTGAATTTCCCATTAGCTGAGCAGAATATGAAACTCCATGGTAAATCAAATTAACTTAAAGAAAATAAACAAACACAATTTGCATGCCTCAGACAGTAGACTGAGATATACATCCCCTTTAATAACTTTGCCCTTTACAAACCACAAGACAGGATCATAATTTGAGAGCCGGTTGTAGTTTGTGGAAGAGTTAAGAGAAATAAACAAGAGAATATACGTAAAGGGACTTTGTGGTTTTCAAAGCACCATGGCAAATTTAGCCATTGCTGGAAAATTTGGCAGCGTGGCAGCAGAGAGATGCTAATTTTGCAATGCATAAATGTGAGCTGATAAGAATATTCTATAAGAAAGCGGAATTATACCTCTTTTGTCCTTGTCAGGAAAGAGAGAATGATTGAATGAAAGAGAAAACCAAAGAATCCAAAGAGAGCCAGCGTAGTATCTTAAGTCCACACCGTCTTAGAATTAGACAGACTTGCATTCAACTCCACTAGGATAGAGGATAAGCTCCACCAGGGACTGGGAACTCTGCTTGTTTATTCAGTGATGTATGCCAAGTGCCAGGAGTCCTCTCTGGCACACAGGAGGCATGCAAAAAAATATGTGTTGATTGAATAAATGCAATTTTGACTCCACTATCTTACTGCTGTGTGGCCTTGAGCAAGTTATTAAAGCTCTCCAAAGCTCAGTTAAAATACAGATGATAATAGTAAATAACACACTGCATCATTGGAGAATAAAATGAGATAAAGCAGCTACTGTCAAAATGGCCCAAAGAGACTTGGGCTTTTCTCTGTTTTGAGTATTGGTCACTGGGATAAGATTTCTTTGGAAGGAAAAATTTGAAAAGCAGTGAAGAAATATAGAAACACTTAGCACAATCCAAGTGTGTAGCTCTATGGCTGTTGTTTCTGTTGGTGCTGGTGTGTTGCCTTTGGGGGAGGAGGCAAAAAGATGGAGAGGCAATGAGAAAATGGGACTTATCTTGAAATCAATTGTGGGTTGGGGTGCATCGCATCTTGCCTGTCTGTATAAAGAGCAGCAAACCTAAATCCAAATGTAGCATGAATATAGTGTTGATAGGAAATAAATAGTGAAAATTTCTTTACCGAGTGCTTGTTAAATAGGAAGAGACTAGTTAAAATTTCTTTACTGAGTGCTTGTTCAATAGGAAGAGAAAGAAAACAAGCTAAGAGAAAGAATCTTAAGAAATAATTTATATAATTATATGACGATAAAAAAATATATTTTCTTAGGTTCAATAATGATTTAAACACTAACATGGAAAAACAAATGACTTAGCGGAGTGTTTAATTACCAGTCATGTGGCTAACTTTCTGGGTTGCAGTTCTCCCAATATGGCTTTAAAATCGTTAATAGCTCCTGCTTTTCTCTCATCTCAGTGAGGGTTGATCATGTGCCATGTGGCATGCTGAGCACACATCATCATTAGCATCTAGACTAATTTTCTTTCTGATTTGACCAAGTAGTAGTTGAGGAGCTCATTTCCCTGGGCTCCAATTTGTTTCATCTGCTAAGCCGTAACACTCAGGCTCAGATCTTTTCTTGTGCCCTCTGGATGGGAACAAGAGATACAGACATGATAAAGAGGATGCAGAGTGTTTAAGTTCATGGGTAGCAGGTGCCAGAGGAACAAAAGCTCCAAAGTCATAGCATGGTATCTACCATCAATTTCTTAAAGCCATTATGTGTCTTGAAAAAATAAAATTTGGGAGAATGACCTGGATAAGTGATTGAAACAAAAGTCTACAATTGTGAAATAATATAGATTAGCACATTTGGGGGAAACTTAGTAGATTTTTTAAAATGCGTGGGAGGGAAGCATAACCAAAAATGCGTGCAAAATGCCTAACTATTAATTTCACTGACACCTTCATCCAGACTCCTGTTCTAAACAGCTGTACGGAATGTGCTTGGTTTCTAACATTTTAATTACAATGGAAAGAGATGTCAAATATTTAAGTAATTTTTTGAGAGTGTGAAAATTCTACTGGGAAAAAAAAAGGAAATACACGTGAAGTCTAATTCCATACTATCAGGCGAAGAACTAACTTCATTATGGAATGAGTCAAATGTACTTAGGAAAATTGTATAGAAACAATTGTGACACATTTAAACAAATAGGAAACAGACAAAAATGAATTCGAGTGAATGAAATGCAGACTTTTGGGTTTTTGGGGGTTTTTTTTAATTCTTTGCTGAGCAACTTTATTTTTTAGTAACTTTTTTTTTTTTAAGATTTTATTTATTCGACAGAGATAGAGACAGCCAGCAAGAGAGGGAACACAAGCAGGGGGAGTGGGAGAGGAAGAAGCAGGCTCATAGCAGAGGAGCCTGATGTGGGGCTCGATCCCATAACGCTGGGATCACGCCCTGAGCCGAAGGCAGACGCTCAACCGCTGTGCCACGCAGGCACCCCTATTTTTTAGTAACTTTGATAATTTATTTACACTGAGATGTATCAAATTATATATGAAAATTAGTAATTTTGTAACTGTGATAATAGCAGGGTAATCAGTTTTTAAAAATTATTCAAAGCTTATTTTTCCAGCAAAAGTAAAATGAATGAAAATTTAAATTAGTTTCTTAAATATTATTTTTAGTAAACTTAATTTTTTGTTTGTGTTTTTTTTAAATAATAATATTTTTTATTATATTATGTTAGTCACCATACAGTACATCCCTGGTTTTTGATGTAAAGTTCCATGATTCATTACTTGCGTATAATACCCAGTGCACCATGCAATATGTGCCCTCCTTACTCCCCATCACCAGCCTATCCCATTCCCCCTTCCCCTCTGAAGCCCTCAGTTTGTTTCCCAGAGTCCATAGTCTGTCATGGTTCAGACTTTTGGCTCAGAGGAAGGATTGGTTATGTCAGAGAGAGCAGTAACTGTGTGTCAGCAAGGATTGCTCAAGTGGAGCTCTGTGTCGTGTGTGTGTGTGTGTGTGTGTGTGTGTGATAGAACTGACATACAACATTATATTAGTTTTAGATATACAACTTAATGAGTTGAGATTTGTATTCACTGTGAAATGATCATCACAATAAGTCTAGTTAACATCCATCACCACATATAGTTATAAATTGTGTGTGTGTGATAAGAACCTTTAAGACCTACCTTCATAGTTACCATTGTTGTACATTAGATTCCCATGACTTTTATTTTATAACTGGAAGTTTGTATTCTTCAGGGGTGTGTGTGTGTGTGTGTGTGTGTGTGTGTGTGTGTGTATGTGTGTGTGTGTGTGTGTGTGTTTTCTTTGTTAGGCAAAGGTAGTCCCTAGCAAACTGTGTCCCAGCATTGAGGTATCCAGGGGAATAAATATCTAGCCTCTCTCCTCCCACACTCCCATCTCCTATCTTCTATTGGCCAAATCCAGTGAGAAGCCAGAGGGCCAGGGTCATGTAGCATACAGGTCAGCCCTCCTACAACTGAGAGCCAGAAAAGAAGAATAGAAGACAGATCCAGATTTGTCTTCCAAAATACTATTGAATGCATTTTTGCCTGCCTTGTATTTATCTAAATATGTTTGAAGATAAGTTGAAATATTTGTCTCTCTGAAAATCTTTAAGTAGAAATGAAATTATTTTAGTCTACTAAAATAGTATTTCTGACTTAGTACCTGTACTTTAATGGCTAAAAAAAGTGCCATTTTTCAATACGTTACTTTTATGAATTGCATTTTGTGTTAAGTTTTAATTAAGTGAAATCTCATGTGCAATGATATTAAGGACTCCTCATAGCAGGGACATTGGTTTTTGGAATAACTAAATTACTTGCAGAGACAGAGATAGCATTTTAAATCCTCACATTCCTTGAGTTTGTTTCTGTTTACTTATCCAGATAAAAATATATTGGCTTGTGATATGGTTTTATG
This sequence comes from Ursus maritimus, assembly GCF_017311325.1. Classification (NCBI taxonomy): domain Eukaryota; kingdom Metazoa; phylum Chordata; class Mammalia; order Carnivora; family Ursidae; genus Ursus; species Ursus maritimus. The sequence continues at coordinate 17,849,481 of NW_024423786.1, forward strand.
GTTCTGAAGAAAAATAATTATCTTATCTTACCAAGAAGTTGGGAGTTCCAATGTTTCATAGATGCACAGAATATTAGGACTTGAGTACTTAGCTTGGTGAATAAAAGGAAAAAAAAAATCTTCCCCTCTGCTGTATCCATCCAACACTTCTTACACCAAATATGTGGGGGGTTTTTCTCACACTGACCAATCCTCCTACACCTGTTGGGTGTCCTAAAATTGAGTTCAATTCTGACACCATAACCCTAGAGTTAGCTTCAGATGCCACAAATTAAGGGCTTAGTCCAAAGACTGCCAGTCCCCCACCCCAACCCTCCTAGCCCCCCCCCCCATTTCAGATGTCAGGCCTCCTACTTCTGATTGGCTGTAAGTCACGGGTTCCCACAGCCTCCTCCTTGGGTTTGAAATCTTGCTAGTACAGCTCACAAAACTCAGGAAAGTGCTTTACTTACTATTATACATTTATTATAATAAATAGGATACAACTCAGGAACGGCCAAAAGGAAGAGATGAGTAAGACATGGTGTGTAGAAAGGGGCACACACAGAGCTTTCATGCCCTCTCCAGGAGCTGTAGCCTCCCAGCATCTTAATGTGTTCACCAGTCCAGAAGCTCTCTGAACCCTTCAGGTTAGGGCTTTTTTATGGAGGCTTCACTACATAGGCACGATTGATTAAATCAACGATCATTAGTTGACCCAAGAAACCGAACCTCTAGCCCCTGGTCAGGAGGTGGGGTTGAATGTTCCCACCCTTTGTTTATTATCAGGTTGGTTCCCCTGGCAACCAGCCTCCAAACTAAAGCTATCCAAGAGCCTGCAGCCACCAGATAGCTCATTAGCATTCAACAGGAGATTCCAAGGGTTTGGGAATCTGTGAATCTCCGTGGTGGAAAGGAAGGAGGCATTTTAGACTGCATTTGTTAAGTCACTGAAGAACTCAACAATACTGAGTGCTTAGTGTGCGCAGGCTTTGCTGTGGGTGCTAGAGCTATGGAGATGACGAAGACAGACACTGCCTCAGGTGTGTGACCAGAGCTTGGCATCTGCCCCTCCTGCTGTCTGCCACGCCAAGAAGTACAGTTGTCTCTCTTCACAGGTGCACACTCCATACTAGCAAACCAAGGCACAGTGATCCCCAGCTATTCCAGAGGATGGGCTCTAACTCTCAGGTATATGGTGATGGAAAAATGTTGAGAACCACAGTTATTCTTACCACCTGCTCTTTTGCGGTGGATTTACCTTTTATTCCGCAGCCCCCGACTCAGAATTTACTGCTTGAAAGTGTGTGTCTTCGGTTCTGAAAAATTCTCAGACATGTTCTCTTTCATTGTTGCCTTTTCCTTCATCTCTCCTGGAACTCTGGTGGGAACTTCTCATTTGATCTTCAGTATCTCTCAATTTTGTTTTCATAATCTTCATTTTTTTTCTCCATGTCGTGGATTTATGAATTCTCTTTTCAATCACGTAGTCTTCAGCTTAATTCTGTCACTGACTGTTAATGCTGTAGTCTTCTGATATTTTTCCAATCCATCCAGTTTTCTTTTGTTTTTTTAATCTTCTATTCTTGGCAACATAGATTCAGTCCCTTCTTTAGTGAATTTGGACATTTTAAATGTACTTATTTTAAGATCCACTTGAGATCAATATCTTGTAGCTGGTCTCCCACTAGTCGAGTCTGCTAACTTTCTTATTAGCGGGGTTCTTTATGTATTTTGTAATATTTTTCTCTGCTCATCTTTAGCAGATGCAACTTTCATGTTCTGTCATTGTTATATTAACTCTTTTCCACCAAATGTTACACAAATATATATATATATGCATATATATGTATGTTCTCCATCATATCTTTTTTTTAAATTAAAGTCTAGTTGACACACTCTGCTCAATTATATTTGCAGAGATTTTCCTTCATTTTAGATGCTTTTCCTTTCTTCTTCCCTGCATTGTGGTTGTGTCTATAAAACCCAAATTAGCAAGAACTTATAGCCTGTTTTCTCAGGTATAAGACTTCTACCATTTAAACCCAAACACAACTGAGGAGAAAATACGGTCTTTGTCTTTATTTCATTCTTGACTTTTCCCGCCTTTATTTTTCTTCTTTTACTTTTTTTTTTTTTTTTTACTTTTCCCTCCTTAAAAAAAAAAAACAAAAACCTATCTACCCCTATTAAATATTTTCGAGCATAAATTTATAGGACATAATCTATTAACTACTCATTGGGAAACTGGGAATATTAATGTACTGCTTTGTTTCTTTATGTTTGAGTTGTATGCATATTTATTCAATTTTTTAAGTAAAGCTTTGTAAGGAGATTACATTATCAATTCCAATGAATATCACATTCCAATTTGGCACAAATTTTCTCTATGGTCTAAATATTTCTAATACGTGTCAGAACTAAGAAATAAAAATAAATCTCTCATTCTGGTACGTGGAGTACTTTAGAAGCAACTGCTATCAAGAACCTTAAGTACTTTTTATAAATAAATTTATAAGAGATATTCCTTATGCCTATTAAAAAATTATTTTCGTTTCTTCTTTAAGTCAGTCACCTGAGGAACACTTTCTTAGGCAACTTAAATTCAGGAAATTTGACATAACAGAAAAAGAATGACCCATAAGCAGAGACAGTGTGTATGACAGGATGGCCCTGATTGCGTTACTTAACTCCTCAGTGCCTCTGCTGTCCCATCTGTTAAGTGAGGGTTTGAAAACTCATAATTATGTGATTTATTTCCCCAATCTATGCTATAGCCAAGGCCTCAAGTTTCAGGCTGTCTGTAACATGTTATTCTAATTAGTGATTATGTGTCATTCTTAGTTAATAAGTGGATAATGCTTTCAAGGGCAGGGAATGTGTCTTATCATTTTGGAGTCCTCTAAACCTAACCCTGCCTAGTGTTTACAGTTGTTGAAATTGGAATGGGTACCAGTTTTTAGTATCCATTAACAATTTACTTGGCTGTGGCTTTATAAAAGACAATTTTGTATATTATCTTTAATTAATGAATAAAATCTATGTGGTTTTCCCGAGATAAATCTGTGGGTTCCCAAGATATGTGGATTTTTTTGCTAAAATGTCATCATCAAGTTTCAGTGTTAATTCAATGCTTTAAAGATGTAGAGATTACATATTCAATTTAGTCCTGCTCAGTTGGGTTCATATCCTTCTTTTGAGGTTTATATAAAAATTAATAACTCTTTTCCAAGAGAAATGCAAATATACATATACATGGACACAGTATTTTACATGAATTTAAGGGGTCCTATATGCAAATATAAATATGAAAGTAAATATAAATAAAAACACAAACATGTACATACACATATATATGCATGCATATTACATACACAAACATACACATATGTAGGGAAAATACTGTTCTAGTACAATATTAGTGTGCTAAATTAGGATCATTATTGAAAAATCTGAGATTTATACTTTGCTACTAATTTTTTTAACTAAAGAATTTTATAGTTACTCTTTTTTTCCAAAACACAGTAACTTCTAGGGTATTTTTCTCACTGCTTCGTACCCTAAGCAGCTCATAAACAAGCTTTGTTTGTACCATACAATGACTTGAAAAAAATTGAGCCAACTCTAAATTTGGGCCATTTCACATGAAAATAATGGTTTCTCCTTTTCTTAAAAACAAAAAACAAAACAAAACAAAAAAAACAAAGGGACGTCTGGGTGGCTCAGGTGGTCAAGTGTCCAAATCAATTTCAGCTTTGGTCACGAACTCAGGATCAGGGCCTCGAGCCCTGCGTTGGGCTCCATGCTCAGTGGGGAGTCTGCTTGCAATTCTCCCCCCACCCCCCCAATAAATAAATAAACCTTAAAAAAAAGAAGACCTGTAAATACTGGATCCACCTTCTCTCAGTGGCTCCCTTTCTAAGATGGAACTTGGTCATCTATTTTGCCACAGTCCTCGTAAGGGTCTATTGCCTTCATGACTCTGATATCTAAGGATCAGCTTTCGTTTTCATTGTGCCTGAAAAGCTGTTGACTTAAACAATTATAGAAATGGTCCTGTGTTCTCATATTTTGCTATCAAGAGAAGATAAATGAAAGTCAGGCGGAAAGGGCACATGTTGCAAGAAATACGGGAGAGAGCATATGTATTTCTTTCTGAAAGCAAAGAATATGTACCCAGTCTGCCTTCCATATTGATGTTAAGTGTCTGGCCTCTGCTTTACATGATTAAATGGTGATATCTGGTCTCAGCATGAGGAGTGGTGGTAATTTTCCAGAATCATTTGGTGGTCTTTTGCTGTGGCAGTTTGCGTTGGTTTTGCTTTTACTTTCTGGATAATCCAAACTTTCTAGCAAAGCATAGCAGGACTTCATGGCATAAATTGGAGACAGGAAACATGTATTTTTATTGGATTTTTCCTACCCTTATTTCTTTTTTTTATTAAATATTCTCATTAACCTATTTTTATACTTTATACTCCATGTGCATTTATCTTTATATAACATCTCAGATCATTTTGCACGATTCAGAATAATGAAATACAAACAAAACATGTTAGCATAACTTAAATTTAACTATGTTAACTGCTTTCCTTTTCTCTTCAGCAGCCCTGCATGCACAGGTGGGCTTGTTGACACCTGGCCATCACTGGAGGACAAGCCAGTGGCCAGCTGGCTTTTTGATAGCCTTTTCTCTGACAGTTCACGTTCTTCCCAGAGGAAACCTCCACCATCCAGTGGAGGTGAAGCAGAGCTGCCAGCATTCTGGGGTTGAGCTTGGACCTGGTTGGTTAGGGCCTGAGAAGGCGGAGCAGTTTGCTCTATTAGATTTGCAGATTTCACCCTCATTTTCCCTTTATAAGCTGTAGTCTAGTAGTATTTAGCACTTACTCTCTTTGACTTTCTCTGGCTTCTTTGTGTACTTGTTTATTCTCTGTCTCCTCCCGGAGTCCCTTTTTCCTATGGCACAGAACCTAATGGAACACCTAGCACACACTAGGTCCTTAATGAACATTTGTTGGGTAAATGATGAATATAAATATAGTACCCATTTTAATGAGAATCACTTAATGTAAAGGGTGGTACTCCTCGTGTCAACCTTTTGCATCTTCTATGTTTTTCTGTTTACCAGGTGCGCTACTGGAATAATGGAGAAGAAGAATCATCAAGCAAAGTGAAAGTGGGGGGAAATGAGACATCAGCCAGACTGCGGGGCTTGAAGAGTAATCTGGCATACTACACAGCTGTCCGGGCTTACAACAGCGCTGGTGCTGGGCCCTTCAGCACCACAGTGAATGCAACCACGAAGAAAACTCGTACGTAGATTCGATTTTTTGAATGGCAAGGAAGTAGCTTATGGTAGCCTTCTTTATCATTTAAAATGGACAACCCAACTCAGTAAGCCCACCGAATTTTATAATCCCATCCCAAACCCTTGTAAACTCAGAGTCACACGTATCTTTGTCTTCGTGATAGCCTTGAATCTTTAGATGGAAACCCCATGTGAAAATCAGTGTGTACTTTTGAAAAGCCCTAGTGTGGGGTGAGTCAAGTCTATCCATTTTTCTTTTAAAATGTGATAAACTTAGTTTACTTTCAATTTTTCTCTTAGTTCCCCAAAGCTTGAGGATTTCCGGTAAATGTGAATAAGTTAAATTTCACACCAGAAAGTCAAGAGTGATTTTCTTCTTTTTTTCTTTCCTACCTTATTCAAAAGATGCCAATGTGCATTAAAAGATTACCATCAGAAGATGTTGGTCCACGTGAATATACTGATATTTTTAAAAATCTGACCAGCGATGTCAGTTGCCTTGAAAGCCGAGTCTTTGCTAGCTATGTAGTCACAGGTAAATTCACAAGCAGCAATTATAAGCTATACATAACTTGGCTTTGAATTACATTACAGGAAAATCAATGATTTGCAATTCCATAGTCTCCTACATATATTTCAATTAAACTGATAGCACAAGTATATTTTTAATCATTGTGTTAGTAACTTCTTGCAATGCAACCATTTGAATTGTCCTTGTCATTGTCATCATTATAGCTAACAGCAATTAAGAACGTTCTATGTCCCAAGTGATTTACATGCGTTCCCACATTTAAACTTCCTAACTACCACAGGAGGTAGCTGTCAGTATTTTTAACATTGTACAGGTAAGGAAAATGGGCATGAAGGATGAAATATTTTTAACACAATAATGCATTACTTTTATTTACAGAAAATTATTTTTCTTCTTGTTTACAAAATTTATTCTCAGTAAAAATGTTCGCTTAACTGGCTTCATATGGGAATGAGACATTAATTTTACTTGATTTCTATAATGCATTTCTATATCCATATACAATTCCCAAATTTTTATAAGAACATACATTTGTTAGATAAAATTGCTAAGAATATCAATAATATAAAATTGAATATCATTGGATAGCTTTGTGGATAAGTTAAAATATATATATATAACATAATTCTACTACTATAGATTTTAGTTAGCCAGTGTTAATTTGATCAGCGAAGTTCACGTTCATCTTTGTATTATCTATATAAAAGAGAATTTGATTATCAATTTACTAGTATAATGAGATTGCAGAGCAAAAGTGTAGCAACAAACCATTATAAATCTTCAATAGCATACATTTACAAGCAACCAACTCATGTAATAATTCAATATTGTCCTTCACTAGTTATTAGGGGAAGCCTGACCCAACCTCTTACTCATAATGCACGGCGGGGTTAGACTAAGGAATATGTGGGCTTGGAAATACTTAAACTGAAAATATTCTGTGTTTTGAACTTCTTGCTAAGTATGTTTGGTATTCTCAGTAACAATTCTGAATTAGTAAGATTTAAATATACATAATTATTTATATATTCAAAGCACAGCATCAATCAAAAATTCTGATTGCGAGAATATATGCAAACAAGTTTATCTGGCTCTTTCCTCTGACTTAATAATTGATGTGATTACTTGCTAGAAAATTATGATTGTAAAAGACAGTGTGACATCATCATGGAATCAGTGAAGAACTTAGCAAATTGGTAAAACATGAGGAAAGGACAAATAATAGGAATATTATGATAATGTACAATGAATGAAATAAAATTTCAATAAGAAATTTTTATGATTTAGGTGTAGCATATAAACACCCAATCTAAAGTAGAAATTTGCAACAGTAATGATGGCGATTATGATTTTAATGGCTGACACTTACTGAGCAATTTGCAGTTACTGTTCTAGGTATGTTTTTCGTGTATTGATTCTCAGTTCTCACAGCAACACCATGACTTGGAAGCTGCTGGTAGCCTTACTTTAGAGATGAGGATGCTGAGACATGTATAGGTTATTTAACTTCCCTGAGATCACAGACTAAGCAGGATAGGCAACCAAATCTAGACATAGTCTTAATTGGGCTAGCCTCTCTTTCAACCGTATAATCAGAATATCCATGTCTCATTTAACACCAGTATTTACTGGGATTTTTGCTCCATGCTTAGGACGTGGGTAAGATGATTAAAGATAGACAGGACTCCTTTGGTCACAGAGCTGTAGTCTGTTGAGAATTCCAACAATTGAATAAAATCCCTCTGAAAGTGATACATTCCTACTTCTGTAATTTAGTTGGAGTCTGCATGTTGATCTGCAGGTATTATTAGGGAAAAATGTCCTACATTGGGTGGGAAATTCATAGAGATCATTGAAATCCTTAATTATTCAAGATTGGATATAAAAAGCATGTGTTAAATTTTCAGTATTATGTTAAAAATTTTTCTTTAAAGATACCAAAATGCAAGTAAAACAGAATCATTTAAAGCTGTTCTTATTACTGTTACTGGCAGCTCTTAATAATCATCCTAACCTTTGACTTGGATTTGGCTTCAAATCCTATTTAAGAATTTTGGTAAGGTTTTTGTGATTATCTCTGTAAAGAGAATTATCATCATGCTTCAGACAGAAAGAACTAATATAACACCTTTGGTTATTTGCTTGCTATCTGTTTTCCCCTCTGGATTGTAAATGTTATGGGGAAAGAATCCTTCTGTGTCTTGTTCATCCAGCCCTAGTGCCCAGCATGGTGCTACGAACCACTCCTTAAATACTGAGTGGGTAGCTAAATCAATGAATGAAATCTAAAGCAGGCCAGCCTGAAGGACTATTATTAATCAAATATACTTCCTCTTGACTGAACATTGTGAATTCAAAACACTTACTGTGGTCTTTTACCATCTTGTTTAAAATGTGCAAGTTTCATGGACTCGTAATTGTGGAATTTAGTATGAAGCCTTTATATCAATACAGATCTTGGGTGATTATTTTTGATTAATGTAAAATAATACAAGGATTCTCAAGTTAAATACTGTAGCTTCCATTAATCACTTAATTTTTGACATCCAAATACTTGTGTTTTTGGAAGCATTTCTGAGTTAGACTCTAATTAGCCTCTTTAAGTAATCTAAAATGGGTCTCTGTTACTTGCAACCCAAGGAGAGCTAACTCTTAAGAACATCTTGTATCTAAAGGCACTGATCAGGAAAAATTGCAGATGGCATGTAAATGATGAAATTTGTTGGCTTCTAAAAGGAAACATACTGAGAATTTTATGTTCAGAGATTGCGAGAAAGAATTTGTAGGGCAATTATTCTGCTTTGTAGAACTAAAAAGTCAAGTGGTAATTCTGGCTTTCAGTATGGATGGATTTAGTGCTCACCCAACATCCTCAAGGTTCATCTAGTAAGATCTCAAACTGAGTATTTCTAGAACTAAATTCTTGACTGCCCCATCCACCCCATTTAAAACCTGTCCCTCCTACAACATTCCTCATCTCAGTAAATTAAATCCCAATATTTCAGTTGCTCAGGCCCAAAATCTTGGAATCACCCTCAACTCTTCTCTTTCTCTCATGCCCAGCAACTGAGTCAGAATGTGACTTCTGCAAGAACCTACCACGTCTTTTGCTTCACTGCTACCACCCTGATGCAAGCTGGAACATCCCTCCCATGGATCAGGGCAATGACCCCTTCCTGTTCAGCCTCTTTCCACCCTTGTCTCCAATAGGCCACAGCGATGCTCAGAATGTCCCATTTCATCTCACTTCAGATAAACGCTAATCCTTATAATGCTCAACAAGGCTTTATATGATCCATCCTCCAAATCCTCCTCTTATTTCCTACTATTTTCCTCTTCACTCATTCCACTTTCACTTCAGGGCCTCTGCATTTGCTGTTCCCTCTGCCCAGAAAGCTCCTCTAGGCATCCAGTGGCTTTCTCTCTCATCTCTTTCAGAGCTCTGCTCAAATATCAGCTCAGTGCCACCTGGCCGCCATGTTTAAAAGTGCATCCCTCATCTCCTGACAGTCTATCTCCTTCCTTCCTTTATTCTTGGGCAGAGCACTGACAGCTACCACACATTCTATAACTTGTCCTCATTTATTTGACTGTTGTCTCTCCAGCCTGTTTTGACTGGAAGACAAAGTCCTTTAGGGCAGAGATTTTACCTGCTTTGATCATAACTCTGTCCTCAGAGCTCTGTTTCCAGTGTTGAAGTAATCATAGTTGGTGCCCAATAACAGATGATGAACAAACAAAACTTTCCATCTCTTGGCTCTGTTCCTGATGGAATCATTCTCACCATGTTCCCTTTTCAGGGTAGAGGTATTACTATTTGCACCTTAAGGCTTGTTTCTGTCAACTAAACACCCTGGGGATGGTGGACTACTCCTTTCTGATAACTCCATTCAGAGCCAAGGATGGTTCTTCTTGGCTCATCCCAGAACCAGTTGTTATGGCCAGTTGTTAGAAAACCTTCCCTGGACTGCCTGAATCCCATGCCCAGACCTTACCCTGGAACAAGGAGATACTTTTTTTTTTTCCCTTCAGTGATGATTGTACATGTATATCCACTTGAGAAAACAGAATAATATTTAATGGTACAATGTTTTGCACTTGAGTTTTTGCTTTTGCAAATGGAATGTTTATCCATGTAAGTTGAACTAAAATCAGTTGCCTAAATTTAAGGAAACCAATCAAGGGTGTCCTAAGGAATTATAAAGGTAATGTGAGTAAAACAAACACTAAAGGAATAGGAGTCAGAATATTTCAGAAGTTTTTGATAAAATGAATATTCCCGCTTCAAATACATAATTTGGAAGTTCTGGAGTTTTTGTATGTATAATTTAATTATATAATTATATACTCTAAGTTATGGCTTAGGAAATATTTCAATGCAAAGTTTCCCAAATTTTGTATGAACTGTCTTCTCAATTTTTGCCATTCCTTTGGGCCTCCTCTAATATGTACCTAACAGTTTGTCTTGAAAATTAGCTTACAGGGGCGTCTGGGTGGCTCAGTTGGTTAAGTGTCTGCCTTTGGCTCAGGTCATGATCCCAGAGTCCTGGGACTGAACCCTACATTGGGCTCCCTGCTCAGGGGGGAGCCTGCTTCTCCCTCTTCTTCTGCCTGCTGCTCCCCCTGCTTGTGCTTGCTCTCTCTCTCCCTCTGTCAAGTAAATAAATAAAATCTTTTTTTAAAAATTAGCTTATAATTTTTGCTTCCATAAACTTAAAACGAAAATGGAGACCAACCAAGTACGGAAACTGGTATCATTGCCATAAATAGACGCTAACGAAATAAGTTAAATAGTAATAAAATCAGTAGTAATAAATACAATGAACAAATAAGCCACTCTCCATTTTCTAATACTAGCAACATGCTCTTGCCTGTTTAAACCTCTAACTCTGCTTCCTCTTTATGATGTTAGTATCAAAGAGATATTAAAAACCTAGTATCTCCAAATCCAGCTTTGTCTTCAAGCTAATAGGAAAAATAAAGGGAATTTCTGTCTATGTGACTTAATGTTATTTGTCAACTCCTCTATGTATCACATCCCAGATATGTATGTGAACTACTCATGTCTTTATATGATATACCACAAATCACAGAGACAGCTATATAATACACTGTTCACTAATGCATGTTCCTCGGATTTCGGACTGGTTTTGTTTGTTTGTTTTGGTTTTTGTCTGTGGACTTCAACAAAATGATTTCTGATGTTGTAAGTTCTGAAACAAGACATAATGTAATATTGAACTTGAACAGAATTCAGTCAGGGAGTTTTAGCTAATAAAAGATCAAGTCATTCCTCTGGCCAAATGTGTAAATCTTACGAACTTTACTTTGTAGGAGCTTTGACACTTTTTTGGAAATCTTCCACTTGCCTACAAATTCTCTAGAAAATTTTAAATGTTTTGCTTATAGTTTACAAATTTTATTATTTTTATTATCCAAAGAAGGAAAGATTTTGGTCAAGGAAATTTCCAGTCACTTAAAACAAAGAAAGATCTCCCTCCCCAACATTCCAAGGTGGACCCCAGGAAAAGTCTTTTCTGAGTTTCAGATGGTTTAAGAAGATGTTTTTGTTGTATAGTTGCACATTGAGTGAATTTCCTATTATAAGTCATTTGTTTATTTGTAATAATTTTAATGGTTCTGAGACAAATATGTCTCATTATTTGGGAGAAAGTATCTTTTGGTGACCTGATCCCTTCACAATGTCACATGTTTAAGCAGTTTAATGACAAATGCTGATGTTCAACTCAACTGAACTCCAACTACAAAGTACAGTTTCTACCTACCAGTGAGACCAACCACTTCCCACTAAATCACTTCATTATCATCAAGGAGTCAAGAAAAAAATTAAGAAAACTGTTGAGTCTTGCATAATTAATCACAGCAAGCATATGTTCTTAAAATTCCACATTTTGAAAGTAAATTACCATCACCACTATGGAAATATCACTCACTATTGAAAATTCTAAGGATGCCTGGGTGGCTCAGTCGGTTAAGCATCTGCCTTTGGCTCAGGTCATGATCCCAAGGTCCTGGGATCGAGTCCCACATTGGGCTCCTTGCTCAGCTGGGAGCCTGCTTCTCCCTATCCCTCTGCCATTCCCCCTGCTTGCACTCTCTGGCTCTATCTCTCTGTCAAATAAATAAATAAAGTCTTTAAAAAAAAAAAAAAGAAAAAGAAAATTCTAGACAGTAATATTCTTAACAGCTTCTACTTTTTATTATATAAAGGAAAATTTCTTCATTGTTGAAAATTTGGGAAAAAAGAAAATTGTANGGAAAAAAATAAAAATCACCCATAATTCTATCACTCAGTAATACTGTCATTAATGTTGGACTTTCTTTTCAGACTTATGTTCTATAGATTTTTGTCTTATACAGTGAAAGTACACTATATATTTAGATACCTATACATCATAGCAATTTCCATTGTCACTAATAGTTTTTCATAAATATGTTAGTGTATGTATATTATTACATTGTGATAATATACCACAATTTAACCATTTTCCTATTGGTAGGCATGCCTTATATTCGTAGCTTCATGCAGTCAACAACCTTATATTTATCACTTGCTTGTAGGCAAGAGGTTGAAGACGAAGTAAAATCTATAAAGCTGACATTGAGGAGTCTATTAATCAAATACACAGAGGATATCATGATGGGTGCTTAAAGAACAATAATAAAAGCCTTCAACATAATACTATTTTTGTTACAACGTTTGAAATTATTGAAATAATTTTGCAGCCTGCCAATTAGCATTGCACTAGGTAGTGATATGCTTCCTTTCTACTAAAATTAAATTAGTTTTTGTCATTTTTCTCTACTTTAGCATATACTATCAATAGTAGAAATGGAGCTGATAAATCTATACAATGTGAAAGTTGAGATGTAATTTACCAAAAATTTAAAAATGTAGACTATGTATTAAATTAGTTCTAATAAAGTGTAGGACTCGGTCTGAATATTCTGAATTGGGCTTCCACATAGGATAGAATCTGGAAAGTGAAATTGGAAGTCCTAACAGATAAGCTATATTAATGTATAGTATCCCATGTCTCCCTGCCTTTACAAAAATGTATAGTGTTGCATCAAAGCTATTTAGAATACTGGTGAATAGCTGTACCAGTCAGATTAGGCTAATCCAGGCCACGGTATCCAACCGCCAAACCTTAGTGGCTTCCAACTACAAGTGTTTATTTCTCACTCATCCTACATGTCCACCACAAGTAACATTCAGATCTGACCCATGCTGTGTTCACTCCAGGACCCAGACTGAAGGAGCAGGCACTCACTGTGCTGTGCCGATCTATGGCAGAGCGAAAAAAGAAGGGCTGACCAGATTCTTCTGTGGCTTTGGAAGCAGCCACTGGGGAATGACCCATTTTGCTTTTGCTTACATTCCATTGGTCAAAAGGAGTCACATGACAAAGCCTGATGTCTGTGGGATGCCAGCAAGAAGCAGAAGTATGTCTTCCTACAGGCATGGGAACCGCAAATCCCATGGCCAAGCTGAATGTCAGTGAGAGAGAAATATAATCTTCCCACAAGGAGTAAAGGGCAGAGGACTTGCAAAGATCTTAAACAACAATACAATCTACCTCAAAATACTTTAAACAATAACGCAATCGACCCTACCAGCCAATAATAGGATCATCAACGAGATGTTTCCAGAGGATCTAAGAATATAACTCAGGTTGCTGAGAGACCTCTAGAGATCCCTGAACTACCTGCTTCCAATGTCCGCACCCTTCCTCCCTCCCATCCTTCCCTCAGCATCCACCACTTCAAGCCTTTAGAGAAATAACAAGCTTAAAGAGAGATATAACAAGCTTAAAGAGAAATAACAAGTTACATTGTACAGATTTATTCCATCAAGATGTATTACTTACCTAGATATGTCAATAAGGTGTCCTTAAAATATATAAAACTTCCCCAAACTAGTACTTATTTTAAAAGAGAAATGTCCAGTCAGATACCTTCCATGGCCAGGCAGGTGTCAATGGGCAGGGATGGCTGGCTGGGGTGTCTTTTCTTAGGTCCAGCCATTCTCTCTGTCCATCAGAGAAGGCCCATTCTCTCCCATGTGAGATTGCACGAGCAATCAGCAATCAGGACATGTGCCTTGTAAATGGTGACAGTGCTTCCAGGCCTTGGTCTGAGGTATATGAGGTAGATTTTTTTCTGTTCTGTTACAAGATAACTCCTGGCAGACAAGTGTAGGCAGCCTGTTTTTAGAGATTGTGGAAGCAAAGGGTTCCCACTTGAGGTCTGACCCTGGGAAGATAGACAAGAAGGGCATTTAAGGCTCAATACAAGGTAAGTGAATGGGGAGGATGGAAACCACAAATGGGAATGAAGATGCTAAAGGGAAGATTGGATCATGCAATGAGCCAACTCAGCCTGTTCCTAATTTGCCCACTATTTTGCCATCTCCAGTCACTGTGTTTTTCATGATTTTAGCCATAGACGCAAGCAACCTGTATTATTATTTTCCTAATACATTTCTTTAATTTGATAAGATACATTTATTTTAAAAAGCAACTATACCTTTACTAGAAACAGAAAATCACTAATACTCTTTATTGTAAGGGAGTAGCTATAAGATTGTTTTTATAAAATGAAAACAAGCAATTATTTGAATAGAAAAGTTTAAAAGTTAAACAGTACAATGAAATGCAAAGAAAAATAAACCTAACTGATTTCCAAAAAAAAAAAAAAAATGCATACCTGAAAATAAGTTTTGCAATGAGCTAATCAGGGTCTCTGTGACTGTTACTAGTAGAGTGATATTCTTTTCTTGATCACTTGGTGTAAAATGAATTATTTGCGTTAAATATTCCCTTAGGTCAGATCTTAGTTTGAATTGTGACTGTGTGTTTTGGGATGCTTACCAGACATCTGTGTGCAGCTGGAAACATCTGAGTTATTTTTGTTTGCATAATAGCCTTTGTTCTGAATCATTATTTAGAAAGTAATTTTAATGATCTGAGTGTTGTGTGTAGAGTAGATCACCACAGATGTATCAATATTGGCTTCATCCAAAAGAATTCTATCTGTGAATCAAGAATTAGATGTAACAGGTTTTTTTTTTAACCTAACTTGAAAATATGTACATATTCCCAATTAAAAATGTCATCCACCTAACATCATCCGTAGTGGTAGAAATATTGATCTTTGGGAACCACTGATAAGGCCTACGGTTAGAAGTCAGAGAACATGTCTATCTCTTTGCTTAATGTACTAAGAAGGATCCCTAAGACATAAGAAATTGTTATTAAATATGTAGTCAAAGGAAATTCCGGGTAGAGACGTTGTTCCCCAGGGTCTGTGTCGTCAGCTAAGTTAGCTTTGTTTTTTATTGCTGGCAGCCGTATGATGTCAGTCATCATGACTTGATTGAGTTTACACAAATTTCATGTCTGTTGCATCCTTCCGACTCCGCTGCAATCATCATCATGTGAACAGAACTTTATTCTCTCTTCCATGAAGTGCTACCAGATTCTCCCAACAGAATGCCCACCGAGAGTCTCCTCCTTTTCTCTCTGCTCCCACAAAGATCAATGAAACCACAAAACTGATAGTATCACTTTTCTACCCTTCACTTATTTATTGCCTTCCTAATTGCCTACAAAAAAATTCCTTTTCTAGTTCCTTTGGTCTCCTGAACCCTTCAGCATCTGGCTCCTACTTGCTGCTTCAACTGCATCTGCTCCATCCCTTCTCCTCGCCGCTACCTCGTAACCAGTCAGAACTTCTGCGCTCCCTGCCGTACCTTGTTGTTTCCTGCCTTGTGCCTTGGCATATGTTTATCCTTGTGCTGGATACCTTTCCCTCTCTCACTTCTATATATAAAAATCATAATTTGCCTTTCTTTTTTTTTTTCTTTTTTTTCCCCCCGTGTGGGAAAATCTTTGGAAAGTATCTATTTACATATTCTCCCCATTTTTTTTTCAGATAGACTCCTAATTTATTTATTTTTATTTTTTATTATGTTATGTTAGTCACCATACAGTACATCATAATTTGCCTTTCAAAATCTATTTCAGATGTTGTCACCTCCTTACTCATTTTTTTCCTTAACCCTTACACATAGATGTTTCTTGAATAAGTCATTTACTCAATATACCAGCTTTTCCAAAGTTTTTTCTTATTCTGTTCTTTCTTTGTGTTATGTTCCTTATCATCTTAGCCTCAGTACAATTGAACATATTCGATCTCAAGACTCAAAGTTGATGATCAATGAGTGTTCATGCTCCCAGTTTTGTCTTTGAAAATGTATAACATTTGTTAGGATGTCTTGGAGAACTTTCCAGCATGTAGCTAGACAGTTCATTTTGATTTTGGTATGCTGCATTTGAAAAGTGTGGCCAGCCAAATCTTGTCCTGCTGCCACCATGGTGAATTATTTCACTAACACTCTGAATCTTTCCCCCATTCAGAATATTCATTGCATGAATCATTCCTTAAGAGCACAAAGGAAATGGGTCAAACTTATTTCTTGATAACACTGTAAAAGTGTTTCCTTAATCCTTGACTTTGTGCTTTTTACATTAAAACATCAGTCATGTACGAAATCTAATTTGATATCTACCCTTGGCAAGGCATCAGGCTAGTGAATAAAATGGACCATATCAACTTCTCTGTGTCAGAGACCTTACTGGACATTGTGTCTGCTTGCAAGGATCTTACAGGTTAATGGGAAAACTGGGTATTAATAAAAATAAAATCACAAGGAAATGTAAAATGTACTTTTGATGAAGATTATGAAGAAAGGTCTGGTATCTGAAAAGAGCCCCCACTTTAGTCTGAGAAATCAGGAAAAGCATTCCTGTGACAGTGGAAGTTGAGTATATTTTGTGACATTCTTGATTCGTATTCATTTTCACATCATTTACATATCTGTGATCAGTTGTTCGGGAGGTAAAAAAGGCCTCAGGTACTCAGCACAGTATAGTATGGGTGGCATAGACTCTGGAATTAATCAGAGCTGGCTTGAATCCACTTAATACCTCTCACCAGTTGTGTAGCTTAGCAAGTTCTTGCTTTTAATTTTTAATTGTCCTAAAAATACACATAACATGAATTTTCCATCTTGCCCATTTTTAAATGTACAGTTCAGTAGCATTAAGATTGGTTGTTGTGTAACTGTTTCTAGAAGTCTTTCAGCTTCTAAAACTGAAACTCTGTATCCATTAAACAATAACCCCCATTCCTAACCCCCAGCCCCTGGCAAGCACCACTCCCCTTTCTGTCTTTATAAATTTGACACCTCTAGGTACCTCATATAATTGGAATTATACAGAATTTGTTTTTTCTTGACCAGCTTATTTCACTTTGCATAATCCCCTCTAGGTCCATCCATGTTGTAGCATGTGTCAGCAAATTTCCTTCCTATGTAAAGCTGAATAATACTTCACCTTATGTATGTACCACATTTTAATTTTCCTTTCATCTGTTGACAGACAATTAGGGTGCTCCCACCTTTTGGCCTCTGTGAATAATGCTGCTATGAACATGAGTATACAATTTTTTTAAGTCTCTGGGTCCATATTACCCGTGTATAGAAATGGACATTATTATAATGCAATGAGAATTAAGCAAATTATATTAAAGCACATTTTACCATGCCCATATGATAAGTGTTTAATAAACATTTGGCTACTAACAATAATAAGATTTTGAACATGGAAGGAAGGTTTATTTGGTGTAGAATTTTCCAGATGATGTTATTCTTCTCAGTGATGGTAAGAGAGATGATTCGAGGGTGGTTCACAAATACTTCTCTTTTAGTTTGATAGTGCTTCATTTATTTGAAAGAGTACCCTAAGAACGTAGCTAGCATATCAAGCCCGTGCTTGTGTGAGTCTTAGTGGTTGGGATGAAGCGAAGGTAGATGTTTATGTTTGTTTGTTTTTAAATCGAGTCTTCTTTTTAAAGATAGCAAACATTATGAAAGTGGTACATGATTATCTGAGGCTCAGGAAACACTGATATGATTCAGAATAACAGTAATCAGACCCAGAACAAACCTTGATTTTTCTTCCTTTCCCTTTTCCTGTTTTTATCTCTCTGTTTATTCAAAAAGTATTCGATTGAGGCTGCATTCATTCAACTCATCTATTTTTGGACTGATCCAAGACAAGCCTCAGTGTTAGCAGTCATCTCGTCTCTGAGACTCATGTTGGAAGAGCTGATTCAGCCGCCATTACTCAGGTTTCCCGTAACCTCCCAAGCACGCATCTTTCGGTAGAGCAGACCATGCTGCCTTTGCTCCCGGAGCCGCATCGGGCCGACCCTGGCCCGTTGCAGTACTGTCAGGACGCAGGAAATCACCGACCTTGGAAAAAATGTTCTAACGCTTGTGCCTTCATGTCATTTGGACTGAGTCACCAGAACATGGTCGTCAGTATTTCAGCCCTAAAGCAACTGCCCTTGTACACGTTTTTGTTATCAAAGCCGTGCAGCTCGCACTCTCCGAGCTGACCTCGAGTCGTTGCTAAGGCCCGACCGCACCATTTCAAAGGCAGCATAGAATAGCGTGACAGAGCAGACACGAAGCCAAAGAATCTGCAGAGAAGACAGTCTTGTTTGGTGTCATTAGTCACATAAATGTATCTGAGAGCTCTTCCCATCTGTAAGTTCAGCCGTCTTTCCCTCGTGGCATGAGTCAATGATGTTTAGAAATTTCTTTGCAGAGCCAATATTTTATATCATTTTCCCATTACAAATTCAGTTAACCAGATCACATTCTGCGGCTAAATCCACAAGTACAACATATTTCGGCACAGCTTTGGGCAATTGTGATGCTGTAGCCGAATGGATAATATTGTGTTTGTTTTGTGCTTGACAGGAAACTGAGTTTTAATGTCCTGTCTGCGCTGCCGCTGAACTCCCTCCCCCCAGCATGAGTCTGCGGTCTAGTGTCTGTGAGAGGGAACTAAGCTATGAATCCAAGTCTTTAAACCTCAGAGAATGTCATTCATTATCGAATGGAATTCTCATTAATGTTTTAGGGTTTTGCCTTATTTTTCTCAAAAATTGATTTAAAACTTGGAAAACCAAGAGTGAAATATAGGCTTTCTGCTGCAGTTTTTCATGTGAATAGCTGTTACTTCATGGGAATTATTATAAGTAACCCTTATCTTTGATTGCCTCCCATTTTGCTTCTCTCATCACACAACGCTGGCTTAAAAATCAGCCACACTTCATTTTGTGCGTCTTTAATCTGCTCAGTGGGCAATTTCTCTCAGCCTCTGCCTGGATGTGTCAAAGTGGGTCACACTGCCTGCCTTTCTTGGTACATCTACAAGCGGCCCTCTAGTGGTGGGGAAAGGAATTTCCTTATCTCCACTATCAACGGGTTTCCGGAAGACCCACGGCCACAAGTGAGAAGTGTCCTCAAAGATGTGATGAATATGATAAAATGAATTCTCACAATTTAACTGAAAAACCTTTTTAAAAGGAAATTTAGCTACTCCTAATTTTGTTTTCTGATTCTGCTGCAAATTACCGAAGAGATTTTGCTGTCCTTTTATAAGCCTCCGAGGACCATCATTTATCCGTTCTATGTAAAATATCATTCATGTTCAAATCTGATTCATTTTCTCATTTTGCATTTCAAGCTCCCAGTCAGCCACCAGGAAATGTTGTTTGGAATGCTACAGACACTAAAGTGTTACTTAATTGGGAACAAGTTAAAGCAATGGAGAACGAATCAGAAGTAACGGGATATAAAGTAAGATATTTGCAATGCTTTCTTTCCCTGTTCCTGGCAAGGGAAGCTAGGTGTGAATGATTTTTCTAGCTGTGATAATATGGTTGCCGTAATCTGATTTGGACATAGAGATATCAAAATTTTATAAAAAGGGTATTTTCCCCCCAAAAGTGTCTGATTTCTTAATTATAAATTTAAGGGAAGTAATTCTGGTCATGCAGGGATTTTGAACAAAAAGTTTATAAATTGTTCATGATGTCAATTACTTTGTTACTTCCAATGCTCACCATATACTTAAAAAACAACTGAAATTATTGGCTCTAATCTGTTGGTCTGACTTTTGAGATCAGTGCAGTAGGGGCTTGCCCCCTCTCTCCAACCTCACAAATGCCCAAGCCCCTGAACTCTTCCATAGAAGAAGTTCACTCCTCCTCCCCTCCTTGATTTTGAGGACTTGATGATTCTAATGTGGGCTGACCGCCAGTCTAAGACCTATGAAAGAGCTATGAATTACACTTACATTCTGGTGAATATAACAAGACAAACAATATAAATGAGGTAACATCAGAATAATCAGTTCTATGAAAAAAAGTAAGAGTAGACAATAAGAAATAAATGTATTTGTTCATGCATTTTAGGTGTTCTATAGGACTAGCAGTCAAAATAATGTCCAAGTGCTGAACACAAATAAAACGTCAGCAGAACTTTTGCTGCCCATTAAAGAGGACTACATTATTGAAGTTAAGGCCACCACGGATGGAGGGGATGGAACCAGTAGCGAACAGATCAGGATTCCAAGAATAACCAGTAAGTCGGTCCAAGTCAACATTTACCTTATTGATAACATCAGCATTATGAGGCCCCAAAAGTGAGTCAGTCAATGCCTTCTGTCCATTTTCTGGCCATGACCTCCTCCATATGAATGGTAAGAAGGTTTTAGAATATGAGAGATGATGGTAAGAGAAATTTTCATGAGTGATACAAAATATGAAGAAAGATAATAAGAAAGAGAAAAGACATTGAAAAATATTTAGCAGAACTTTATTAATTTGAATTTTTTTCCCTCCTTATGAGCTATGCCTAAATTTGCCTTTGGATTGCCCATAAAGGACAGAATTTCTTAAGCGTTTCTCAAGGGCAATGTTGAACTATTTTTAAGATCTTTGTTTGCCTCCTAGAAATTATACATGAATCTCATCAGTTCTTTAAAAAGTGGAAATTTAACATTGTTAAGGTCATAAACTACTTGGCCAAACCAAGAAGGCACTTCTAAAAAAAATTCTTCGTTTCTGATTTTGAAGGAGGTTCACACTAACTTTTCCTTTCAAAATCCAAATTAAACCTATTTTACGATAGAAATTACACTTTTAGAGTTAAGGGAAACAGACGCGCGTTCATATTTTATCAGTGACAATGGTAGAAGAATTTCATTTATTCTTTCAAATCTCAACTCTGGAGTTTAGGGACCTCAGTTTAAGTAGAGTAGAAGCCGTCTTGTCTTCTATTTTGTAGTTCTCAGTGACATAAATAACCTTGTTCCCTGTTTACTTTCATGGGGCTTGACCTGGTCTGTAGTCTTGGGCATAAGACTAAAAGCTCTCTCTTTAATCTTAGAAAACAAAATGACTGACATCATTAGGAAGTAAGGAGAAGGAGGGATATGGAGACCTGGAAGAGCTTTATCTTAATGTGAAATCATTAAGACTGCCATACTTAGACTAAGACCAACAAATAATTAAACTATACCAAGAAAATGGGAAGCGTTTACCTTAGAACTGAATTTCACAGCATAAAAATCTATAAAAACCATTTCAGACTATAGACATTTTAAAAACTGTATGCACTTCAACAGAGCAAAACTAGAAATTTAAGCTTGTTATGATTATTATATAGGTTTTAAAGTTAATTAAGATATGCTCTCTTATTCCTAGAATACTGCAGGATGTAGAGTTCACATTCTAATATGGCCAGAGTGTAACTGTTACAAGGAGTAGTTTCTATGCTTTTGCGGGAACAGACATGATTTTTGCATTTTAGGGTTGCTGAGTCAAGAGTAGCCTTTTCATCTGACATGTGCCTTCTGCTGAGCTTGCAAGGACTAGAGCAGACAAGGCCCTCTCTCGGAAAATGGAGCTTTTATTGATTGTCTTTTTTTTTTTTTTTAAAGATGATGTTTTATATTGTGCCTAATAATTTATCTAGAAATGCATAAAGTAGAAACACAGATTTTCCCAAACTCTTATCCAATGAAGCTTTCTTTAATTAAACCATTGAATTATCTCTAAATTGTCTGTAATAAAGTGTAATTGTTTTCAAAATGATTAAGTTGTTTTTGCAATTTCAATTAAAGTTAAATAATATTAGATGAACAAAGCCTAGATTCGGTTTTAAAAAAATACTTAAGTACATCAGCTTTTTTAGAGATATTCTTGGCAAGTAATATATGCTACGTTGATAAATAAAATGAGGGCTGATAGTAACTTGTGGTTTTAGGTTAGGTTCAGGGTATGATTTGAGTTTGATAGGAGAGGCATGGCTTTTGCCCTGATTATTTCTATCGGGACGATCCTTACTAACGAGCTGTTTCTCATCGTTGACAGATATGGATGCAAGAGGGTCTACTTCAGCCATCTCGAGTGTCCCCGCTGTGTCAAGTTATATACCTGTAGTATTGTTCTTTATTGTAAATGCCTTGTGGTGATATTAACTTTTTTTTATTATTTGCCAGAACGTTAATTGGTTACAGAAAAAGTGCTTTCATGAAATGCAGTGATTATGCATGTTTTTTTTTTCAACTCTGTATTTTTAACTTTCTATAGGTAAAATATGAATATAATAAAAAAAACAGTAAATCCTTTTAGGGGAATCTGAAATGCCTTAATATTTACTTGATAAACCAAAGGAATTTACATATTACCTACATTAGACTTTTGATAAAGATCTTCGTAAACTATGATTTTAAGCACTGCCTATGGATAGACTCACGTGCTGTCATGTGTATACACACACACACACACACATGCACACACATGTTTGTTTCTTTGTTTTTTAATGTAGAAAAACTCATTTAATCCAAATGTTTTTTTCCCATTATAACAGCATTGCCTGGAAGACTTAATCAGTATTATCCTGATATGCCATTTGAAATACTCAAAGGTGAAAATACATTTTTAAAATTACACTGATTGGAAGAGGGTGCATATGATTCAAAAGAATGTTGGAAAATGCTACACCAGAGGTTAGAACAGTGCTGTTTTGTTTAGGTATGACAAAGTTGTGAGATTCTTTACAAGATTTACCTTGCTCTCTCTAGTTCTCAATTTTTCATCTGTGAAATGTGGAGATAATACGCAGCATACCTGCCCCTGCCCCATGCATTCTTTGTTAAGAGATAAAGAAGGGAATATGAAAGTGTTTTGTTATCCTTAACATGCTGAATCTGCAAAATTTTAGTAAGAATTTACTTAACCATATAAAAGTCATAAGGACCAGCTACTTTTTTAAAGTTTGCATTCTATTACGGGTAATGCTTTCTTTTTTTCAATGATATTATAAAATGGAAATAATCCCATTTTATTCTTTCTCAAGTATTAAAAAAATTAAAAAGTAATTGTTTCCTTCACACCTAAGAACGAGCTTTCAGGTTTTATTAAAACACGGTAGAGAAAATAAGGAATGACCTGAATCTCAACTCAACTATTAAACAAAATTCACACAATTCTTCATTTCCAATTTCTGATTCCATTAAAGGACCCTCTCTTTTTTGGATGGTGGAGATGGTTTTTTAATGAAATCCAACCGTCTATCAGAGTGAGTCTGGCAGGCTCTTTAGTTTCTGAGTTAAATTTGTAATAGAACCATGGCAGTGCTGCTGACTTTGATATGTATGACTCAGTCTTTCAATATGTGGTTTTCAAAAGATTATTGAAGACATGACTTCATAGCAATATGTAAAGAATATATGAAAATCGACAGATTGAGTGTTAGACATTGCAAAATCAATTTTTTACCTCTTTCCTACCAATTTCACATTTTGCAGGAACTTGTTCTTCTTTACAAAGATATCAGAATTTGAAACCAACAGTGCAGATATCAAAAAAGCATAAAAATTAGCAAAATTCTGATACCATCATGAAATGTTACTTTACATTGAAAGATTACATTTGAGATAAAGTCATTATACACAAAGGAGAAAAATATTTATAACTTTCTCTGCAAGGTCTGTATATACTGTATATATCTAGAAAAAATCTGAATGACTAGTAGATTTCATATGACCATTGTTATTTCCAGTCAAAAAGTGGGGAAACACTTTCTCCAATACCTGTATTTTATGCTACATGTAATGGAGTTGTACCTTTTTATTATTTAGTAATTCTGATAATATGTTCCTATACTTTCCATTTTCAAGATGATTACTCTATTGTTTCCTGGCATTTGTAGCAATATATCTCCATGAGATATGTACTTTGTTTCATATTGAAAAGTATAAAATTTATCTTTAAATTCTGTGTGTGTATCCTATGGTTATCTGTATGTATTATTTTCTATTATTTGAATAAAATTTATAGCAATCAAATGTCCATGCATGAATCATTGTGGTATGGTCAAAAAGAATATTTTAAGGGGGGAAATGGAAGGGCACCATAACAGTTATGCTGATGCTATCATTTCTTATATTTTTCAGCCAAATTTTAATCTTTCCATCTTTTAAGAGGATATTTTTTAAGTTATTTTTATACCCTACTGACTTAGTAAAAACAGCAGTTTAAAACAGTCTCCTTTATATTAAAGGTATTTCAGGTATGGGGAGAGAGGGAAGGGGAAACAGAAAATTCACTTTACAAAATTATGATACCTAGTTTCTAATGACTTTACTTGATTGATGGTGTCTATACCCACATTTTTGACAAGCATTTTCTTAAGATTAGTATCAACTCATCAAGTCCTTTATACCGTTTCCCTGGTACCAGTGTTTGAGACTTTCTAAACCATCCTTGTCGTGTAATGTATTCTAAATAATTCAAAAAATATACTAGAAAAGAGTTCATAATTAGTAGAGTTTTAAATACTATTGTTGATGTAAGGAAAATTCATGCTAAAGTAATACTTCAATTGTTTTCTTACATGAAAATTCCAAGATACATTTAAAGGCAAGATAATCAAGTAGGGAAAGTATGGTGTGTGTGTGTGTGTGTGTGTGTGTGCATCTGTGTGTAGGGAGGAGTGATTTTAAATTTATGACAGTTGTACTAGGTGTATTAGTGTACCTTAATGAAGGGAAAGACTCAGGGAATATGCAGAAACAGATTATGCCATTAAAACCCGTGCCCGTGTCCTCTTCTGAAGCCAAGGCTGTTGGACATAGCAGAATCAGGTCATATTGCCTTGGTCTGAATTACACCCTCATTAATTAGGGCCATGTGACCTTGCTCACATTCAGTAACTTCCATATGGCTCAGTTTCCCTATCTGCAGAATGGGACCATGGTAGTATTACTCTTACAGAGATGTCAGATCTTCAGTGACTACTGTACCCTCTGTGCTGAATTTCATCTTTTGTTTATTGAGGTTATTGGTGTGCTCACTTCAAAGGCTGGGAGTTAGTAAATGAAACCATGTGTGTGAGTGCTTAGAACCACGCTCTAATCATTAGTCTTCTCATCAGTAGGTCATGGTCTCCCGTGGTCCCGGGGTCCTTGCTCAGCGGGAGCCTGTTTCTCCCTCTTCCCCCACCTCGTGCTCTTTCTCTCTCTCTTTCTCTCGCAAATGGGTAAATTCTTTAAAAAATCAATAAATAATAATGTCAGATAACATCTTCACTGTCTTTGTGCCAGACTCTGAGCCACTTTACTATTGCTGAATTAAAATTTAAAAAATCACAGTTAGGTACTAATATCAAGCCCATTTTACAGTTAAGGAAGCCAAGGCTCAACCAGATTAAGTACACTGTACAGCCATTCTAGCAAGGGCAAGTAAAATCGGATTCTAACCCAGGCAAACCGCAAACCTTGAGCTCTAAAGCATGTTTAGATCCCTCTCAAAATCAGATCCATCAAATTTAGAGATTTTGAATAAGAATTTGTAGTACCAGTTTGCAATGTACTTTGTTCTGCTTCTTTTATTGGTCATAATTCAAATCGGGATGGTAAAGCTGAGAAGCTTTTCTTTGAAATTGTAAATTTTGATATTCTCTAATTCTTACATGGAAGGCTATCCAAGATAAGACTGACCAAGCTTCAGAATTCTTTAAGTAAAAATTATAAAAATATTTGTTTGAAAAATATATTCTAGGCTTTGTGTTTAATTTTCACCATACATTTTCTTTACATTTTTTGAAGGTGATTTGTGTTGATTTTCAATAGTTTTACTATTTTCAATGAAAATGTAACAGTATAATTCAATAAAATAAAGAAAATGCAAAATGATTCAGATGTTACTAGTTCTTTTTTTCCAATTAAAATCCCCCCTGCTGTTTCATATTCATATAATGCCATCTTTTTTTAATTTAAAATTAATCTTAATTGGGTTTATTTTTTTCTGAAGCATTGTGCCCTTTTTAAAAATGAAAAATGTACAGATAATCATTATAAGTTGGATACACTTCAGTAAATATTGGAGGTAAAACCAAACCACAGTAGCAATTACAAAATTAGCAATTAGTAAATTGTACCATTCTTTTGAAAGGAATGATATAAACAGATTGGAATATGGCTTATTTAAATCGTTAGGTTTTTCTGCTTTTGTTTTTATTTGAATGCTGTGCTCTAATTTAGCACGTCTTGCTTTATATGTAGGTGATAATTACCTCTTGAACTTGCACATGGAATAAATGCACTGATACAGAATTAAATATGTAGGAAAGGGTGCTTCTGTTATTTGATGGTCATCATTCCTATTCTTTACTCTTATTTCATCCATTGAAATTAGCTTGGAGCCTGATGAGTCTACCTTGATCATTAGTACTGTGTGGAAGAGAAAGAATTAGAAACTGTATAATTGGATGTTTCCTGGGAAAACTCGGGGGAGAAAAAAAAAGATAAGAATGGCAAATTAGCAGATTTATTTTGGCATCAGACAGTAGAATGTGACAAACACAAAACCCAAAGCTAATCTGAAATGTATAGCTAGACTGGCTAATGAGGATGCGAAATGTCCATTCAATTTGATTGTTGTAGTGGTTTTTCCAAAATGCCTATATGAGAATGGCTGCCCTTCCAAGGCTATATGTCAAAATCACACATCAGAATGCTCATTGGGATCATAAACTCTGGCAGAGTGAGTGCCTTCATTGTACATGGCTCATCTTTATCTGTTCAGTACATATTTGTTGAATTAAGTCAGTGAATTTTTCACCATCTCATCCGACCCTTTCCTGTTTTGTTTGCCTAATTTTTCTTCCTGTGCTGCCTCTGGAGATAATAGATACGACAATTAGGAGAAGAAGAGGTATTGTAAAATCCTATTTGAAGTAATTATAAGCAGTAGATCATCTGTATTGGGCAAGTTGACCACCCTGGAAAGAAGGCAGTATAACCTCATTGTTAAGAGCATTTGTTCCCAGTCATAGATCTGAGTTGGAATCCTAGCCATGTTTTAAATAACTGCGTGGCCTTGGAGAAGAAATTAATCCCCTCTAAGACAGTGTTTCTCTGAAAGAGCACCAATGGAAAGACCTACCTTGGAGGAGTGTCCTGGCAGATGGCATGATGTAATCACAGAAAGCCTTTATCACAGTTTGGTTCATGGACCCTCAGTAACAGACTCTACTAGGTTCATCATATTACTGTTATTATTGCGTTTTAAATGCTGAATTCTTCTTCAATGATTGCTTGCCAGATACACATAATAATACAATCTTCCTCAAAGGTTGGTTCATGAATTCATCGATAGTTTCAGACACCGGTCTTGAGATAAGAGATCTAAGATTCCTCTTCTCAGGGAGCTTATATGTAAGTAATAAAGCAAGGGAAGGGATAGAGAGCAATTTGAGGATGAGAAAGCTATTTTAGAATATATTCTCAAGTAATTGCGAGAATTAAGACAATGTTTATAGGGTCCGTAGCACAATACTGGGCACATGTAAGGAGCCTAGTCCTGCTGGCTGCAATCTGTATTCTCTCAAAGCAGATCCAAATGGCAAATAGCTCAGAACGTTGCCATAAGTCAACACCAGTGGTAATATATAGAGAATTATTCAGAAAGATGGTTAAATCTCAGACTAAAAGGTTTATTGTTCTTGCCTTTAAGTAAACAGGCCTGTTTGTGACCTCATATATGTTCCTCATGGATTACAGTAATTAAGTTTAAACCAGAGTCACTTTATCGGGTAGGGCTGGTCTAGCATGCAGAGAAGGTTCTGGAAGTTAGCCTGGAATGGCTGAGAAATTTTTAGAGAGTCTTGGCAGAAAGAAATATATTAGATACAAGGAAATCATGTGAAGAGTATCCAAGAAAAGCCCATTTCGAGAACATTACTATTTTTGTGCTCTTACCTGGATCAGGTTACGTCCAGCTGCCAGGACCACTCACTATGCATGAGTGACAGACTGTCCTGTGGGGTTTGGAAGCACCAAAACAGATGTTTTTGACTACTGCTACCACAAAAAGTAAAACTCTTCTCCCTTCAGAAATTAAATGTTTGCCTCTATGCAAGACTCTTCCTGACTAGTCCCTTTCTGTAGGGGAAAAAAAAAAAAAGCCACTCTCTACTTCTGTTTCCCCACTTCTGTATGAGAAATACAGAATTTTTTTTTAATTCCTAATTGCCTCATGCCATAGCTCAAGAGATTCATTTCAAAGTAATGAGATAATCCTGAAGAGAGAAAGAACAGTAGATGCAGGTAAAGATTTGAATGTAAAGGAATGACAAAAGGGAGAAGAAACGATGGGTATATCTTCCAAGGTAATAACAATGAAAACATCTCACTTATTTTCATGGGACGTTCACCTTTCAATGAAAAGTCGTTGAGTATCTACAAAAGGATTTTCTTGAAAATAATGCCTACCCATACTTCTCCTCACAGACTTCTTAAGTCCTGTGGAGAACATTGTGTTTACAGCCACACCCTGGTGAAAAAGGCAGCTAGTGGGCTACAGGTGGTTGTGATGGTAGACGAGCCCCAGCTGCTCAGGTGAGATGGCGAAACTGGAAGAGCCCCTACAAACCTGGGAGGAATCTGTTGCAGATGGTAACTTGCCTAGGGGAAGTTTCGAGATCTGAGCCACACACTTGTGGGAAGGAAATTATGTAGAGCTGTGAGCTGAGTCTTGGTCAAGTCTTGTAACTTGTATTTTAGAAAAGATGATAGAAGATTTGGGAAATGATGAGATCACGGGCTTGGAATCAGCCCACAAGTCCTGAGTCTGCCACTCCCTTGCTTGTGCTTTCGAGCACATGACTTGATCACTTTAAATTCCTTTACAATTCCTGTCAAGTGGAGGTTAGAAGTGTCTGCTTCTATTGTGTGGTGATTGGATGAAATAACACCTAGAACGTGGTTCTCGTTCTCTCTGAGGGAGTCGGTCCTCAGTACTGCGTGCTCAGAAGCGATTTCTACTTTTCTCCCACCCAGAATACTGCAAGAATGAGGTTAGTGCTAACTTCTTAATCCTTGAAATGCTTTGTGCCTTTTATTCCATAGTTTGTATCGTTTTCATTGATCCTATTTGTAAACTTGCTTGCTACTCAAGGTGGAAACTGAGCCAGCAAATGCTATGTTGAAAGGAGAGGCCCATGGTTTATTTGTTTGTTTGTTTGTTTGTTTGTTTCTGGTTCAGAAGAGAGATCAAAAAGGAAAAATGACCTCTTGCCTTTACTGGTCCAGAACAACTTCTCCAAATGGTCATAAGTACATAATTTTAGGGTCCTGAGTCTATCAGCACTTGATTTCAATCATTCTTCCTTGATACTAAGTGGTATTTTTAAAGGGAGGGAAAAAAATGCATCAAAAAACAGTTTCTCCCTCTAACATATTCAGATCTCAATGTTTTAGTTGTGTTAAAGCCTTACTGTACAGGTTAAGGATAAACTTGACTCTCTGATACCCTAACGTTTTTATGAATCAAACGTGCATGACACCTTGGCATATCTTTAGGCTCATTCATATTTGCGGGAGGCCTTTGTGAATCTGAATTAGACTCTGTAATGTTTTTTGGTTTTGCTTTTTGAGAGAGAAAGAGCGCTAGCTGGGGTGGGGAGGGGCGGGAGAGGAGAAAGAGAATCTTAAGTAGGTTCTATGCCCAGTGCGGAGCCTGATGGGGGTGGGGGCTTGATCTCATGACCCTGAGATCAGGACCTGAGCTGAAATCAAGAGTCGGATGCTTACCCAGGCCCCTGTTATTTTTAATTTTTTGAGAACCCTACACACTGTTTTCCATACTGGCTGCACCAGTTTACAATCCCACCAACAGCGTATGAGGATTTCCTTTTTTCCACATTCTCACCAACACATTCCGACCTCTTGTCTTTCTGATGTAGCCATTCTAACAGGGCTCATCACACTTTTAAATGCCTTATGATGTTAATTGTTTCTCTAATCCTGAATATAACTTAAGGCAAGTCCAGGGACATGTCTGGACTTGTTTTAAGTGTTCTAATTGATAACTGAACTTTCCTGTCTAAATCCAAATAAAATAATACAAAATCGTCCCCTTGCTCATCTCAGGTCTGCTGCACCCTATTGGTCTTAAAGAGCTTCTCTCTTTATCTGGAACTTCTGTTTTTTTCCACTTTCTCACTAACCATGGCTTCTGAACAGAGAAAAAGGTAAGGAGGCAGGAAGGGACTTAGTAAATCAGCACTTACTTAACATTAGTTTCCTCAGTCGTGACCGTGGACAGATCAAAGATGGCTGCACATTTTTAACATACCCCCATCAAGAGATGAGGNCTCTTTCCCTTCCTCTCTTACCTGAATTGGCCAGGAGCTGCTTTAACCAATGGACTATGACAAGAATGAGGCTAGGCCAGTTCTGGGCCTGCGTTTTAAGAGGACCGGCACCTTCTGCTTCGATTTCTTGGATCTTTGAACCACCATGTAAGAAATGACTGTCTTGAGAGCCACCATGCTGTGTGGATCCCAAGGTCCAAGGAGAGTCCATTAAGGTCCCTCTCCTGGGTTCTTCCCATCCACCAACCCATCTTAGAGAATTCTTACTAAGTACCTTGACTAAGGAGCTCCGTGTTCCCCCACTTCTCACACTAGACGCTTTGGCTCGATGGCAGCTGGCCAGGGTTATTTTTGCTGAGCTTTTCTGGCCCCTCGTGTGGTGTGTGAGGATGAATGAAAGGAGGCACCGAGGACTCTCTCATGTGGTTGACATCTTATCCGAGGAAATTTGCAAACTGAGGCATTCATTGCCCCGACAAACTCTAGGTTTACAACCAAGACCAACGCAGCAGCAATTCCAATTTAATTCCAATTCAGAAAAGGCTGGCTGGCTTGTGCTTCTGAGAGTTTTATGTATAAGGAAACACATCCCAATCCACTGTGTACTCAAAATACAGGGGATATATAAAGTGGTCTCCTTGAAGCCTCTCTCTTAAATTGAGGTAAAGAGGAAGAAACCATTTTCTTCCCACGTCAAGGGAACAAGTTGTTGTGATGGTAACACCCCAAACCCTCCCCCCAAAACTTTGTTTTCTCACCCCTTAAACTTCTTATATTTATTTAGCATGAGTCAGGGGTTTGAGTCACAAAACTTGTTTTGCCCCATTTTATTTGGCAAGCCTCACATGGTGGTTGAGCTCCACACTCTAAAATATGGAATCTCTAGTCCTCAGGCCTCGTTTCAGATGTATGTTTCAGATTCTGTTACCACTGTATTGTCTTTTCAGGGGTGGCTTGAGCCTGTTTTCTGTGAGGGCAGCAGGTAAAATAATGCTAATCCAGACAGGAGCCTGAAGGGAGAAAAGACTTTGTCTTCCCCAGTCCTTAGAGCCCACAGTGTGGGCCAAGCTAAGATTTAAAATGCAGGTTTTCCTCATTGATTCACACAGACAAGTGCCTGATGAGGTAAGCAGAAAGCTTTCCTTTTCTAATCTTAAATCATTCTTGGATCCAAATAAAATTGGACAATAATGGGCTCAGAATCTGAATAATGCAGTAAAGCACAAGACACATTTGCATCTTTAGGCAAAGAGGGTGGATGGAGGGGTTCCTTATGGAAGGCTTCAGTGATTAATCAGAAGTGGTCCGAGAAGTTTCTATAATGCTTGCTTGGGAGGAGGCCCTAAAATCAAATTAAGGTTACTAGATAGAACCTGAGGGAAAGCTGTGTTATGCGAAATCTGAGTATATCTCTCTCTCTTTTACTTACATTTTCTCTAAAACCTGTGTGTGTGTGTCCGTCCGTGCAAACAAGCGGCGGGGCAGATTAAAGGCATATAAATATATATACACATATATATGGTTCTGTAAGTGTGTATATATGTATTTGTTTAACTTTTATATAAACTTGAATCTCTGAAACTAGGAAATAACATAAAACAGGCACACCTGAAAAAGGAAATATTAAAAATCAAACACAGACCTTACACTAAAATTTAAATAAAGTTTATAAGTGTGGGAGTATATAATAATCAGTGTTATACAAATGCTAAGGAAGAGAAACATATTTGAATAAAGAGTATTTAGAAAATAGAAAATTAGAAAATAGAAAATAAAAAATTAGAAAAAGAAAATAGCCTGTAATTGAGTGAAACATTTTTAAAAAAATTTCAGGAGTGCAAATGCTTTTGTAAGCTTTTGTTTACAATTACGTGTTTGCACTTGCAAGGATGTTAACTTGAAAAGATGCCTTAAATTTGACTTGTCAGTGTAAAAATGTCACTTGGTTTGCAAGACAATTGTCAGGTATACCTCACGGAAATGCAGGATGTTGTATAGCTATCAAGCCTAGATGCTAATTTTATCCTTGAGAGTTATTGGAAATCAAATTTATATAGTTTTCCAGAAAAGGGTAAACTTGTCTCTTTATTGTGAGAATGTAAAAGTTTGAAACCATCTGTCAGGCAGTGGCTCGTAGGAATTAACTTCAGACAATCAAGGATGAAGTTGTGCACGAGAACAGGCATTAATCTGACAGCTTTATGTCTAAAATAAATAACAATACGATATGACGTGGGAGAGCAGGGTGAGTTTGTAAACAGCCCAACTTTAAGAAAACGTATTTTCTTGCTTCAGAGAGAAAAATATGGATTTTTCAACATTTTTCAATATTTTCAATATTGAATCCCTGAATACAATATTGAATACTTCAATATTGTTCGAAGAGAAAAATAGGGATTTTTTTCTCTTCTTTTTTTTCTGTTCTGTATCTACTAAGATGTGTAGTCTTTACTTAATGAATTGTGCTTTTGATGTTTCCCTACTGTCTCATAAAATCTTCTAAAGCTGGTTTTTTTCACACTGTGTTATTTACTCAGAAGTTAGGTATGTATTTAACTCTTGAAAAGTGTTTCATAAATACCATCCATTATAGAAGGGATCAGCATATTTTTGTTATTGGTTTACTTGTCTCTCTACTCAAATGACAGTAACTGTGTCTGGGGCAGGGAACGCTTTTTATTTATCTTTTTATCTCTGGCATATAGCACTATGCTTGGTAATTGAGAGGAAATCAATAAAAGAATTAATAAAGTGAATTAACGAATGAGAGTTCTGGATCATTGTCTCTCATCTTTCAGTCTGATATAATCTTCTCATTCCTTTTGCTTCCTATACCAATCTCCATTCACTGACATTTCTGCATGAATCACGGGGAAAGACAGGCAATGTCTTTTCTCTTAATTAACTGAGCACTCCGCAGTCTCTCCATTTTCCAGCAAGACACAGAAGTTAAACTAAGATTCATAAATGATTAAGCACAGCAGTAAAATCTGTAAAAAAGCAGTGCCTTTTTTTCCCATAAGCCTAGCAGATGATTTGCTGAAATTTTTTTATTTCTATGGTCTTGTTGAGATAAAAGATTCTAGATTCCCTAATCTGCAAAATGAGAATAGTCATAGCAACTCAATAAAGGTTGTTGTGAGGATTAACATAAGTCCATGTAAAGCATAAATCATAGTCCCATCTAGATAAGAGCTCAATAAGTGGTTGTCATTAACTGAGACTTGACATTCTGATTCAGCAATGCTTCATATCAGGCTCTATCAAGTTTGGGGACAGGAAATAAGTTACATAAACAAAGTCGTTTTGTTCTTAAACTTTTTTTGTGATTTTTCTGCATAAACGAAAGGGTTTTTAATTTTTTCACGACTATAGTATTTTCTCTACGTTGTCTATTTACATTTCATCTCTTTGTGCAATTATAATATTTTCAAAAAACATCTAAGGACATGAAACTTTAATTATAAAACATCTAGTTGGGTATGGAGGGGTGTAACTTGTATTGTCCTTTTATTATTGGATCTGCAGAATTTTCATCCTTTGTGTGTCTCTCATTTCTTAATTAATATCCAATTAGCTGTTGTGTGTAGGTCTTCATCTAGGCAGTGTGATATAGCAGTTAGCAAAGAAAATAGTGCCTATGTTCTCACGGAGCTTTCATTCAATAAGAAGTAATAGGCATAAGGCAAGTAATCAGAAAATGAGCTGAATTACAGACTGTTAAGGAAATTCAGTCAGTGGGTTAATAATGGCAATGGAAGAAAGGGGAACTCGAGAGAGTGAGAAGTGAGGGGTGGTGGAAGATTTCAGCAAAAAGCTAAAAGAGGAGAATTTTCTAATCATAAAAGGACTTAAGACTACAGCTCTCTGAACAGAGAAATCATTAACTCAAAGATGTTGCGGCAAGAAGAAGAGTCTGGACAAGAAAAAATGGAATCAGATAAAGGAGGCATATTGTTGACTTAGGTCATGATAAGGCAGCTGGATTTTATATCCAGTAAATGGGAAGTAATTTACTGTTTAAGCAGAAGAGTGGTAGGATTTAAATCGTTTTTTGGTTTTTGTGGGGTGATTGGGGGGTGGTCGTGTTCTTTTGTTTGTTTTAAAGATGTATTTATTTATTTTAGAGAGAGAGCATGAGCGGGAGGGGCAGAGGGAGAGGGAGAGAGAATCTGAAGCAGACTCTGCACTGAGCGTGGAACCTGCTGTGGGGTTCAATCTCATGACCCTGAGATCAAGATCTGAGCCAAAACTAAGTCAGACCCTTAACCAAGTGCACCACCCAGGCGCCCCTGTATTGTTTTGTTTTTTAAATCATACTGGCCACTATATGTCGAATAGATTGAGGCGGGGAAGCCAGTTGGGAAGTTAGCGTGAAAGTCGCAATGAGAATCTCTGGTGGGTGGGATGGAGTGGAGGAAGCGTGTGGAGAGAAATGGGGACCCCTGCAAGATTTTGGAGGTAGAATCAATAGTGGTGTTTGATGAATTCAATGTGGGGGGAGATGGGAAACTAGAAATAAAGTATGACTTCGTTTTTATTTTGTTTTTGCTTGATCGCTTAAAGTAAAACTCACAAACCAACCCATCTTAGATCATTCAAACATTACCTACAGGATAATCCCTGAAGATTTCTTCTTTAATGCATATTTGGTGTTTTTTATTTATACCATGTTATAAATGTTACCTTCTCTTCAGGTAGATTGTAAATTATTGTCAGCCAAAATCAAGAAATCCATCCCATCCTTATAACAAGTTAATGTTTTTGGTTTAAAGTTCATTTTTATCTTCATCAAATTAATACACCTGCAAAGCTTAATTTTGCAAATTGAGTTTATTTTAGAAGGTAGTGTTGAATTCTTCTCCAATTAAACCAGCTTAAGAAATTCAGATGAGGTCCTAAATGTATAACACTCTGAGTGTGGTAGCATTTTGTTAGCATACTAATGTTTATTTGGTGATGTGTAAAAGGTACATAATCCAACCAAACTTCCAGATTTTTAAAATCCCTCTCAAATTGATTTGTGGGCCTTTTGTTCTGGAAAAGAAAAACCTCCCTTGATCCTATCCTAATATTTATAATAGCTAAGATCAGGTACCAGTCGTGGACATATGTTAGACATTAACAATCACAGAAGGAGCAAAATGGATGAATGCTTTATATAGCAAAGATTGTGTCTGCCTATAAGTGAGCAGTTTCTCCAATTTTTGACAATTTTTACTGACAAGTTGGTGAACCACCATTAATATAAATATTCTGGTTGATTCTTGACCATTTTAAACGCGTCCTTGGTAAGAACTAGGTCCTTGACACTGATATTTTATCAATCAGTTTTATCTTATGCTATCTGGGAAGGAGAAGGCCAGATTGAACCACATTCAGTTTCAACGTTACTAAATACCACAAAAGTTCCCCAAGCCAGCATTACAAAAAAAAAAAAAGTTAGCTTATTGCCCTTTCACTTCTGTATAACACAACATCAAAAACATTTTATCTGCCAATATGTGATTTCTCCGGTGACCTTTGACATTTTTGAGCATATATTCTCACGCATCATTAGAGGTTTCATGCCAAACCAATAACACAGTTCTCTGTTGTTTTCAAATGCCTCCTAAAGCAAAAGGTTAATGATCAATAAAATGCACTGAAATGGTTCTTTTTGCTGTCATAGCTCATCTATTTCTCTTTTCACTCAATATCCACATGCTTTTAATATTTCGTGAGTAGCTTTTGTTTTTTCATGTAATGAAGAGTAACTAATGTGCTATTTTCTCTTTATAAAGTAACACTGTCTCTGACAGGATTCTATCCATGAAAAATGCCTTTCATTCGCCCTATGACAGTGGTTAACTCACTATTGGACAATGCTGTGCCTTTAAAAATTAAAGGTTGTGCATGAAATCTCCCATTTGCATGAGTTTGTACAAGGTCATAAAATTCATGTAAATCCTGTCTGGTTTAGGGGTTTAGCACTAGCATTGAATGCTAAAAAGAGATCTAAAGCAAAGCTCAAGAATCCAGCCTTAGGTGAGGTCTGGCTCACAGACTGTTTTTGTACATAAAGTTTTATTGGGACACACCCATTCCTATTTGTTTGTGTATTGTCTTTGGCTGGTGTTATGTTTCTTTTTTTTTTTTTTTTAAGATTTTATTTATTTGTCAGAGAGCGAACACAAGCAGGGGGAGCAGCAGGCAGAGGGAGAAGCAGACTCCCCAGCAAGCAAGGAGCCTGATACAGGATTCGATCCCAGGACCCCGGGATCATGACCTAAGCTGAAGGCAGATGCTTAACTGACTGAGCCACCCAGGCACCCCTACTTTCATGTTTCAGTGGCAGAGTTGAGTAGTTGAAGCAGAGACTCTATGGCCCTCAAAGTCAAAAACATGGCCCTTCATGGAAAAAAAATTGCTGAAAAAAAATCTACATAAAATTAAGCCTGTTTAGTTTTGAAGCTATGTAATCACAAGAATATACACTAGTTGACACTGTGACACTGTATAGCTTGACAGTTCAAAATTTTTGTCACATCATTTGAGAGCTGTAGAAGGTAAAACTTGCAAAGCAAAACATAACCTTTTGTCCCTTTTTGAAATATAAAGTTCAATATTAGTCAGTGTTTGTATACACCTCAAAAAAATAGACCAAACTTAAGTAAATGGTTATACCTGCAGAGAGAAGGAATTTTGTCTTTTTACTGCTATACTATTAAAAACTATAATTTCAGAATCTCTCTCTAGTAGGCACATGATTTGTTAGTAAATTTTTCTTTTAAATGGATTTATTCCTAAAGTCAGCTTCAATAGCCCTGTCACAATTCATTGTAATTATCATATTAAACATATTTCAAGGAAGAATTTTCAGGATTTTTGTTAAAATTGTTATTAAATAATGCTACTTTACAATTACCTGAAACTCAAAACACTATTGTAGTCCACAATTCTCTTGACCTCCATTACAACCCAATAAAATGGAGCCAGTATTTTAAACGCTTCGTAGACAGCAAAAACAATGCATAGAGTACGTAACTCCTGTGTGCGTATACAGATGAAGATGATGATGGTGATGATGATGGTGACCCACTCATCATGTCTCTGATGTTAGGATAATTGCTTAGAACGATCCAATGAGGTTAGTGATGTTATCCCTGCTTTAAAAAAGGAAACAAAAGAAGAACAGGTTTTGAATGGCCATGTGTTAGAGCCCAGAAAAGTATCTAGATATTTGACACTATTCGCCAATGCTGGTTCTCAACCATTAATGTTGTCAAAGTGCCTCCCAGTAGGTTGAATGAGTACATTTAGGGTAGAATGAATTAATCAAGAATATTGAAGTTCTACGTACAAGTGGTTGTGTCAGGTTCTGTGCTTTTGAAGAGTTAAACTAAATTTTATTATACTCCTACTATATATCAGACCCCTCCTAGATGCTGGGACTAAAATTTTCACAGAGACTTTAAAAATAGTCACGTCTCTGTAATCCTAATGATTAAGTAAAGCTACCTATTTGCCTTTTTCCCTCTTATTACAAGTGCCACTTTTATAAATATCCTGGCTAATTTGTATGCATGTCTGTAAACTTGTGTTCTAGAGATGTGATTGTAAGATCAAAAGGTAGACATATTTAATATTGATAGATATTACTAATGACCCTCTGAAATGGTGTACCTAAATATTCCCATCCCATCTTTACCAGGATAGCTGTTTACCCATAGCTTGGCTTTTATTAAGAAAGTTAGAACCACTGGAATATCTGCTGATAAAGATTAACCCATCAGTACACATGACCTACATCTTAGTTCTTAATCACTCTGAGGTTTTTAGCACATTATAATATCTTTTTCTTTATGTGGGAAATAAAATGAGCTAGTTAATGAATTCAACTAACACTCATTCAGTAATAATGGGGGATGGGTGAGTTCCTATCCTATGAGGACATATTCTGAGAAGGCTGTCAGAAAACTAACTTCTGACTTCTTGCATTATCTGTTTTATGTTGCACAGGCTAATTCACCTCTTTGGTCTTAGGTTTCCCATCTGTCACATGAATTTATATTAGATCACCTTTAAGTTCTTTTTAGGTTTCAGTTTTCATTAATATGTAAATGTGGATATAATTAATGTAATACTCACTGTTATTTCTTAATTTTTTTTTTTTTGCTTTCTTTCATTTCAATAATTTGTGACTTAATTCTTTTAGAAAGAACTGTAAATCAGAGGCATGGATCTTTCCATTTTCCCCACCTTGAGTATAAGCTCTGTTGGTATCTACCTTGTCCACAAACATGTCGTGCTCATACTGCACACTAGGCTTTTGATGGATGAATAAAATAGTGTGACTGTTTTAGCTGAATGCAAAACCATTCAATAAAGCAAAGCTGAAGATGATTCAAGTTTCGATTTAAGCCTGAACATGACATCATAGATAGGACTGTTAGGGACTCAGCTGGCTGCAGTTCTTTACGTATTTCCCCATACACCAGAAGATTTCCAAAAATTGTGATAGGTTGGATTTTCAAAAATTATGATAGGCAATTTAAAAAATAGCTTTGGGCATTTCTTGAGTTAATTATTACAGGCTGTTCCAATATCTGAGTACATAAAGTAACTCACACATAAAATCTAAAATTTATATAACTTGGGATTTGTGAGGATATTGAATTTTGCATTCTTTAAGTTTATTAAGCATTTATAACAGATCACTGAATTGTTGAAATATAGGCAATAAGTCTCTCTCTCTTTTTTTAAGATTTTATTTATTTATTTGACAGAGAAAGAGACAGCCAGCAAGAGAAAGAACACAAGCAGGGGGAGTGGGAGAGGAAGAAGCAGGCCCCCAGTGGAGAGCAGGGAGCCTGATGCGGGGCTCCATCTCAGGACCCTGGGATCACGCCCTGAGCTGAAGGCAGACGCTTAACGACTGAGCCACCCAGGCACCCCAATAAGTCTCTTCTTAATTCATTTGCTCAACAAAATTTGACCACCTTTATAAGCCAGGTGCCACTCTAGGTGCTGGGAAATATAGCCGGTGAAGAAGGCAAAAGAAATTCCTGCCATTGTGGAGTTTGCACCCTTGTGAGGTTTTGTTATGTTAGTAAGTGGCAATGATCCAGTCTAAGAATGCTTTGTTTTTTTGAAATCCCTAGACTTGGCTATATCAGAAAATTTTTTTCCTTGTTGTTCTAGTAAGAGACCACCATGTTGATGGGAGAAATACCTTGATCCAAAAGAATAAATCTGTAATCAAATCAACATGGGTTTACTCCTTAGTGAGTCAGAAACTGTACCAGGTTGAGTTGTCCCACAAAGAAACTTTTATTTGCAGCAAATAAGGAGATCACAGGGAATGGCTCCCAAAGCTGTGACTCCCCCAAAAGAGGGTGAATGAGTTCCTTTTGTATAGGGTTACAATGAATATTTTGATAGGGATGTCTTGTCATCCAACGCAGAGGCAGGCATAAGGTAATGTATGCATTTTAAGGAAACATGCCTATACATGCGTTGTATGTCATGTAAATGAGGCTGATGCTCCTCCTTGGGTGGAGATTTTAGTATCATAATTAGGTAAAGGTAATTGTAGGTCATTCCAGAGGTCACTCCATGGTCCATCTGTGCAGGCATGAGTCAGGTTTAGCTCCAGCAGTGTGGGTGGTCTGGGCCAGTGGGAGATGTTGTCAGGGCAGATGCCATCACCTAGGGGTGGTTATGTTTCATTTGTCTCAGTTAAGAGGAAAGCTGGAAAGAAGAGCTTAGGGAAAAGTGTAAGACAAAGGTTAGTGAGTACAAGCAGGTGGGCAGTCAGGGCCAGGTCTTGGGGTTTAGCTGGTGACAAATCCCCTTTTACGTAAAATAGTGATATTTAAACTTTGTGCATCTCAGACACTTGAAGGATCTTCTAGGAGCAGTGATTCTTTCCCCAGGAGGAAAAAAACACATTTAGGCATTTAACTCGTAATTTGGCACATAATTCCAAGGGCCCAAGGATCACCCATACATCCGCACAGCTAAAAGCTCTGATCTAGACCAGCTGTTTGACAAGTTAACAAAATTAAAGATAATGTGCCATTAGATATTTATTGAGCTATTTTAAATGTATAAATCCATTATATAGTTCATTTAGTGATTGATTTATCCACACATATTTGATTGATTATTAATGCCTTTATGTGCCAAATACTGTGCCAGGCAACACTATTATTCTCAAATCAAATTTTGATATTATTCCCTAATATGTGAGTTTCATTGTAAAACCCATCAGTGGAATATCTTGCCTAAACCAAGTTCAATGTTTATATAAAATTCACAAGTAATCATTTGTGCATTTGCCAAACATTGCTCTTTCTAGTTTTTCTTGGGTCTTAACTAAACAAGAGGACATTTGTTTCCTGCTTTTATCAGACCTCAGACAAGAGGATTTGACTACGTAATTATTAAAAACCTGTATTTCATACAAAACAAGTATAAATATTAAAAGCCTGTGTTTCATATAAAATAAATGTAAGTAAAAATAACTGTAGGGTTACTCATGACACATTCCAATATATTAGCTTTGTGAAGTGCAGGACTGTACATAAGACTCAGAGAAGCAGCTCCAATCACTGAATTCCAAAAGACAAGTCACTGAACCCCTTGTATATCTGTCAAGTATCTGTAATAATTTGAAGCACCATATTAAATACTGCATATTTTAATTAACTAACATGGTTTAATTTTTCCAAGTGGCATTGGCAAGTTTTAATGTAATAAGCATTACCAACTTTAGATCAGGTCTTTTGAGACCAAATGACACACCAGAATTACAAGTAGAGAGGGACTGCCATGAAATTATGCATTGATTTAAAATCAACACATTCAAAGATCTTGTGGTTGCAAATGAGGTTTTAGTCCCGGAACAGCCTTTTTGTGACTGTTTACATCCGTGTATTGTTCTTGTCCACGACTGAATAGTTATAAGAAACACAAACCTTTCCTTTTGAGATAACTTTTTGCAAGTGTATCCAGAGAGATTGTCACTTACCAAGCGATGCAGCTTTTTTTTCCTATTGAAACTAGCATAGAATACAATACATAGAACACCTCTGTAGGCCTCTCAACACTCAGCATCCCTTAAAATATTAAAAGAAAATTATTTATCTTCAATGAAAAGAAAAGAAATACATTAACAAGGGGAAAGATGAACATATGTTAATTTTTTTCTTTAAATAGAAAGTTATGAGATCATCTATGCCATCTGTAATAGTCTCTCCCTCAAATTAATTTCAGCAATGTGTATTACCGAACTTGAGAGTTTAATTGAATAAATCATGAAAAACTTACCCTTCTAGGTTCCGTTTCTGGCAATGTAGCAGATGAGGACCTAGGACTGACCTTTCTTTTAAAAATAATCAACAAAATGGAAAAGAAAAGACATTCATATGTAGTCTGACACAAAAGTAAAGAACTTAGAGCAATAGCTGAGTGAAGCCCAGACCCTGAGACCGATTGGAACACTGAAGCCAATTTTCACCGTGAATCACATGTGCAAATCCCAGGTTTTTTGAGTGTCGTTTTTTGATATTTCACAGGACTGGGGTGGGTGCTGGTACAGAAGAAAACAATCTTAAGGCTGAGCCCCTATGAGAAAGTCAAAGCAGAAATCGTCTTTTCTTCTAGTTGGAACTCCAGCGTACTATTCTCTTCATGTAAAGGTGAATTAGAAATAACTCTAATTCCCAGATGAAAATAGGAAAATTGCCTGTCTCCAAACTTGGTCCCGAATGAAGGAGTAAAATATCTCCCCTCAAATATATAAGCACAAGCTGACATTTGCACAAGTTTGCAACATAAATTCATCCCAAATGGTGAGTCCAAAAACACTGATTCAAGCCAGGAATTTAGATGTGTTTCCAATAGGAGTACATTTAAGCCCCATGCCAGAACCAGATGATAACCCATTCAGGAAGTGCTCAACTTTATCCCATGCCTCAGAGAAGCTTCCTACGTAAGTTTACAAACAAAATGGGCAGCAAGCAGTTAAAAAAGTAAACATATAAGGTAATAAGGCACTATGAATGACAGCCATCAGAAATAAGAGAAAGAATAAAATCACCTGGCATATAAAATGTATAAATTATCATCATCGTGATAAACGGAATAACTAATTTCCTTAGAAACCCTTGATTATCTTAGCGTCATAATATCTTAGAGCCACATTTCCTTGCTATTATTTTTTTTCATTGAAGACAATAGCAATGTGTACTGAGAAGATAGTATTTAGTGTAACAGAGTTACTAAAGTCTAGCAACTGGAATAATACAACATCTGAAGAGCTACCGTATTTGGGAGACTACTTTTATTTCATTTTAGGAAGGGAGTATAAAGGCTAAAAAGTATGGGCTTAAAATCAGACTAAGATCGTTAATCCTGCAATATACTTTTCCGACATCCCAACTAGTGGTGTATTTAAATTCTAAGCTTTGCACTGTTCATTGTAAAAATGGTCTTACAATATCCATATTACCAATGTCTATAGTGGGTTGCAGTAAGAACAGAGACAAAACATGTAAAGCATATGTCATAGTTGAGTGTAAAATAATCTCTTGGGTCGTGATAGCATTGTGTCTTTTCCTGTGCTAGTCTCATGTGACACAGTAGCTTACCATTCTATGTTCATGAGAAGGGTCTCCTGTCCCCACCAGTATGAGTTAGTCCGATTTCTCCCATGCATTCACTGATCCTAGGTTTAAGACTACTCAGTCTGCAGGTGGGTGAATTGAGCCTTTAATTGATGCTTTCAAATTTGTGATGCATAATTATGCACCACATCTCAGGAAAATGTGAGACTTGTCTGAGACTCATCTGTCAGCTTATAGTATAGTTTCACTGGCTGATTAGTTTCACTAATCAAATATTAGAACTTTTCAAGTGCTTCCTCAGTGCCTTCTCATAAAAAGTGGACATCTGTTTTTCTCTGTGATATTTTGGTCTGTTAATCCTTTCTCTGACAATGAGAAACCCAAATCCCATGTCCCTTAATGTATTTACTCTTTTGGTCAATCTCCCTGTGTGCAGAAATGACACCATCACCTGTCAACACACTCATCACATCTCCTATCCCTGTCCATGTTCCTATACTTTGTACTGAACACTGTCCCCCACTAACCATCCCACCATATCCTCTCCTTGCATAGTCATCCTCAGCTAGGCTGCTTTCCCGAGGGGATGACACTTTCACTCTTCTCTGACTCTGATACTTGTGGCAGACCATCTTCCACAGAGATGTCCTCCATACGCTTCTTGGGCTCTAACACCCCATACCAGGTAGCCCTCCAAAGCCTGCTTGGACTCTGACACGGAACACAAGACTACCTCCTTCACCCCACCCCATAGTCATATACAATCATCTGATCTCTGATCACCACCATGCCTCCCACCCCTCTAAACCCCCATCTGAATACCTGCCTTGCTCACCTTCATCTGATGACTCTAGACCTGTTTTACTTCAGAAGGGAATACCGTGTTAAATTTAATCATGAGGAAAGTGAAGCTAATCAGTTGATGTTGGAGGCAAACTGAAATTATATTTGGAATTCTAGAATATACCCCTTCATGCTTGTTTACATCTCCCAATTATTATCCAAGTGTTGAAGTCTCCTTTGTCTCTGAGGATGTTAGAACATGACAGAACTTAGGAAAACATATGTAACAGACTAAAATATAGAGTTTATGTCCACGGATATATGTATCCAGTACTGTCAAAGAATCCCAGATTTTTGAAAATTAATTTAAATTTTATGATGTATGCGTTTTATTAGAACTAATTGTAAGATAGAATTACAGGGTTCACTTCACAGGAACTAATACTTGAGATTTCCTGGCTGATTTATTTGAGAAATGGTTTGTCTATAAACGCTCTTATCAAATGCCCTAAGATCTAAAGATTATGTGAATAATAAAGACTTTTCCAAATTAAGTCCCTAGATTGGGCTTTTGAATGGAAAATATTTTCCAGGGGTGTATGGAAGGACTTTTAAGACATTTCAACATGTTTGCTTTGGAACATTAGAATCATGACAGAGTAAAGGCAGAGGGTGTCTCCCAAGAAAAGGCTAAAATCACTGTGTGTCAGGTAAAACCAACAATGTCGCTTAGGCATATTTCTGGTGTTTTAGATAGAAAAGAAAAAGTCCAGCCATCCTCAGCATGTCTACGTATGGCAAGGCACAAATCTAAGTAAAAATATTGTCTCCCATCTCTCTCACCTTCTTCTGAGAACACTGTTTTAAACTAGACTGTATTTTCTATGAAATTTTCATTTATATCTAAGACCGTTCAGTCCAGATATAGGAGCTGTTAATATCCAGGGTTTTAGTGAATTATACACTTCATCTCCTGGATAGAAGAGAAACCTTATGCAAAC
Source organism: Ursus maritimus (assembly GCF_017311325.1). NCBI lineage: Eukaryota > Metazoa > Chordata > Mammalia > Carnivora > Ursidae > Ursus > Ursus maritimus. The sequence continues at coordinate 17,894,305 of NW_024423786.1, forward strand.
CCTTTTCATACATTACATAATTCCATATGAAATTTCTAGTATAATTCTCTTTTTATTATTCAGAACTCGTTAAGGAAGAGATGTGCATTAAAGCAGTATGCACATAGTGAGTAGTATGATTTTCATGTTAAAACAAAGTCGACCCCTACTTGCAACCTTTTATGCCACGGGCCTGATATCTCCATTTGCTTGCAAATGCGTGAGGCTCTTAATCAGTTTCACTCACACACAAAGAGACTCTCTTTGAATATGTCCTGATTATTTTTTGAAACATAATTTCAATGCTTTAATACAAGTTTTCAGCAGCTTTGCTATATTTTATTTTGGCACAAAAAACAGAGAAGATGGAGATTTTCACATTCTCATATGAATATGGTATCATGAGAAATAGTCCATAGGATTTATTAGAATTGCAGAAGTGATACCTTTTCTAAATAATTTACAGTTGGAGAATGAAGTGAATATCTAACAGAACTGATCATTTTTAAAGACAAGTATTTCATCGCAAGTAGATGCTGCTCCTGAACGAATTGCCATAATTCTCAGTAGTTGCATTTAGTCTGAGACAATAATTCTCTCTGGAGACCAAACCCCGTGTCCCCAAGTACCAAAGATGGTACATGAAAGTTTTGTTGAAGGTGGCCTTTCACATTAGTATTTAATTCAAATTGTTAATTTCACTGAGGCAAACAATGCCACGAACATTGTGATATCTTACAAAGATAAAAGTGATTCTGAAAATATTTTTTAGTTGTCAGGAGCTCAGACTGAGGGTCACACATAAAGTTCAGTCCTTAGAAATGCTACTTAACAGCTATATGACCTTGGGCATTTCACTTCAATATAAATTAACCTTCAATTTATTTGACTGTTTAAACAAATGAACACATAAAATACAACATTAAGAATATATTTATATATTTTTAATATAAAAGTATATAATGTGAGATATATAAAACAGTGCTTGCCTCTATAATGGTTGAGGACTAAGTTACAATGAATGGCATAGAATTTATTCCAAGGGGTAGAAAGTATGTACTAATTTCTTTAAAAGATGTAACTCTTATGAGTGACAAGGCAGAATGAGTTTTTCTAATCAGAGTTTAAAACAGAAGGAAAATGATCCTCCATGTCAAAGAAAACTTTTTTTATTTAATCATGGCCACTTAAGTAATTTATATTAAGATACTATTTTCCAAACATGACCTTGCTATGAAACACTACTCTGTTTCAGCTGAGGGAGAGATTATTTCCCAAGCTAGTACAGAGAAAAGCAAGGTCTATATACAAATATGAAAAATGTAATTTTTTTTCTTGCATAAAATAGATTATTTTTGGTGCTGAGTAAATATCCCAAGAATTTTGTTTATTGCTTCAAATTGCATGAAAATGTAGATTTCATAGCTAGGACTCAATGACTCTGCTGATGACATCTCCTAAGCAAACTGATTAGTGCATGGTATTGTTAAAGAGCTGGCTGTCACCTGAATCAGAACTGTTTGTCATAGGGTTCATGTCATAGAATGTCATTAACTCGGGTGCCAAGCAGTTTGAGTAAAAAAACAAAATATATAAAGAAGTCTCCAGAGCAAGACAGAGTTGCTGTTTGTTTTGTTTATTGATCCCTGTGAGTTTAGCCTCCTAAACCAGTCTCTGGTCAACTAGTCATCTGGGCAGAGCCAAATGGAAATCCATTATACTTATTTCTTCTGGTTTCAAGATACAGACTAAGTGAACCATAAGATCATATTTACTCTGTGGATGCTCATGGAATGGAACCAGAAAACCATTAAAAAAAGAAAAAGACAATTTCTAAGCTAGTTCAAAGTCTTTCCCTGGAGATTCATGATGTCTTCAGTCCTGCCCCTAGGCCTTTGAATCCAAAGCCTAAACTAGCCACTGTGCAACATTGCTTTTACAGATACCAATGACCAACGTGGTTAAAAGTTATTTTTTTATTGAACTCCAGACATACAGAGAGCCCTGCATACCTGTGATACCACCTCAAGAATGTTCATTGGTGTCTCAAACTGAAAATGAACTCCTGATCTCCCCGTCCCTGAACTTGGAGGAAGTGACACCACTATTCATAGCCTTGAGAATTCCCTCTACCTTGATTCAGCCTTTTTCACTTCAGCACCAAAGTATCCTGATTGTCTTTCCTTCTGAATGCATATCCAGTTGGCTCCTATTTTATCATGTTCTATCATCATTTTAGTCCAAACCACCATCACGTCTGGTGCGAAATACTACAATAATTACCATCTCCCCATCCTAGTCCTCTGTAGTGCGGTCCCATACCACATCAGCCACAGGGATCATTTAAAAAAAAAATCCAATCTTTTCATACCACACCTAACTTGGAACTCTTCAAATGTTTTCTATTGTTCTTAAGTCATGAATGTTGTGGTCTCTGTGCCCTTCCCTCCCTCTTTCCTGCTCTGCTCCAACCACATGGTTCTTCTCTCTCCACGACACAAAACAGTTTCCCAAGACAAGTGTTTCTTTTGTGCTTTTCTTCCCCCTATATTGTTCCTCAGTTGAAACTTAATCCACTCTTATGCCCTGTAATTTATAGAAACCTGTAATTTTCCCTGATGTTGGTTGTGTCATGAAGCCAGAGACAAACTTATTTCATCCATAGCCCTGATACGAAGCCTAGTGCCAGGTGTAGGTGCTTATTTATTTGAATAAATGAGAAAGAAAAGAAAAGGTGGCAGAGATTTTTAAATCATTAGCTTAAAATTTAGGGAGATTTTTGTGAGGTACACAATTGTTTCTCTAAGGACCAAATGAGGAAAAGGGATTCAATTTAAACTAGAGTAATTTACCCATGAAGAATTTTGCCAACAGGGACATGAGGAAAATCTGTCAAAGATCTGACTAAGACATCCCCCTGGATATCTGTATTAGTGCTGCTTTAGGACATCTTGAAAGCCAATGATTACATAAAAACATATGGTGATGATAAATTCTTATGCATTCATTATTATGTAATATGTTTATGTATGACACAACTTTCAAAATATCATTGACATTTTGCCCTGTTGAATCTTTGAGGTGGCTGCTTCCCAAATCCTTGGCTCCTAATCTGGCTGTCACCCTGCCGGCTCTAAAGGTACAGAGAGGATGCTGGAACAGGTGAACTGCCGTTAATGGTAGAGTTTCTCTCTCAGATTCCTTTCTGATTTTTGACCTGAACGAACAAGTCTGATTCTGAGTCGGGAGCCTTATGAATTCGTAGCAATTTGAATTTACTCTATTGTAAAAAGCCTCCATTACCGGAACAAGCATAAGTAAGCTTACCAACTCTTTTCTTTAACCAAAAAGAATCCTTATTTTATTGAAGTAAAGATTCCGCGCAACATTGTTAGACAGGATAAATACATTCAGTTACGTTTCAGGACACAAAACCAATTTACAAAAATCAGTTGCTGGGGGCGCCTGGGTGGCACAGCGGTTAAGCGTCTGCCTTCGGCTCAGGGCGTGATCCCAGTGTTATGGGATCGAGCCCCACGTCAGGCTCCTCCGCTATGAGCCTGCTTCTTCCTCTCCCACTCCCCCTGCTTGTGTTCCCTCTCTCGCTGGCTGTCTCTGTCTCTGTCGAATAAATAAATAAAATCTTTAAAAAAAAAAAAAAATCAGTTGCTGGCACCTGGGTGGTTCAATCGGTTAAGCGTCTGCCTCGATTTTAGCTCAGGTCATGATCTCAGGGTCATGAGATTGAACCCTGCATCAGGCTCCGTTCTGGGCATGAAGCCTGCTTAAGATTCTCCCTCTCCCTGCCCCCTACCCCCCTCTAAAACACAAAACAAAACAAAACAGTTTTTTTTCTCTCCCTCTTTCTTCCCTTCCTGTTCTCTCTCTCTCACTCAAAAAAAAAAAAAAAAAATCAGTTGCATTTCTATATACCAGTGAAGCATCTGAAAAAGAAGTAAACAATCTCATTTACATTATGACTAAAAAACAAAACATGGATTTAACCAAGAAAGTGAAAGATATATACACATAACATGGTAAGACACTGTTAAAAGAAATCAATCAAAAAACAAACGGAAAGATTAAAAAGAAAAGAATCCTTATTAATGCTCCCATTTCCCTACCTACCTCCCCATAAGGAGGGGACTGACCTGTCTTGGGCGAAGGAAAGGTCCTGGTTCCTATTATGCTTTGTTTTCTAAAACCAAGGTCAATGAGCAATAAGAAAAATTCTAGAGGTCCTCTACTGTACCAGGTATTAACACCTGGTTGCTTACTTCCTGAGTAGGCCGAAGGGGATGGCATTGGTAGGGAGGCGAAGGACTTACTTGTCTCAGTGAAGTGACTATGGAACAACCTGTACAGAAGTGTGTGTGTGTGTGTGTGTGTGTGTGTGTGTGTGTGTGTTTTAATTTTGACCATCAGTACAGGTAATGTTATCAGTAAAATATCGATTCTTACCGAGATTATCCCTTATAACTGTGTGAACAAATTGTATTGGTGAAACTGTTGCTGTTATTTGCTTAGGAAATTATGCTTTGAAAAAAATTTTTTTCTCATGATGAAATGGGTACAATCTCCTAGATCCATGGCTCTCAAAGCATCCCCTTGGAACTCTTGAAACTTGTTAGAAATGTAAATTTTCAGTTGCCAACTCAGATCATACTGGGGTGGGATGGGGCAATTAGTGTTTTAACAAAGCCCTCTGGATGATTCTGATGCAGCCTCAGGTCTGAGAGTCATTGCGTTAGATCATCAGCCCACTTCACGTGTGTTAGAGTAGAGTCGCCTCTGACAACATAAAGCAACTTGATTTAGCATCTGTGTTAATGCAAATAGGTGTTTGTCAGGTGCGCAGCTGCTGGGTGGGAGTGCTTAATCATTAGCTAAGTGACTTATTTTTGATCATCTACTCCCAGCAGGCAATTCAAATGCAGGTTTCCAGAAAATTACAAAGTACTACATGTCATAGACATTCATAGTCATTGCTAATTGTCAAAAATCTTAAAACATAAACCTCCGAATACCAGTAGTCTCCTGTATTCATTCTAAAAGCGTAACATTTAGTATGGTGAAAATAGATCTTGAAGGTGCAATAATTAATAGGATCTGTGATTACATTCATATTGACTTTTTAAAGTAGGTAAAATGGTATTGCTGTATTTAAAGGCACTTAAGTCAGATTATTATTCTACCTAGGAAGGACATATCTATAAAAAAAAAATCAGGGTCATTATAATGTCCTCGGAAAGTAGTCACTTGAAATATTATATTTAGAGGGTAAAGATTAGATTCCAAATCCTTTTCAAAGAAAGAAAGACAAATATAGTTTTTCAGGTCACGTCTGAATTCAGTCAGACTTCAATCATCTCTCCATCCAATGAGGGGCCCCCAATTCAAACGGTGCCACATGCAGTGGAAAAAGGCTCAACGTTTGGCACTGAGCTTGTCCAAGCTCAAATGGTGTTTTGAAATGTTCTTATTACATATTCCTTTCTCTCCTTGAAAGGCATATTCTAATTATATTTCATCTGCTCTTTAGTTTGTGGATAGAAACTCCAGTTTAGCAATAGAAATAGAAAGTTCAAGACTAGAGATCCAAGCTTTTAATGGTTCACAAAACAACAAACATTGACAAAGTACTGGATAAATATTCTCATCTGAAGATATTAATCACAGCTCCAATTGTACAATGGGTGTGAGATCTTCTGAGTCTTTGTTTAAAGAGCCTTTGTATCTTTATGTGATTTTTTTTAGAATTATAACTATGTTTACCTCCATTGTGTTATGGTTGGGTGAATTTCTGTCTCCATGCTGCATCCACACCTTGCCTTCTGTCTAGCTGCGGTTCTTGCTTGTAACTGAAGGCCCATTCCATTTCTGCCTATAGCCACTGCTGTTTTCTGCTCATGGGATGTGGTCTCGGTTGTCTGTCCAGTCCAGAGCCTTACCATATGTAGGAAATTACCCCTTCCTCCTTCTGTGTGTTTTACTAGTACCGTCAATCTAGGGTTGGCTTACCCTTGTGGTTGTACAGGTTAGACAAGGGTAAAATGTGGCCTGAGCTTCCAGTTCCAAGCCCTGGCCCCATGGTCCTGGAGGAAGAGGAACATTTCGAATGTATCTTCCCAGAGAAGGTGCTTCCTTACAATTATCTGCCTCGTAGAGAAGACCTTATTATTTACACAAAGGATTTGGTAGGGTCTTGCTCCTAATAAAAGGAAGAAGCCAAAAATGAAATGGGTAAGCCCTTAATTACTTTCTGGGAAGGTAATAGCAAGAGGCTAAAACTGGAGAAGTCGCAGACTCTCCCTGTTCCATTCCTTTCCGTGGGACTGCACACCGGTGAAGGGCCAGAAAGAGGTTATCTCACTGCTGAGTGGGAGCCCTGTACAAAAACTCTGGTAGTTTTATGGACCCTGAAGCTGAGGGGAGGGGAATGGGTGAGGTCTAGGTGTAGAAAAATACTAGGTACAGAGTCTGAGTGGAGAAAAGTGTCTTCAAGATTTCCTCATCCAACCCCACCCCTACTTGCATAAGGAGGCCTCAGCAGAGGTGCCAGAGGAACAACTCAGCCTGAAGCCTTGAAGAGACCTAGGAACAAGATTCTGGGCCAGGAGTGTAAATATGTGAAGAGCATGACAGGCCAGGGGGTCTGCGTGCTTGACTGCACTCCCCTTCAGAGACTGCTATGCATTGGCTGGGTCCCAGGTCTGGTGTGGAGAGGGCAGCTTTCCCACAAGGCCTGCTAGGTAAGGCCTCTGTAGCCGTTGCCTGTGGTCAGGCCTGAAGGATCACACGTGGAATTTTAATGGGGAGCTGGATTCCTCACTAATGTTTGTCTTCTTACTGCTTCTCTTACCCCTTTCACGTGTCCTGAAAGCTGTACTGTAACACATAAGCCCTTAACGAGGCTTTCTTCTAAATTCAGGTTTTACCTTATTTGGTCTCTAGCACCGATGTGTTGTAAGAATAACCATAAACCTCTTGTATTGCGGTGTCCAGCAAAAGAGCTTACCTCTCCTCTTTCTTTTGGAAACATAGGACCTTTCCAGACTCTTGTTGGAGGTAGGCACCCTTTCTGTGACAGCACCAGGCATGTATTATGTGTCCCAAAAATAATTGCTGACTTAAATATAGATGATCTCCATTAAAAAAGAGAGAGAATCTGACATGCCAGAAAGAAATAAAAGAAAACTGTGTGATCACTAAGCTATATAGAAATGTGTCATTAACAGTGCTGTGAGTTAGGAATCCAGGGAGTGAAGGTGAACTTTCCTCAGGCCCTGGTAGGGGTGAAACACCTCTCCATCCTGGACACAGGGAAGGGTGAAGTCATAGTTCTCATTGTCTGTTGTCCTTGCTTGCTTTCATCCATGAAGGAAGAAGTTGTGGAATGGAAACTAACAAGTGAATAATTAGACGTGAGGGAAGGAAGGATAGAAAAGGAGATAAGGATGATGAAGGGTTTCAAGCCTCATCTTTCACTAGAAGATGTTGATTCTATTAATGTTGGGTTCTAACTCTACACCCACTCATGGCTACGTCTATCACAGCCTAAAAAGGAAATCAGCAGATGAGGCAATTTCTCGATGGGCAATAGTATAGATTCTGAGACTAGCATTCAGCATGCTAGATTTTAGGTAGACGTGAGAAGTAGTTGAACTATCCAGCAGGCAGTTAGAGGTGTGTGTTAAAATGAACAGAGATGTTGATTTGGATATTGTCCAAATAATGATCATCATTAAGTCAGTAAACAGACACAGTAAAATGACCACTACCACAAAAACAAAAACAGATGAAATCACTGGCAAAGAAACATAGGTACACTCCAATTTAACCTCCACATAAAAAGCAAAATGATTTATCATTTAATAATGAAGAGTATCAAAGAGATGCTATTTGACAAGAAATCCACACTAATACTTTATCTATAAAGGAATGTGCTTAGGATAAGACCAGAAAGGGGCTTCTGTTTTTGCCTTTCAACCATGTGAAAATTTGATTTGTTATTACTCTTTATTCTTAACAAGAGTCAATTTCCGGGGAAGGACAATATAAATGAGAAAACATGTATCTTATTTGGAAGAGGAAGAGAGGTAGGGCAAGGTGCAGGCAAGGAGTTATAGTCTGAACTGACTGCGTTTTCCTTTCTTGTAAAAGAATATTTTGCATTGGGGAATGCTTGGAGTTCATTGATTTAAGAAGGCAAAAATAGAATTGAAACGAAAAGTACTTCTTTTGTCTCTTTGTGGAAGAAAGTATCTTCCCTTGACCATCCTGTTGCTTAAGAATAAATATCCTATTAAATATTTCTTTGGGTAAAATACTAAGTTTGTTATATTGAAGGTCTTTTAACCTCTCAGCTGCATGATGAACTAGTGATAAATTCAGCTTATATCAGTCCAGGTCAGTGTGTCCCTGGGAAGGGTTATCTCTTGCCCCTAGATAAACACCAAAATTATGATGTTCTCTTCCTGCGGAAACTTGCATCCCTTGGGGTCAGGACAACTTATCACCTAAGTCATCTAAATGTTTTTTCTGTCTTCCCTGAAGTTATAAGCATTGTCCACGCAGATTCTAGGTGCAATATATGTCATTTGTTTTTCTCTTTGGAACTTCGGTTCTCCTCATATAGCACAGGCGCAACTTACATGTGTTTGTAGTAGACTGTTGATCTTGAGTTTATAACTCTTCTTGTTTATCTCATCTTTCTCATCAACCTATGATTGAGGATTTTCATCACCAGGGTCAAATGAAATGTACAACCTAGAGAGTTCCCTAGTTTTTTACAGATGGACTCATTTGCCCGTCTTCCAGAGAAGGATTGCTAGATTGTACTTAGGATATGATCGTCTTTCTGGAAATGGAGGTTATAGCAAGACTAGTGATAGAAAGTGTCTATTTTTCATCCTGTGTTTTTAACTTCTCTTCATCCCCAACATGCCCTATTAGTCACGAGATCCTTATCATTGATACCTGCTCCTAGGGTTGGCTCTTATTGGTAGTATATCTAAAGTTCTTTGAGGTCAAAATGTAAACTCTTCTAAGGCTATTTACATTTTTTAAGTCTTATCTTCAAACTGAAAATGGAAAGTTTTGTCCCTCTTATGAGAATTTCAAGATTATGTCAAGGTTACATGTACCATGATTTTGACTTTATGGTAGTGTCATAAATTTATGTTTTGAACACAAGAGAAGGGCAGCAGAACTACCTACAGAACACTCAAGATTCTGTCTCCTTTCTGCTCATCTTGTGAAAACAAATGGGGCTTTAAAGTTTCTTTATTTTCTCAAAGTATATCTGTTTCTGAAAAACGAAGAATATTTCCACATATGTGACTAAAGCTGCCTGTTGTCAACTTTTGTATGGTCACCTATAACAAAGAGCTTCTGTGTACACAAAGCTTCCTGTTTTCATAATTTTTGGAATATGAAGAAGAAGAAAACTGAAGTATATAAGGACAGGTGGATTTATTTTCAGAATAAGTAATAATTGTCTACTTGAGGGGAAAAACCAAGTTAGAGCTATACTTCACAAAATGTATCTAAGTGCCAAAGGGACTTCAGTTGACCCTTGAATGACAGGGGTTTTAAGGGCACCTAACTCAGTCAAAAATCCACATACAACTTTTGACTCCCCCAAAACTTAACTACTAATAGTCTACTGTTGACCGGAAGCTTTACTGGTAACATAGTCAATTAACACATATTTTATATGTTATATGTATTAGATATTATATTCTTAAAAATCAAGTTAGGAAAAGGAAAATGTTACTAAGAAAATTATAGGAGAAAATATGCATATTGTACTGTATTGAACAAAAGAATCTGTGTATAAGTGGACCAGTGCGGTTCAAAGCCATGTTCAAGAGTTGACTGTAACACTACATCATAAAATATATACTATATTAGATATTACATAATTTATTGAATCCTAAAAGATAGGGAGAAAAACGTGTAAATAGGTAACAGATACATGGAAAGGGAGAGTTTTTCTAAGTAGAAAGGCAAAAGACAGAAGCAGAAAGGAAAAAAATACATATATATGTGTATCTGACTAAAGGTTAACATCTACATATGGTAAAAAATGAGACAAATGGGGAAACTTTGGCGTATGTATTATATGATGAAATTAATATCTATAATGTATAAGGAATTCTTAGAGAATAATAATAAAAGGATGAATGACCCTATTGTAAAATAAGCCAAAGATATGAATAGACAACATTTACTGGACTAAAAAATATAAAAAATGTAACAAGGTCAACTTCACTGGTATTCGGAGCAATACAAATTAAAACAGGAAAATGTAATTTTTTAACCTATCAAATTGGGAAGTCCTTTTTTTTTAATCTGGTGGTTAACCAAAGAAAAAGATGACTTATTTCAACCCAGTAGGAAATAACCACATTGGAGTTCTATAAGGAGGACATGTTAGACTATCCTCAACATAGTTCCTTCCAGAGAGATTTTTAAGGGTCACTTCATCTATTTTTTTTTAAAGATTTTATTCTTTTCTTCAATCCGTATATTTTTAAACTCCTTTATTTGAGCTGTGATTGACATACAAAAGCTGTGCATTTTTTATGTATGTATCTTTTTGAGTTCGAAGATGTTTTTAATGAGAGTTTCCAAGCATAAAAAATAGAATAATACAGTGAACCTCTATGTACCCATGAACTAGATTCAGTGTTTATCAAGATTTGAAAACAATATTGATTGGAAAAAATTTTTTTTGTCTTTATGACCTAATCTCGAATACAATGCAAGTATATGGTACTTTTCAGAAGACTTATACTGTGCAAATGATCTGACCTTGCCCTTCAACCTCTTAGATATTATCCTAATACAATGGTCTAGGATTTGAATGATGAATTATTTTCCAGATGTTAAGAACAATAGAAGAAAATGCTTTACAAATTAACTTTTCCCAAATGAATGCTTAAATGATTTATGAAATTGGGCAGAAAATAGCTACTCTGCTTAAATGAGTTTTGGGACTTAATCCAAATCATTAGACCCCCGAAGTCCTGCTCTTTTCACAACTTCTACTAGAAATTAACAGCTCTTGGGCTCATAAATGGGTGGGGCACAGCACTTCGTCATTTAATACATATTCTCTCATCCTTAAAAAGATCTGAGCTTGATACTACGGTTACTCCTCTTTCCAAGATAAGGATGAGTAAAGGACCCAGTATTAATATATTGAGTTCATGTTAGCATTGGGGCATCTGGGATCTAGAGCTTCCATGGTGAAGCAGAAATCAATTCCTGCTATGCTAAAATAAAACAGAACCTTTCTAAAAAATGAGTCAGTAACAGGTGAATCCAGAAAGATGAATCCTGAAAATATACCCAGTATTTGTTTTGCTTTGTGTGTGTGTGTGTGTGTGTGAAAGGTATTTCTTTTTTTTTTTTAAGTTGACTTTAATGTTGTTCTACTAAAGCAAATGCCCTAGACACAATTACAAAGAGGCTGATATGTAGAAAAGGTATTTCAGCTCTTAAGTAGACCTAAACTCTCCTATCAGATTTTTCTTTGCTATTTTTTATATATTTTCATAATAAAATACACTTACAAAAAATCCCACACAAAACAAATGTATGCTTTAAAAAATTATTTCAGAGGACCCATTTTATAACTATCGTCAAGCTAAGAAATAGAAATTTGCTACCTACCCTCAATCACATCTTCCCTCTTCCGTGATCTTTTTTAATCTGGTGGTTAACCAAAGAAAAAGATGACTTATTTCAACCCAGTAGGAAATACTAACCACATTGGAGTTCTATAAGGAGGACAAGTTCTATAAGGAGGACTAGTCATTATCCTGACTTTATAGTAATTATTTTTAATATTTTTATTGACCAAATGTGCATCCTTAGACACATGAGTTTATTCTTGTTCCTGTATTTTTAACCTGACGTATCTTTTAAGTCTCTCTTAATCTATGGGTTCTCACTCCATCCTTCCTTATTTCTTACAGTTTATCAACACAGTACTTTTCTTAAAAACATTTTTTATCTGTGGTGGCAGGCTTTCCTGCAAATAAATTCAGCCCTTGAACATGGGTAGTTATTCTGTGTTCAGAGACTCATGAATCACCCTTTAAACCACAACAAACAACTCTTAATTTCAGGTCTTCCCAATATGAATCCCGTTCCATTTTTATTTTAAGGCTGCTTGGGGAAAGGAAATTGTTTTGGAAATTAAATGTAAAGTTTCATTTGTTTTAGGAAATAAAATTGATTGAAGAGGTAAAGCGGAGTTCTCTGGAGTCTTCTAGTAGAGGGTAGTAGAAGCCCATTGTGGTTAGCTAAAGGACAAAGGGGTATTTGTTACAATGACCCAAGAGTATTGCAGGGAATCAAAAGGTAGGGCTGAGTGGGACATCAGTAATAAAGAGTCTAGGGCAGTGCATCACAAATTAACGGGCATCTGAGGAATTAATGAAAATTCAGATTCTAATTTAGTAGGTCAAGGGCAGGGCCAGAGATGGTGCACTTCTAATGAAACTCCCAGGTGAGGGCAGTACTGCTGGTCCACAGAAACTCTCTGAATGAGAGTGAGAGACCACTCGCCAACTGTGGCCAGCTAGATGTTGTCATGTTTATTACTGTGGGGGCTTCCACTGTATTTGTGTGTCCAAAAATAAGAGGAAAGTAAATGTGTGTGCAAACGTGGGGTGGCAAGCACATAAAACAACAGGTACTCATTGTAACACAGGCACCAAGATGGAAACCCTATCAGAATTTGGTTTGTGTTGAGCACAGGGAAATGGGCTACCGGATGTTAGGAGAAATCGCACCTGGAAACGATCAGCTTTCCGCTCTGAGCTCCCACATCTTTCCCATACCCCTGTACACACACCCTCCTTCCTAAATCTTCTCTGCCATTCTATGAAATGAGGTTCATAACAGCGATTAGAATCTGCCTTGAGGGAACAGATAAATCTATTCTATTGCTTCCCCTGTAAATGAAATTATCATTCCTTCAATTTTGTGGATGAGATAGAAAGTTAAAAGCGTAGAGCATGCTGGGCGGTCCTGGGTTTATTATTTAATCTTAACTCTGTCTCCTAATTAAGCGTGTATTGTTAAATGAAGTAACACCCAGGCTTAGAAATTACCAAGCAGGTGTTTAAAAGCCATCAGTAAGCATTTCTGCGATTGTCTAATTAGTGTTCTAATACATTTTACAGTGCACCGTCATCATTATTTCTTCTTCATTAGTTGTTGATGTATTGTACAAGGCATCTTATAAAAATGTGCCTACCAGGTTTCAGAAAATATGACTCTATCCAAGGAAGAAATGCTACAAATGTGTGTTCTTTCAAATACATGAATAAAATATTTTCAAAAAAACACCTTGTAATCTAGGCATAATATTTATTTGAATATGATAAATCAACTTGTAAATATTTATATTTGTGTAATTCTAGTTACTATGTATTGCAGAACATCGCATAGAAGGATGAGCCATAGTCATTGTCATTTTGGTGTCAGTGTGCTACTAAATGAGATATTTCACCCCCATTCCTCCCCCCACCACCACCACACATGCAGTGCTGGGTAACAGATACCCTCTACCGGACATTTTGATTTCTTTTTTCTAGCTTAGTTGGGATACAGCTGACATATAACATTGTGTCATTTTAAGGTGGTGATTTAGTACGTGTACATATTCCTGCAAAATGATTACCACAGTAGGCTTTGTTAACACCTCCATCTCACATAGGTACCGTGTGTGTGTGTGTGTGTGTGTGTGTGTGTGCGTGTGTGTGTGTGTGTGTGGTGAGAATATTTAAGGTTTACTCTCTTAGTAGTTTTCAAATCTTCTATAATACGGTCTTGTTAACTATAGTCACCATGCTCAATGTTAGACCCCCAGATTCCTAGATCCCCAGAATTCTTCTTACTCTTCTTATAACTAGAGGTTTGTACTCTTTGACCAACATTTCCCTATTTCCCCACCCTCCCACCCCCAGCAGCCCCATTATTCTCTGTTTCTATGAGTTCGGCTTTTTAAGATCCATATCTAAATGAAATCATAGCGTATTTGTCATTCTCTTTTTGATTTATTCCACTTAGCAAAATGCCCTCAAGCTCCAAAAATACTGCAAATAGCAGGATTTCCTTCTTTTTTATGGCTGAGTCGTATTCCATTGCATATACACACATTTTCTTTAGCCGTTAGTTTGTCAGTGGCCACTTAGGCTGCTTCCATGTCCTGTCCATTGTGACGAATGCTGCACTGAGCATGGGAGATAACACATGTATTCTTAATGGACAGGAGGGAGATACTGTGCTCAAAAAGGCAATCTCTCCTTAGAAATGAAATTTAAGTTTAAATTAATTAAATCAATCAATATATTCATCAATTTTAAATAAGTTTAATGTAATATTTTTCTCCTGCGGTTGGGAGGGTGGGGTGCGGTAGTGAGAAGAGCTCTGGAAACACGCCTTTAGCTCTAGGTTCCAAGAGCCCGAAGCACAAATTGCAAATTCAGCAAACGTGTGTCAGGTGCCTGTCAAGTCTGAGGCACTGTACTGAGAATTGGGGGAAGTCTGAAAGATAAGAGACCTGTCCATCTCAAATACTTAAGATGTTTTTATTTTTCCTTATATAATTCTAATGAAAAATTGGTTAGAAATAAGTACATTTATTATCGCACTACCTGTCCCAAGTCCAGTGATATGTCAGCTCCGGGTAAGGCAATGTCAATAGCTCAATAATGTCCTCCAAGACCTAGTCGTTCCACCTTTCTTTTCTTTCCTGATGGCTCATTATTCCAATTCTGTAAATTCTGCTCTGCAATAAGATTAAATCAATTATAAAAACGTGAATACCCACCAGTTTATTTATCATAGTCAAGCTGATGAAGCTTGTGAGCTTTGGCTTTCATTGATCGATTCCATGTTTACTACTGCTGCCCAGATTGTGTAGAAGAGGCAGAAACCTGCACCCTTCACAGTGTCTCTTTATTCACAGAAAATCACCCCGCCACAAGCCCAACAGCCCCTCCCCTCGGGTTACTTCGATCAGGAATGGGATCACAAACCAGTCTCTGTAGCAGTCGTTAGCAAAAAGAAGGCAGTTTCTAAAACTGAATTAGGCGATCATCTTAGGTATTCTCTCTCTCTTTTAAAAGTTTCTGATTTTGTGGTTAGAATTGACTTGGAAGGTTGACATACAAAAAATTAATATAAGGAAAAGCATTTGAGAATTCCCCAAATAATTCTGCAAGCACAGTTTATATTTATCATCCAAAGAAATAATGATCCACAGAAAAGAGCAAGTATCTTACACTCACAGGGAAAGCATCAGAAACAAGTTAGGTAAGTAAAAAAAATAGAAAGTCGTAGGAAAATATATCTGAATCCTGTATCTTTTTCCCTTTCAATTTGCTGTTTCCCCAGCTCATGAGGGAAAGAGCTTTGATAAATGCTCGAAGTCACTGTGTTAATAATTTAGTACATTATTCTTTTTAAAGGTATTTTATTCCCAAATTCTACTGAGCTTATTTTGAAAAAAAGTTTGCCATCAAATTTTGACATAAAGATAAAAATCAAATGAAATATGAACAGAGCCTATTTAGAAAAAGTAGGAAATTAATTTTATCAGAAACCTGGGGTTATTTTTAGAAGCTGAAATTTTATTTTTAAACTTTCTTACATTAATTGAAGCAATGTCTCATCATGAAAGCATAGATGTTCGTGTGGGAGTAAAATTCCAGAATGAGCGGATTTTCAAATTGGAAATAGTGAGAATTCCAAAATTGGTGGGATTTCAAGGATGGCCAAAAGTTTTTAGGTTTTTTTTTTTTTTTTTTTTAGTAAGCTTTTAGTTTACTATAATATGCATATCATTATTTTAATTTATTATAACATGCATATGCATATTATCTGACTACAGCTCAATTTCTTTTCCACGAAATGAGCCCACCCATGTAACAAGCACCTAGACTATTATCAGCTCCCAGCAACCTTGATATCCTTTCCAATGGTAACGTGCAACACCTTGGACTAATTTTATGTTTTAAATTTTACATAAACAGAATTTTATATCATATATTCCTTTCTGGCTTCTTTTGTTCAATATTGGGTTGTTGAGTTTCATACATGGTGCAAGTAGTGTAGTTTGTTTTCATTACTGGATAGTATTATATACTGTAATATATAATAATATTGTAAGTATGTTATTTATCCATTTAGTGATGGGGCATTTGGGTTTTTTTCCAGTTTTTCTGGCTATTTTGAATACTGCTACTATGAACGTTCTTATTCATATCTTTGGTAAACATATGGACATATTTTGCGTAGGTAGGCCCCTAGGCGTGGATTGCTGCCTAGAAGGCAATGTACACGCTCTGCTCTTATAAGTACTGTTAAACACATTGAGCCAATTTATAATCTAAATAATTTACCATGGAACTTCCAGTTGATCGGCATCCTCACCAACAATTGGTATTGTCAGGGTTTTTCAATGTAGACATCACTCTCTCATTGCCATTTTACTTTGTATTTTCCTGAGGACTAATGAGGTTGACATAGGCTCTTTTCCTATCATCTTTTGTGAAGTACCCTTTCAAGCCTTGGATGGCAATAAGTCTTCATCTCATATACACAAAGAAAATATTGTTTACTGCTCTCTTGTGCTCTATTACAGAAAATATTTCTGAGATTATACCAGGGTTCATTTGGAAAGGGGTCTATGACAGATTAGTGATTTCTGCCACAGGAAGGGATGGGAAGATACTACACATTTGCCAAACTTTATATGGATCATTTATAAAAGAGAATTAAGAAAAACAATAATAATTTTTAAAAAGCTTTCCATTGATGGATTGTTTAAAATTTGTAGAAAAGTACATTCAATGGGGTGATTTTGAGATTGTCCTTCCTCGTGCTCCTTAAAAAGTACTAATTCAGCGGCCAATAGAGCTATGATTGACCCTCCCGTAATTTATTAATGGAATATATTGTCATATAAGAATAGGATAGAGGCTGTATCTTATTCACTTTTATGCCAGCACCTGGCGTAGCATCTGGAAAATTGTAAGCCCTCGTATATTTTTTGAATGAAATCAGATGCAGCAACAAGATATGGAATGTTAAAGTTGGTTATTTAGTAGTTAGGGACCTTAATTTTATTTTTGTTTATTTGTTTGTTTATTTTTAGTTAGGGACTTTTAAATGACCAGAAGAGTTTTGCCAGTTTCTGTCTTAAATAGCCACAAATAGCCACAGATTTCTTTTAGGAAATTTCTTTCAAGTCTGTCCACTGTTCTCTGTACCTAATGTCACTGTCTTGGTTCAAGGCTTTTTTCCACCTTGCATAGATTTACACAAGTGCATTGTCTTGCCATTGCTTTGTCCCTACTCCAGTGGGTTTTCCATAACATTGTGAAAAATAATATTATTAAAAGAATCTAGTGGTGCTTATGTGGTACAAAGGCTATGATGGAGAGGCCCAGGTCTGAGACACGGTGAGTGAAGACATCGTATGTTTCCATTCTGATGCATGATGCTCTTGGGACCCCTTTTCATTCATTTTACCATGCATTTCCTTGTTGGCTGACAAAGTTCTCCAAGATCTACAAAACACCCCCTTGCTTGACTTCTGCCTCAACTCTCTCATTTTCTCTACTGTCCTCATATTCACTGTGTATCACCTACACTGACCTTTCTTGCCTATCTTTTTCAGACCAGTTATGCTTCTGTTAATTTCCTGATACTGACATGGCTTATTCCTTCATTATCTTCCAGTGTTTGCTGAAATGTTACCTTGTCAAAAAGCCCTTGTTACATGACACTATAATCCTCTTGAATTCCTTACACTTTATTCATTTTTTGTTCTTACATGTTATAAACATCTGGCATATTCTGTCTCTTGTCTGTTTTTTCCTGAGTAGAATGAAAGTTCTATGAAGGCAGGCCTTGTTGTATTGTGCAAACTGCTATATTTCCAGCACCTATGAAAGGCTTGGTCACGTACTTGTTGTTCAATACATGTTTATCAGTGAATGAATCAATAAATTTTGGGGGGCGCTGGTGGTGTAGATGAGTTTGGAATGCCCATTACAGTGTTGATTACATGTTGGTAAGGAGTTGAAAGGCAGAATAAATAACCGAAGTCCTTACATTTTAACTACATATTTAATAGTGTCTTATATTGATAAATCTAGAAATACCAGTGCAAGAGAACTATTTAGGATTTGGAAGTAATAATTAATAGATCTAAGATAAAAATTTTTGAAAATAGTTGATTCCATGTAATTGCAGGACAGGATGGGGAATAGTAAAGCTAGACACAATTGTTTTCATGTTTAGTACTTTGATTTCTTTACAACATGAATTGTCTTGACATTATTTTTCAGTTCAAGAGTATTCCCCAACTTTCAAATATGCACATTTTCTCTTCTTACCACCATGACCCACTTGCAAAAATAATATATAAGAAAGAGGGGGAAAGCATAGACCTCACTTGAAATTTCAAAAAGACTCCACATTACAAAGGGAGACTATAGAATCTTTTAAGGAAAAAAGGAACAATTGATGTGACTAAGTATCTGTCGTATTAACCATCAGGAAATGCGCTGGGAGAGGGAAAAATGAACACAGAAATTCAGACTAAATTGGTGAAGCAGTTTTGAATTATCCACCATAAGACCTTGACATTGAAGTTGAGTGTCTGGCATAGATCTACCTACTTCAGTTTTTGAATCTCTTCCTTTGTAAGCCCCTGCAATGATGTCTATAAAACAACTTACAAAGAAAACTTTTAAATAATCCCACTTATTTAAGATTATCCCTAGACAAGATCTTGTCAATGTGCATTAACAATCCAAAAACCTGTGATTTTGGTGAAAAAAGTTACATAGGAACACGAACTGAAGTTCATGAAATCAGAAACTGGTAGACAGGGTCTAGCTTTGGTACCAATGGTGCAGAAGATAATAAAGCAATTTAGTAGATGAGGCATGATAGACTGTTTCATGAAATTGTTTGGAATGGATCTTTGGATTTGACAACTTGTTAAAAATAGGCTGGGGAACAATAGAGGTAATATTTGGTCTTGAGGCTTATCACTCCAGGAAGCCAAGGTCGATAAGTAAAAGCATGACACCACATAGAAATGTCACTCAGTGAAAACTAGAACTGAAATAGCCATTTATTTTGACATATGTTGGAGACTAAAGAGTATCACTTGTTTGCTCAGTGTATAACACATTATTGAATGATGTCAAACAGTATAATATCAGAGTCGGATGCTAGCAACCCTCTTGACAGACTTTAGATTATCAGGGAAGGAATTCAAGTACATTTATGGTGTGTAGCATATCTTTTTAAAAAAAGAACCACATTGATTTGAAACTAAAATAATGTGCAGTGAGCACATTAGGAAAACAGTACAGAATAATGAGCATAACGTATTGAGATTTAGCTCCCATAATAAAAATAAATTTTTGGATGAAGATTTAACTTATACATGTAAAACTGTGTTTTCTTACTCTGTCTCTCAAAAAGAAAAAAAAAATAGTAACGCACTCTTAATTAGAGTATTGTGGCATACAGACAGAGCAAACCGAAAAGGAAAGGCCATCTCATATAGTTGATAATAGTTTAATGCATGGATATTAATTTTGAGTTGACATTTTGGTCATTCCATATACAATTAGTTGTATATGCATTTCAATTTTGCTTATCTAGAATGTTGTTGACTCTATGAAGTTAGCTGATTGACCTATTTATCAACTAAGTGTAGGAAAGCTATTGTGCTTTATGACCTCTGAAGTTATGTCCATCCATGTTAATGAACCATGAAGGAGGGTTTAAAAACCCATTAAGATAGCAGTGCATTGCATGCCTGATTATTCCTAAATGACAAGGCATATTCTGAAATAAATGACTAAGACCCCAAATATTGAAAGTTCCTTCCTGGTACACAGGACAAAATAGCTTGAAGATATACTTTAGCTGTCATAAAAAAACCAAGTAAATATCCAAAGCTCGTTATTTTACGAATTACTCTTACCAGATATTTAGAACTACATATTTTCAGAGCTATATTTTATTTGTTTCAAGCCCATTCATTTTACAAAATTAAAAATCAGTCAGAATAACTTTCTAAAGGTGGGACATAAGCCCTGACATATCTCTCTCCTAGAGAGGAGTGAATGTTCTATCATATCATGGTGCTTCTGTTTTCCTTACTTGTTTTCTCTTAGGAGTCAAATGAAGCTGGGACCTCTGATGCTTTTGGCTTCTTAGAGTCGCATCAGAGTTTTCCCTCTGCCATTAGATATTTTATTGGGAACTTCAGGATCTTCAATGAAACCAGTAGTTTCAAAGAGTGTAGTGATGAAAATAGATTTGTATTAAGTTCCTAGCCAGAGTATTCTCTACCTCTTGTGAGAATTTTAGCAGGGTGTAATACGTGGCTCTGCTGCCCACAATGAGAGACCACCTGGTATGTTCATGGGCTCTCCCAACTTAGTAGACGTCTTTTTAAAAAAATTTTTTTTGGTACTTTTTTTTTCATTAGTGCAAAAAAGACATGAATTCACATTGAAAAATTCAGAAAAGCATAATAAAGCAAAAACAAGGAAATATTTTTTCCTCTTACAGAAAAATTGTAAGGTAACATCCCAGGCCCTTGATCTCCCACTCCCAACACCTAGATTGGCACTGAAACTGAGATCCCTAATCTGTGTCCTGTCCCCTTTGTTACCATTTATTGAATCAGGATCCATATGTGGCCCCAGTTTGACTGATGAGATACTCCTATAGTTTCTGAATTTAGAGATACTAGTCAGCCTGCCCAAATTGATTGAAGTAAGAATATGTGAGCTGGGATGTAGTTGGGTGTTCAACTTACGCCATGCATACAGGGAAGCAAAGAAAGCCAAACTATAAGGGAGAATGAAAACAGGTGTTCAAAGGAACAGAAGCCTTGAAGAAAGCAATTTCAAGAATGTAACAGCTTTGTTTCTCAACAGCCCTCCCGTGCCCAGTTCCCAACTCTCCTGAGGCCCAACTGTACTTCTCCCCTTGTCTTCATTTATTTAAATGAAGTGGAGTTTATGATATATTCACCTTTTATGCTTCAGCTAATTATAGTAGGTTTATATTCTTGGCAATCACAACAGCTTTTGCAAAGAAATTCTCAGAATTCCTTTATTTAGTGATAATCAGAAATTTCTCTGTGTGGGTATTAAAGTAGGATGATAGAGTCATATTACACATAGTGTTACGTATCCTACTTTATTTTTTATATGCTTATTGTGAACATTTTCCATGTTATTGTATATTATTCTAGGGAAACATTCTTAATGGCTTGAAAGTATTCCATTGTGTAATTAAGCAATAATTGCTTTGCTCAATTCTCCTTAGACATTTAGTTGCATTGTAATTTTTTTCTGTTCTGAATTACTTTGAAATGTAACTGTATGACTACATGTAACCATTTAGGAAATATTCCTAACATTAACTTTGCTGATTCAAATAATATAAGAACTTTTAAACCTTTGCAGCATGCTGCCAAATGCTTTGGAAAAGTTGTACCAATTCATAACCCCAAGAACACTGTTCATGTTTGTTGGGGAGGGGACCTGATATGAGAGAGGCCCATAATAAATTGAATTCTAGATATGTAAAGGTGATTCCGTTTGAGTTAACAGATACTAAAAAAACTCAGTTTTAAAATTGTAATAATAATGGTATAATCAAAAGATATCTCTACACTGGATGAGGGTAGGCGGTAGAAAAGGATGTTGGTTTATTTCAGATAGACTCAGATCTGAATCTTTGCTTAGCAAGTTAACACCACAACTCTGCCTCTTGACTTGAAGGTTGCACTAAATAGGCCTACCTGAAAAAGTCATTGTGGAGATGAAATGAGAAAATGACCCAATGTACCTAGTTCAGAGACTGGCCCATTGTCAAAGTTCAATTTTAGAAGATAGGACTTCTGGAAAGTTTATTAAAACGTATTCTATTTAGTTAGGGATCTGAACTTTAATAATTCCTGTGCTTTGGAATTCAACTGATTACTTAACTTCTGGTTTAAGTTCATCCTTCCTACATTTAATTAAACATAATGATTTTGCTAAAGATAAAGAATTAAGTGGATGAATGGAGACTCTCTCCAGAGAATCTCCAAGATCTTAATGGAAGTGGGTACCTTCGGTTAGCTGGGTAGGGTCTTAAGTGAAGACCTTCTGTGCATTTAATCTCTGAGCAGTGTCAGGCATCATTTACTGAGCATTTACTCTATTAAAACTATATTAGTTGTGAGGCTTATGTGCAAGTGTCTGGCTTGGTTTTGCTACATTAATTACTTTATCACATAATGGTTTTGTTGTCCATATGTGAATATTCCCCCCCCCCAAATTTTTGCTAACTTTGAGTGATTTGTTTTCAGTGGTAATAAATTATTACAAAAGCCCTGAAAATACAACCTCTGAAGTTCAAATCTGGGGTGGCGGGAATAAAAGTATTTCTGAGAAGTCCCAGCAAGATGTTATTTATTGGGTTACATGCATATATCTAGGCAATTGCCAGAGCTTACATACATACATACATACATACATGTATTACTCTGATTGGCTTTGGCCAGGCACACAGGATCCACTCCA
The DNA here is from genome assembly GCF_017311325.1 of Ursus maritimus. Taxonomy (NCBI): domain Eukaryota; kingdom Metazoa; phylum Chordata; class Mammalia; order Carnivora; family Ursidae; genus Ursus; species Ursus maritimus. Next base: position 17,916,924 of record NW_024423786.1, read on the forward strand.
GACCTAAGTAAGAAGAGAATTGGTTACTGAGAGAACATTCTAGGTACACTTATCAGGAAAAAAAAAAATGTGTATTAATGCTGGAATGGATAAGCACATGCCCATTAACTCATGCTACCTGGAAACCAAGAATTGCTCTGATTCATAGTGTTTTAGAAAGGAATTCACTCTTCTTTTGATTTTCTGAATTGTCCTATTTCCTTCCAATTGACTTGTGTGTGTCTGAGTGTGTGTGTGCACCCACGAGTATATGCATGGGCTTATCAGCTACAGTTTCTTTCTGTGGCTTGCAATCAAGAAAATTTCATTCATCTGCTTTCCTTCTGGCTATCCTGATCATTTCTCAATTCTTCCTTTATGGTCAGCAACACTTGTTTTAACTTTTCTAGATTTCAGCCAGCAACCAAAGGCAGCAGGAAGCTCTAATAAAATATATAAAAAACAGTCAAAATTACTTGGACGTGCTACATATAACCTTCCCCCCCCCCCCGATATCAGATTCATTGTTCAAAAAGACAAGGGCTTATGTAGCGTATCTCTAAGGTCCTTTGTATAAATTTAGAGTTTTTAATTTTGGCGCATCTGAAGATTTTCTTTCAGGCTGTCAGGATACTAGCCAGACTTTGAAAATCAAATGCAATGTGTTTATAACTTGATATGAAGTTGATTAAAATCCCATTTAAAAAAAAATGATTAAGGTCACACACAAAAATCCTCAGCTCTAAAAAAGAAAGGTCCTATCTTATGACTTCTAAAATTCTATTTCAAACATCAACTTAAAAATGAATTGGTCAGGAAATCAACAAAACACCACCTAGAGTGAAAAATAGCCATGATTTGGGGCCAATTTTGCTCTATGAAATTTTAGGTTATGTCACTTTCTCAGTGTGTGTCCATTTCTCCTGGGAATCAATTATCAGAGGCCCATTCAGCTTATTTTGCAATAATAATTAAAAAAGAATTTTTCTCTTAACAAACAAATTTAACTTTTTTTTCTTTTTTTGCTCATAATTCGTTGAAATACCCTTTTCCCTGGGTAGAGTTGTTTGACTTTACAAACCAGAGCCATCAGTATAATCCTTAGAATCTAATAAAGATTCCATCAGTGTAAAATTGTTATCCTTAGGCAGAAAGAGAACCAATTCAATTATGATGTTGGTTGAAAAATTGAAAGGCTTTTTAACTTGAGGGTGGAAAAGTTGTAGTACATATTAAAATGGTTAGTACAAAATTCGTGCATCTAGGCTAACAAATGCTAATATGTTCTTTTGTTACCCTCTAATTTATATGATTCATGTAATCCTCCAGCCAGCGAAACTTGTACTAAATTTCATGTGCATTACAAAATAGCAATGAATTGTGAAGTTATTAGCATGCGTGTCTCCTTGCATTATTAAGCCATACACATCAAATCTGGTAGTACAAGGAGAGAAATGTCATAATGAAGTACAACAGCGTTTAATCAGATGAATTTCGAAAGGTCATCAAAGCATCATATAATATCCATTCATGCAGAACTGCAATCTGAAACAAATATCCAATATAACATAATAAGAATAAGTTTAATAACTATTCCATGTACTGTTTCTGTTAATGAAGGGATTTACCATTCTAATGTTGGAGATAAAACTGATTCCAGTCCCAAATCGTATGTGCTGCTTCCTAAATTAATTACAGTTTAACAAGGAGATGAGAAGGCACTAACACAAAGATTAGCGTGGGGCTTATTTACCTTCCACCAGTCAGCAGATGAGTGAGGATTCCAGTGTATGTTTAAAAGACTTACTTGACTTTCATCATCCAGGGGAGCCATGGGCTACACAATTTAAGGAAGCAATAATTTATTAATATTTTCTGGTTTGTGATGGTGTTTTATGTGCTTCAGGACAAGTATTCTTATTTTCGGTACTTAAGAGCTGCAAACAGTTGACCCCTCTAAATATTTTACATAACATTCTAAGGGCTAATATGCTTTCCCCCTTTGTTGGGAGGCTTTCGTGAGGAGGAATAACAAAGTAAATGCCCATAGAACCGCTTGGCTCAAGATACAGTCATATATATAATTTTTAATATTTGGGGATTTTGCAATGGCTTTAGAGGCGATTATAGTTCATGCAGTTGGAAAGACCAACCGGGGAACAGAACGCAATTTAAGATGGTTACCGTGGATTTGTGCCTGGAACCAACTATCGCTTTTTATCGCTGCCCTTCACACTTGAATTTAACCCTGCTCTCGTAGTCAAAGAAAGCCTTTACTCCTTTATAGACTCATGCCTGGCCAGAACTTTCACTTTTTCCTCAGATACTCTGGTCAACCACCCAATTAGTAACTGGGCTCCCGAATTTTCTTAAAGGCTTGCATTTGCTGCTGTTCCCTGCTCATGTCCTTGCTCCCGTCTCAAAAGCATTTGCCCTGTTATTACTAAGACTGTTTGGTTCATCTGTACATTCTATGTTCTGCTCAGATCCAAACCAGAAAAATGAAATTCTTAGATTATTTCACTTAAAGATTATAAAATGTTTGCTTGCATCATGTTATGACTTAAGTGATGATTTAAGGGATATACAAAGCAGTGTTTTGATAAAATTACGTTTAATTGTTGGTGTTTGCTCCATTCAGTATGTTGTTTGTATGGCTAGCTGCTCTGTTGAGTGGTCAATGCATTATATCATTTGATTAAAAAATTATTGTTATATAATATGCATACAGAAGTGTACACTTTGTAAATGAAGAACACAATGAGTTTCCCAAACACATCCGTGCAACCAGCACCCATTAAAATAATGTAATGTTATCAGTGTCCCTAAAATCCACTCATTTTCCATCCCCCGTCACCCCACACATTAAGAATAACGGTGACTCTGACTTTGAATAGCTTAGATTGGTTTGTCTCTTTTCCTACTTGACAAATGGATTTGCGTGCTACATTCTCATATGTCTGATTTGTTTTGTCAAACATTGCTTGGGAGATTCATCCATATTGCCTGTAGTTATAGACCATTTATTCTCCGTGCTGTAGGGCACCCCATTATGCGAGCCTACCCCAGATTGTATATCCATTGTACTATTGAAAGGCATTTTGCTATTTTCCAAGGTAGGGGTATTACAAATGGTGCTGTGGACCTTTGAGCCTATGTCTTTTGTTAAATGTACCAAGATGTGGATATAATGAGTATAATTCTAAAAGTGGAATTGCTGGACCTTAGGCTCTGTAGCAGATACAAAAGCAGAAGTAATTTTAAGCAGAAGTCTCTGGGCTAAATTCCTTTAATGTCACTGAAATGTGTGAACTCAAAAAAAAAAATGACAATTGGGGGAAACATCAAACTCGATGTTAGTTATAATTTTAACTATTTGGAAACAGTATGGGATGGTGGCAAAATCTGGGTCTAGAATTACAGTCACTGGGTTCAGATCTTGGCTCTGTGACTTCAGGAAAGTTACTGACTTCTCTGTGCTCACATTTTCCTTATTTACAAAGTGGAGATGATAGAGTTCACCTCCTGAGCAAGTTGTCAGGATTAAATGGCACAATGCGTGTAAAGTGCTTGGAGGAATTCCTAGGTGGTAATAAGTGCTCCCAGGATGGCCATTATTCTTAAAAATGTGAATTCCAAAAGGTTATTTCCCAGAACTTCAGACGCAGAGCAAAACAAACAAAAGAGCGAATTTAGTTATAATATTATAGCTCATAATTATGGTGTGATATCTAATTACCAGATAGAATTACAGGTGAGTTGATAAAATTTCACACAGAGTGAGTAAAATCACAACTTTTTTTTCTAGATCAGATCTCCTAAATTTATACTCCCCTCCTCAGTAAAACCCTTTTAAATCCCATGCTACCATCCTGCTTGTTCTTCTCTTCCCTACATAATCTCTAACTTCTATTCAGTCTGTTATTATTCTTATCTCACTCTGTTGCAGTTATTTATAGCTGGATTTGCTTCCTGTTTGAAGCTGTGAGCATCCAGAGCGCACAATCCATGCGTTGAAATAGAATAATTGAAAGAGTTTGAACTGAATTTAAAAGATAAAGGAACTTGTCAAAATCCAGTAGCATCATCTTTCTCTACATTGTTACCGGTGGAATTCTTGACCCTGATAATGCCATTATATCATCATCATTAAAGACTTGAAGTCTATTTTCCATAATTTAAAATATATTTTTTAATAAAAATGGTACATGTAGTGGTTGATTAGTATTGAAATAATGCTATATGTTTCAAATACATGAATTAAATGGAGTTCTGTAGATTGACTGTAGAAATGACATATTATTGTAAAGTGAGAAATGGGGGTGCCTGGGTGGCTTAGTTGCTTAAGTGACCAACTCTTGATTTTGACTCGGGTCATGATCTCAGGATCATGAGATTGAGCCCTGCATTGGGCTCCGCACTGAGCACAGAGTCTGCTTGAGATTTTCTCTCTCCCTCTGCCCCTCCCCCAGCTCACGGTCTCTAAATAAGGAAAGAAAATCTTAAAATTTGTTGTTGTTGTTGAAGAGCTCACGTTTGAAGGAAGCACTATGCACTAAGAGGCATTTATCAGTTTCCATGTTCCTAAAACAAGATGGGGTTACATTTGATTTTTTTATTGAGGTACTCTTGACAGAAATGTGTTCTAACATAGAAACAATTGCCTTAAAGCTGAATATTTAGGATGTAATTTATTTATAAGCAAGTTCTGGTTGACTGTATGTGATAGAAAAAAAATCTTAAATTGAATGGAATTTAGAGAATAAATTTACATACTTCAGTGTTTTTGTTTTTGCCTTTTATACCACTTTATTCCAACCGAAGCACCTCCATATAAAACTAAACACTGGTGAACTGTTTTCCTTACTAATTCTGAATTACTGCAAATGTACAAGTTGTACTAGCAGTTCAATACTTAAATAGATTAAATAATCTCAGACACATGGTAGATTTCATATAATGAAAATAGCTAAAAGGGTTAGTGCAATGTACTGAACAGATCAAAGTAAAACAAACTTTGTAAAACAAGGCTGCGAGAGTGTTACTAACGTATTGCAATACTTAGGTCACAAATTACTGATACATTGTTTACTACGGTTTTAGCCATGTAGGAATAACTGAAGCCCCTTCCTTTCAAAGGAGGGAGAGAAGAAAAAATTAGGTATTTTAGTAACTGTACCTTTGGTATACTCCAAAGCAACTCTTTAATATTACAGAAATAATAATAAACATATATGGAGACTACAATGCAGTACCATTTACAGTACAGTTGAAGATCAACTTATCAAGAATAAAGTTTGAATGTACCAACTGTTAGTGCATTGACTATCACCGAAGTGAACAAAAGCCCCCTTCTTGCCACCACGTAACAAAACCTATATAATGGCCAGAAGTCATGAAACAGAAATCCCAGACCCCTAATTTGTTTCATTTCAACTGAAGAGCTCACATGTTTGAAGGTAGCACTGCACACTCAGGTGTTTATCAGTTTCCATATCCCTAAAACAAGACGGGGTTACATTTGATTTTTTTATTGAGGTACACTATGTTAGTTTCAGGTATATAACATAGTGATTGCTATTTATATACATTGCAGAATTTTCACCACCAATTGTAGTTACCATCTGTTCCCATACAAAGTTATGACAATATTATTGACTATCTTGTCTGTGCTATGCATTACATCTCCACGGTTGTTTTTTTTTTTTTTAATTTTTATGCCTTGAAGTTTGTACCTGTAGACAACTTTCACCCAGGTTACCCAACCCCAACCTTGCCTTGGGCAACTACCAATCTCTTCTCTGTATCTGTGAGTCTGTTTTGTTTTGTTTATTTTGACTTGTACTTTCCACATATAAACGAAGTTATGTTGTATTTGTCTTTCTCTGTCTGACTTACTTCACTTAAGATAATAACCTCCGGGTCTATCCACATTATCACAAATGGCAGGATTCCATTCTTTTTTATGGCTGAGTAGTGTTCCTTGTATACACAACATTTTAACCATTCATTTATCAATGGGCATTTAGGTTGTTTCCATATCTTTACTATTGTAAATAATGCTGCAGTGAACACAGGAGTGCAGATATCATTTTGAATTTGTGTTTTTGTTTTCTTTGGATAGATAGCCAGCAGAATTGCTGGATCATATGGTAATTCTATTTTTAATTTTTTGAGGAACTTCCATACTGTTTTCCGTAGTGGCTGCACCAACTTATATACATTTCCACCAACGGTGCACAAGCGTTCCCTACTCTTCATGTCCTTGCCAACACTTGTTATTTCTTGTATTTTTGTTAATGGCCATTCTGGCTATCTATAAAGTGATACACGATTGTGGTTTTAATTTGCATTTCCCTGGTGATTACTGATGTTGAGCATCTTTTCATGTGCCTGATGGCCATCTTTTTTGGAAAAATGTCTATTCAGACCCTTTTCCCATTTTTTAAAATTAGATTGTTTTTATTATTGAGTTGTAGGAGTTCTTTAGATATTTTGGGTATCAACTACTTATTAGATATTTGATTTGCAAATATCTTTTCACGTTCCGTAGATTGGTTTGTTAATAATTTCCTTCACTGTTTCACTGTGCAGAAGTTTTTGTTTTGTTTTTGTTTGTTTTTTAGTTCACTTTTGCTTTTGTTTCCCTTGCCTTTGGAATCAGATCCAAAAAAACATTTCTAAGAAAAGGTGCTTACTGCCCATATTCTCTTCTAGGGATTTTATTGTTTTAGGTCTTACACGTGAGTCTTTAATCCACTTTGAATTAGTTTTTGTTTATGATACATGATAATGGTCCATTTCCGTTCTTTTGCTTGTGACTGTCTAGGTTTCCCAACACAGCATTTATTGAAGAGACTGTCTCTCTCCATTATATATTCTTACTTGCTTTGTCGTAAATTAATGGACCATATATTAGTGGATTTATTTCTGAGCTGTCTTTTTTTTTAGATTTATTTATTTATTTGAGAGAGAGAGCAGTAGGGAGGGGGTAGAGGGAGAGGTTGAGAGAGAACCTCAAGCAGACTCCTTGCTGAGTACAGAGCCCAGTGCAGGGCTGGATCACACAACCCTGACAACATGACCTGAACTGAATTCAGGAGTCAGATTCTTAACTGACTGAGACACCCAAGTGTCTCTATTTCTGAGCTTTCTGTTCTCCTCCACTGATCTGTGTATCTGATTTTCCGCCAGCACCAAAATTGTTTTGGCTATTTGGGGTGTTTTGTACTTCCATACAAATTTTATGATTACTTGTTCTAGTTCTGTAAAAAAATATCATTAGAATTTTGACAGAGATTGTGTTAAATCCGTAGATTGCTTTGGGTAATATGGACATTTTACAACCCTTCCAGCCCATGAGCATAGAATATCTTTCCATTTATTTGTGTCATCTTCAGTTCTTTTCATCAATGTCTTATAGTTTTCATTCCACAGGTCTTTTACATCCTTGATTAAATTTATTCCTAGGTATTTTATTCCTTTTTATGAGATTGTAAATGGGATTGTTTTCTTGATTTCTTTGTATGATTGCTTGTTATTAGTGTATAGAACAGCAAGATTTTTGTGTATTGATTTTGTATCTTGCAAATTTACTGACTTATTTTATTCATTCTAACAGGTTTTTTTTGGCAAGTATTTAGAGCCTTGTATATATAGAATCATGTCATCTACAAATAGTGATATTTTTACTCCTTCTTTTTCAATTGGTGAGACTTTTATTTCCTTTTCTTATGCTACGGTCAAGACTTCCAGTGCTATATTGAATAAAAGTGTGGATAGTGAACATCCTCTTCTTGTTTGTGGTCTTAGAGGAAAAATGTTCACTTTTCACAATTAAATATGATACTAGGTGTGTGTGCTTGTCATGTATAGCCTTTGTTATGTCGTGGTATGTGGGATTTTCTATCATAAATGGATGTTGAATTTTGTTAAATGCTTTTTCTGCATCTGCTGAGATAATTATATGATTTTTGTCTTTCATTTTGTTGATGTGACAGATCACGTTGATTGATTTGTGGATGTTGAACCATCCTTGTATCCTTGGAATAAATCCCACTTGATCGTGGTGTGTGGTCCTTTTCCTGTATTGATAAATTTGTTTTGTTCATACTTTGTTAAAGATCTTTGTATCTATGTTCATCAGAAATATTGACTTGTAATTTTATTTTTTACGCTGTTCTTGTCTGACTTTTATATCAGGGCATTGTTGACCTTGTAAAATGAGTTTGGAAGCTTTTCCTCCTATTCAATTTTTGGGAGGAGTGTAAGAATTGTGAGTATTAAATCTTCTTTGAATGTTTGGTAGAATTTACCAGTAAAGCTGACTGGTCCTGAACTTTTGTTTTTGGGGAGGCTTTTGATTACTGACTCTATATCCTTATTATTAATCAGTGTATTCAGATTTTCTACTTCTTGATTCCATCTTGGAAGATTGTATGTTTGCAGCAATTTATTTTTTTCTGGGTGGTCCAGTTCATTGGTATATAATTATTTATATTAATCTCTTACAATTCTTTGTATTTTGTGGTATCAGTTGTAACTTTTCTTACATTTCTGATTTTATTTATTTGAACCCTCTCTCTTTTTTTGTTGGTAAATCTAGCTAAAGATTTGTCAATTTTGTTTATCTTTCCAAAGAACCAGCTCTTAATGTCATTGATCTTTTCTATTATCTTTTTGTCTCTATTTCATTTACTTTTGCTCTGTTCTTTATTATTTCTCTCCTTCTACTAACTCTGGGCTTCATTTGTTCTTTTTCTAGTTCCTTTAGGTGTGAAGTTAAATGGTTTATTTGACATTTCTCTTGCTTCTTGAGGTAGGTCTTTATTGTTATGAATTCCCTCTTAAGACTGCTTTTGATGCATCCCATATTTTGGAATGTCTTATTTTTGTTTTCATTTGTCTCTAGGTATTTATTTCTCCTTTGATTTCTTCTATGATCCAGTAACTATTCAGTGATACACTGCTTGATCCTCACTAATTTGTAGTTTTTCTAGTTTTCTTCTTGTAATCAATTTCTTTCAATCAATCAAACATTGTGGTTGGAAAAGATGCTTGGTAAGATTTCAATCTTCTTGAATTTATTAGGACTTGTTTTGAGGCCTTAAATGTGATTTGTGCTGAAGAATGTTTCATTTACACTTGAGAATAATGAATATTCTGCTGGTTTTGGATGGAATGTTCTGTATATATCTACTAAATACATTTGGTCTAATGTGTTGTTTAAGGCCAATGTTTTCTTACCAAGTTTCTGTCTGGATGACCTGGATCTTGATCACTGATATAAGTGGGGTATATAGTATTGCTGTCATTTTCTCCCTTGAGTTCTGTTAATATTTGCTTTGTATATTTTGGTGCTCCTATCTTGGATGTGCATATATTTATAAATCTTATATCTTCTTGGTGGATTGGCCCCTGTATCTTATCATTATATTGTGCCCCTCTTTTATTACAGTCTTTGTTTTCAAGGCTACTTTGTCTTATGTGGATATTCCTACTCCAGGTTTCTTTTTACTTCCCTTTGCATGAAATATCTTTCCCCATCCCTTCACTTTCAGTCTGTGTGTCACTACTGAATGGTATCTCTTGTAGGTAGCAAAAAGGTGGATCTTATTATTATTGTTTTTTTAATCCAGTCAGCCGCCCTGTGTCTTTTGATTAGAGAGTTTAGTCCATTTACATATAAAGTAATTATTGATAGGTAGGTATGTATTTTCATTTTGTTGTTTTCTAAATGTTTTTGTAGTTCTTCTGGGTTTTTTTCTTTTCTTTTTCTCCTGCCTTGTGATTTGATGACTTACTTTAATGTAATGCTTACACTTCTTTCTCATTTTCTTTTGTGTATTTACTATAAATTTTTGCTTTGTGGTTACCTTGAGGTTCACAAATATCATCTCATATGTATAACAGTGTATTTTAAGTTGATAGCAACTTAAATTTGAATACATTCCCAAACGCTACATTTTTACTACCCTCCCATGTTATGTTTTAATGTCACTTTTTACATCTTTTTATTTTGTGTATCCCTCAACTAATTATTATAGTTTTAGTTAATTTTACTACTTCTTTGTTTTAAGCTCCTTAGAAGCATTATAAGTGATTAATCCACTGCTTTTACTATGTATTTACCTTTTCCAGCTAGATTACTTTCATATGATTTCTTGTCATTAATTAGTGCCAATTATGTACATCTTAAAGACATCCCTTTATTATTTCTTGTAAGGCTAATTTAGTAGTGATGAACTTCTTTAACTTTTTCTTTCTGGAAAACTCTTTATCTCTCATTCAAATCTGAAGGATAACCTTTCCAAGCAAAGTATTCTTGGTTGAAAGTTTTTCCTTTTGGCACTTTGAATATGTACTGCCACTCTCTTCTGGCTTGCAAAATTTCTGCCAATAAATCTGCTTATAGACTTATGAGGTTTCCCTTGTATGAAATAATTTATTTTTCTCTTGTTGCTTTAAAGATTATTTATCTTTAACTTTTGACATTTTAATTATAATGTGTCTCAGTGTGGCTGTCTTTGGGTTCATCTTATTTAGAACTTTCTGAGCTTTCTGGACTTGAATGTCTGATGTCTGCATCTTTCCCTAGGTTAGGGAAGTTTTCAGCCATTATTTCTTCAAATACATGTTCTGGTCCTTTCTTCTCCTCTTGGGACCTCTGTAATATGAATGTTATTCCACTTGATGTTGTCTCAAAGGTCTCATAAATTATCTTCGCTGTGTTTTTTTTTTTT
>NW_024423786.1:17927654-17977312 GCF_017311325.1 Ursus maritimus
TTTTTTTTTTTTCTTTTTGCTGCTCTATCTGGGTGAATTTTAATGCTTTATCTTCCAGGTTGCTGATCTGTTCTCCTTCATCCAGGCTGCTGTTGAACCTGTGAATTTTTCAATTCAATTATGTATTTTTCACTTCTGTGACCGCATTTTTACTTCTTTTGTTTTCGGTCTCTTTGTTGAAATTCTCACTGTGTTTATCCATTCTCTCAACTTTGCTGAGCATATATATGGCTTTGATTCTTTATTAGGTAGATTACTTAGCTCCATATCAATTGAAGTCTTTAGCTGAGGTTTTATCTTTTTGTTTCATTTGGAACATACTTCTCTGTTTCTTCAATTTGCTTGACTCTGTGTTGGCTTTGCTATATTAGATGAAACAGCTACCTCTCTGTCTTGAGAGAATGGAGCTTTGTTGGTGATAATTATTCTCATTTAATCTTGCCTTAGCTTTTGGTTATCTCTTAAACCTCTGTGATTGCCTAAACCACCTGATTTATTCTTGATATGCCCCCATTATTGAGGGTGTGCCAATAACCCATTAGTGATCCAAGGGAAAGTCGCATTTTTAACACTTAGTTTCATGCTGATTGGAGACCAGACCCTCAGGTAGCAGCTTTTAAGGTATACAAATATATACAGTCCTGTGGGGCCACATTTGTAATCTCTTCTGGCTTCTAGATCAGGAAATCTGGATGTGTTCCTGGGAGATAGTTGCAAGAATAGGGACTCCGGTTGAGTGTATAAGTTCCTTTCTGGGGGGCCTCATTGAGCTGTAGCAAGACCTGTGGGGTGCACAAAGTTGGTGTCTTCCTATTCATGTTCCCTGGGAACACCTCCTTAGCTTCTAGATGTGTGGGACACCTGGAGCCTGTGTCTCAGGTTGAAGTTCCAGCCTAAGTAAATAGGCCCTTTTCACGGGAAAACTAAGGTTTTATTTCAGTCTGCTCCCTGTGCAGTGTCCTAGGGGTGGATTGTGAAGTACTGTCTTTCTGATTGTTACAGTCTGTGGAACTCTGGAACACCAGCCTTCTTTGCCACCAGGGCCAGGTGATCAATGGCTGTTCCTTATACAGATTGTGCACACTTGCTGGTTCCAGCAAGACATCTGGAGAGCATAGGGAGTAGGGCATGCTTGCTAGCTCCAAGAAGGCAGTGGGAAAATATCTTGACTACGTGTGCCCAAGGGCTTCAGCAATGCCAGGAAAGTGCTTTCTCTGTATGTATGCTGGCTTTAAGCAGAGAATGGGAGAATGCTGCCACTGCTTATGCTCACCAGAGGCCTGGGGAGTGTCACAACTGCCCTAGCTTGTGGATTTTAACTAGGAAGCAGAAGAACTCCTTGACCATTTGAACTCACCCAGCCCAGCCAGAAAGCAAGAGGAGTGCTGCAATCGCCATGCTCTTCAGCCTCAGCACGTGCCCAGTTGCTCACCCCCAACCCATCCTACCGAGGTGGCAGGAGGGTACCCCATCTGATCTTACCCCTGTGCTAATGGGCTATGTGGAGAGTGCATCAAAGACATCCGTCACCACCTCTGTCTCTAGAAAATGTCTCAGCTTTCCCCTACCCCTCCAGCCAATTTACCCCCAGATCAGCAAATGAATATCCCTCACAGATAATCTAGGTGCATTTCAGACCGCTGTGTGTTTTTTGTTTGTTTGTTTGTTTTTTGTTTTCCCCCTGGGTCTGGGGCAAGTGAGGCCACATATAAGCCCTCCAAGAGGGGAATCCCAGTTTCTTACAGCACTGTGGGACCCCCAGATGTCAGCACTATTGATTTTCTGTGCCAGACATCCTGGGGGCTCATTTTTCTGGTATAAATCTCAGAAGCTGGAGTGCCCAATGTAGGCACCAACACCTTGCTTCTCTGGGAGAAATACCTATCTAGAAATTCCTCCCTATTGTGTGGTGCAGTGCCAGGGGTGGGGTATTTTACAAGATCGTGTCTCTGCCTCTCCTACCTCCTCCATGTGGTCTCTTATCATTTGTTGTTGAGAGCAGTCTGTCTAGTTCTCAGATCTTTTTAGAGAGAAATGATCCTTATATAGCTGTAGATTTAGTATGTCCATGGTAGGAAGTGAGTTCAGTATCTTGCCACACCACCACTTGGACCCCCTCCAATAATCTACATTTGATTTTTTTTTTTTTTGCTTTATTTACAAAATAGCAGGTCTGGCTATAATTTACAAAGTTATGGTGTGATCTGAGATGTCTGAGGACAGTGGTAAGTCATTATTAAATAGTATTTAACTTTTCTAGATAGGACATCACATGTATACATTTGTACGCACACCCAACCCTACGATGAGCACACTCAAATCCCGGTCACTCTGGCTTGACAGTACTGAAGCCATCTGAACTAGCAGATTCAGCGTGTTTGTGGTTTATTTGCTCTGTGGCACTGAGTATTGATTAATGACATAATAAATCTTTTTGAGACTTATTTTCCACTGTGAACATACCATCCTGAAATGAGAGCTACAAGCCTGAGTAGAGGTGATGAGATGTATGTCAAATAAGATAAGTTGGTCTAAGCTCATGACTGATGAATAAATGCTTTGGGGAAGTAACCTGCTTGCTTTTCCTCAACCTCACACTGTAAAATTGCCTTTGAAAACCATCAGATGCTTTCATTAGTTTTTATTGCATTTATTTGGATCTAAAACTTTCTACTGTCTGTGTAATTTTAGGAAACAAATTGAAAAGGGTTGATACCCTTTAGATGATTCTATTCATTCTAGGGCTATTAATTTTAACTCCATGGTATCAAAAGAACACAAAGTATAGATGAGGATTTAGGAAGATATGCATCGAAACCTTGCTTCTGTCTCTTACTAGTTGTGTGACTTTGCACTAAATATAGGTTTTCTTACCTACAAAATGGGATTCTGCCCCTAAATGGTAATTCAGAGTTAATTGCTCTAAAGTATGTAAGGCATTTAGTACAGTGCCTTTACAAGACGAAGATTCAGTGCATGGGGGGAGAGGAGGTATTTCTCCCCTTTTAATAAAGGAAAAATTTCTCCAATTTCTCATTCATTTAAGCATCATTCATAAAATACCTCTCATAAGCCAAGCACTGAGCTAGCTACTATACATTGGTCATGATGGAGGTAATGGTGGTGGAATAACCCCCTTTATCGTATACTTTAATATTTTAATTCTAAATAGGCTTCCCATCAATTAGTGTATATGATAACAAATTATAAAATACAATGTTTATACAAGAGCATCATGTCAGATAATTAGGAGTTAACAAAGTGACATAAGACCAACTCCCAGCAATCAAAGAACTTAAGACTAGAATAATGGTTCTTAATAAGAAATGATATTCCCCCAGGGGCATTTGGCTGTGTTTGGAGAAATTTTGGTTGTCACACGGTGGGAGGAGATGTGTCTTACTGGCATATAGTGTCCTGGGACACCACTAAACATTCTACAATACAGAGTAAAGCCCCCAACGACCAAAAGTTATCCATCCCAAAATGTTAATAGTGCCTAGACTGAGAAACCCTGGGCTACATCAAGCAATAATGCAAACATATGCAGAATTAAGCCATAACATGCATTACATTGCAGCTATTTACAAAAGTACAAACAATGTTTGGTTGTAATCATAATAGCCGCTAACTCTCAGGTTGTGCTTATTCCATACCTATATGTCTTAACCCATTTAGTCCTCTTCACTCTTTGATGTGGGAGTCTGATTATTAAATGCATTCCATAGATAAGCAAACTGGGTTGCTAAAGTCACAAAGTTAGTATAAGGTAGAGACAAAATTTGAACCAAAGATGTCAGCCTCAAAATCTTGTTATCTTAACCATTATGCCAATTCTGCAAAACTTGTTGGGAGCTCTTCTAATAAGAATAGCAATTTTTTATCAGAGGAGGGGTCTGAGGATCTGAACAGTAGTTTCACTGTGGTGAAAGTATGGGATCCCTGCTATAATAGTTTCCCAAGGCTTCTCCTACAAAACACCACAAACTCGGTGACTTAGAACAATAGACATCTATTCTTTCACAGTTTTAGATTTTAGAAGACCAAAATCAAGATATTGCTGGACCATGGTCTCTTTGAAGGTTCTAGAGAAGAATCTTGCCTTGCCTTGCCTTTTCTTTGCTTCTACTTGTTCTTAACAATCTATGGTGTTTCTTAGCTTGTAGCTGCCTCACTCCTAACCCTGCCTCCACCTTCATATGTCCTTCCTCTTCATGTGTATCTCTGTGAGTCCTCTCCTCTTTTTATAAGGACACCAGTCTTTGGACTTAGGGCCCACCCTAATCTAGTGTGATCTCATCTTAACTAATTATACCTGCAAAAACACTATTTCCAAATAAGTTCACATTCTTTTCTTTTTTTTTTAAGATCTTATTTTATTTTAGAAAGACAGTATATGTGTGAACAGGGATGAGAGGAGGGGCAGAAGGAGAGGGAGAGAATCTCAGGCAGACTCTGCCCTGAGTGCAGAGCCCATTGTGGGGCTCGATTCATGACCCTGTTGTCATGTCCTGAGCCAAAACCAAGAATCGAATTCTTAACTGACTGAGCCAGACAGGCACCCCCAAATAAGTTCACATTTTAAGGTTCCTGATGGACATAACGTTTTGGGAACCCTGTACAACCCATGACACCTGGTATCATGTATATAATTCTGTATGTTAACAGGAATGTTTGCATGTACCCAGAAGATAATGATCTTGCAAAATGGAGTTTTCCAGCACTATCTTTAAACAGTAGAATCAGATGCAGCATAATGAGACACTTAAATCATTGTAAGACCTGAACCAACTCATACTAACATTCCCAACTCATGCATGGTGAGCAGAATTGTCTGTACTATTTTTTCTCTCTCTCTTTGGCACATAGTTAATTCCACTTGACTAACATGACATTTGATGTGTATTTCCCCAAGAAAAAAGGATGGATCATTATGGTTATTTTACCTTTTAAAAAATTTTTCAATGTATCTAAATATTTCTATTAAAATTAATATTACTCTTTTAAGTAGATCAGAATGTTCTAGCCTTTACTTTGCAAGTTTCAAAATTCTTTACCCTACTATCTTTGTTCTATTGTAAAGTTCTTTTTTTTATATTTAGCCTTGTAATTGTAAAAAATCTGTTTATTATAAACTCCACGAGAATCATATAAAATCTTATTTATATTCACAGCAATCTTTAATACATTGAATTCATTCATTAATTTCTGTATCAAATGATGGTGAAAGTATTAGTTAAATAAGATACTTAAGAAAACCATATGCTGAGAGCAATGAAAAAAAATTAACCTATTATAGAAATGGAAAAGCAAACCAGAGGAAACACTTGGAATGGCACAGTAAGGGCGTCCAAAAATTGGTTCCTGCTTAAGAACAATAAGAATACTGCAAAAATAGGGCCACCGGGGTGGCTGTCAATTGAGCGTCCAACTCTTGATCTCAGCTCAGGTCTTGATCTCAGGGTTGTGAGTTCGGGTTTCATGTTGAGCTCCATGCTGGGCGTGGAGCCTACTTAAAAAAAAAAACAAAAAACGAATACTTGCAAAAATAGTAAAAACCAACTTTTTCAGAACTCAGGAAGTTAATCAAAACTTGCAATGAATTATACAGAGAATAGTCAAGAAAAATAGCCAAATCTTGGTAAGAACAGCAAGTTTTTTGACTTGCTGTATTTATAACTCTCTCTCTTCTTAGGTCTTTGGTAGCCTTGAAATTCAGCAGCCTTGAAAAACAAAGTGTACGTGGAAAGCAGTGGTGTAGCAATAACTGGAGGTGCAGAATGGGTTTGGAGCTCCCCTCAAAATCACACACCCAAAGAATTGCCAGTATTTAATCTGTCTGATAGCTCCCTGGAAAAGCTCCATTTCCAGTGTTTGTCTTTATTTGACCAACTCAGAACTTACTCAGTGGGAAAAAGCTTTATGCTCAGAGTGCTGGTTACACATAATCAGGAGCAATTGTTTAACTTTAAAGCTTTCTAAGGCAGTGATACCAGTTAGGAAAAATAAGCAGTTGGCCAAGAAAACATAAAACCAAAAAACAAAAAACTGAGGAGCACGGTGTCAGAGCAGGCTTTGAAAAGTTCTAATATATTCAGGATGATTTTGGAGGCCGTGCATATATGCAGGGCTCTGCGCATGCTCAGGAAAGACCCAGAAAGGCACTTATCTCTCACTTATGTTCAACACTGAAGCTTGGCACAAGGAGGAAGTGGATGTTAAGGCGAAGTTGTAAACGGCCAAACTTTGAAGGTTTCTCCCGAAGTCAAGATCACAGTCAAGTTTCTGGCTGAAATTCAGAAAGCAGGACTGGCTTATACCATGACTTTGCTGAATGAAATTGCAAATAGTGATGGGAGTGGGATTAATGTACTATCCAAAGAATAGAATCGTCTAAAGGAATAATTTATTTATGGCTTTTATCATTTTATGAATCATCTCCCCAATGTCTCTTTGGACTGAAATTAAGCCTAATCTCTCATATTAGGCTTACTCTTAGTAGATCAAGTCAAATCAAGGCAAATAGTTTACGAGTGTATAATGACAGATGCCAACAGTTGGAATAGATGTGTATTAGCTTTTGATACAAGCCTTATAGATTAGTATGACTATAGAGTTTTATATTTAAAACTGTCGGCCTCCAAACTTTTGACTAATAATTTGTTAGAGTACGTTGTTGGTATGAGTCACAAAAGAAAATCAATAGCCTGGATAGCAGAGAAAAAAAATTCAGAAAAGATCTTTATCACCTAGGAAGTCCCGCAACAAAAGAATTATTCTGAGATCAACAATGAAGAATAAATAAATTGTAATAGTCAAGCTAGACCAATCAAAAACCTTACTTGACTTCAGTTAATTAATTCCATATTCATGAGTGGGGATTATCTTCATCGTGGACATACATATATGAGCAGCCACTCTCTTATTTATGAGAAAATAGATCATCAATTTTTTTATCAATATAAAATCTTTTTTTTATAAATCTTGATTTGGGTCTCATAATGGCACCTATCCTCTCTGTTTTTATGTGGTTCAGAAGGGCTTCCTATCACATTTCATTTTGTAATCTGATTCCATGATCGTAACCTCTACCTGAGCTTTTGCTGACTTCTTAAAAAAATAATTGCCCGTGTCATTTTGAATCATGCCCAGTCAAACACTTACATAAGCATATGTGTGGTCCTTCATTTCCATATTTTTCTTATTAGTACCAATTTTCTGTTACTTTTTTTTTTTAAGATTTTATTTATTTATTTGACAGAGAGACGGCCAGTGAGAGAGGGAACACAAGCAGGGGGAGTGGGAGAGGAAGAAGCAGGCTCCCAGCAGAGCAGGTAGCCCAATGCAGGGCTGGATCCCAGGACCCTGGGATCACGCCCTGAGCCGAAGGCAGACGCTTAATGACTGAGCCACCCAGGTGCCCCCATTTTCTGTTACTTTGAGCATTATCAACAGCTGTTTGATGCTATTTATTGCTTAATTCCTCCTAGCTTGGTGCACAAAAACAGCTCAAAATGTGTCTGAGTGAATGAATAGCTATACTTCGTATATAAAGGAAATCTAATCAGTTTTAGATAGTTTGGTTATCTCATTCTTGGGTTAGAGTTTCTTGTTTTCCATACACATAGAACTAATTTCCAGTAACCAGTCAATAACCACTTTGAAATTTCAAACTGAGTGCATCACTTCCTCATCTGTAAAATGATATAAAAATATTGCTTACCGTGTAGGGCCATTATGCGGATTAAATAATTTAGTGCATAGGAAGTACCTGTCACATCATTCATTTATCATGCAGATTCAGATGAGGGCCTACTGCTAGAGATACATCAGTGAACAAAGCAGCTAGAGAATTCCTACTTTTGTGGAGCTCTTAACCATAGGAACATACAGTGCTGGGTATACATGTAGACTTGCCACTAGGCCCAATAAGATTCAAAATAATGTGTAAGGTTGACTTGTAAGCCCTTAGGAAAGGTAGTAGTGATTGCTTAAATCCAATAAAAAAATTTCACGGGGCACTCAACCCTTTCCCATTGAAATTTTTGAGGTCAGTAAACTATAAAAATGACAAATATAATGACCTTGAGTCTAAACAGTCCAGCTGTGCAGTTACAGGAATGGGTACCGCGACTTAAAACACCTTGTGTGGGAAGCCTTAAAGAGTTTAATTGACCACAAGATCAATATGAGGAAATGGTATGATACGGGGGAAAAAAAGAGAGAGAAAGAGAAGCAATTTGTTTTTAATTCTAGGGCTATCATAGAAGCATATATTCCAGAACAAGTGCCATGATACTCTGACTCAATGCTGTGCAAAATGTAGTATAAGTCTCCAACTCTGGAAGAAGTATGAATAAACCAAAATGCTTCTGGAGGAGAACAATCAAGAACAGTGTGTGAATGTGTGAAAAATAATGTTACGGGGTAAAAGAGGACTTCTTAAAGACACTCATATCTCTGATGCAGAGATTTGAGGAAAAAATAAGAGCTGAAGGATTGCATAGAGGAGAGGAATTGGACAGAATTCAGATCACATGAGTGAAGTTAGAGAGATGCAGATTTAACTTAAATATGAATAAGAAGAGCAGAGAGAAAATAAAGTCCGTGCACTTGTGAAATATGCGAAATCAGGACTTACAGAAGAGTTTCTATAGAGGCTGGAAGTGGCCAGGTCTCTCCCAGCTTGGCACCTGCTAACTTTTATCTTCTTCTCAAGATCTGAAAGTTAGTGTGCTGGACAGGTTTACATAGACTTGAAGAATGTAAATTTAGGGCAAATAAAAATAAATGTAGATTATCTTCAAAAGAGCAGGTTTTATTATTACTACTATTAATAAAATACTTTCTCTTGGGAATCTACCAAGCATGAATTCATAAGATGGTTAGTGAACCTTGAAATTCATTTTTTTTGCTCAAAAAGCAATGTCTTAAATCATGATTAATTATCCACACAGGCTCTTTAAATCATAAAATCAATGAAGATTGAGATCAAGAGAGTAAGGGAGGCCCGTAAGAGGGCACCTCTTACTTGAAAGCTGTGTTGACGCTAGAGGTGGCAAATAGGTTTCTTCTTTTTGATCAACTGCATTTAATTGGAAATGACCGCCTAGATATCTCTCTTTGGAAGGATTCTGAAGCAGAGCCTCTGATCACTGGAGGGAATAAGCATGGTTCACCATTGGCAGAGGACCTGTACTTTGTTACACACGTCATGTAGCAGGTATTTCTGAAGAAATTAAGAGAGTCATTTGCCTTGATGGGTTATAGTTCATCCGTGCAGGTGGCACTTAATTCTTGGTGCCCCACTGCATTTACAGCTTCCTCTGCTAGAGGACAGCCTGTCTGAACCATAGCAGCGAAGGCCCATGATCAGATGCAGAAGCTAGAGCCTTGCACGGACCTGCCCCCCAGCTCCCACATTTGCATAAGTTCTTATCCTGGGAAATCACTCATAGTGGTCATCCTCTGATTAAACCCGCACTGATACACTTGCTGAAAATCAGGCCTGGGACAGGAATATCGATGTGCAAGGCTGAACAAATGTACAGTATTTTCTGTCGCTGATAGTCCCTGATAACGATCACTTGTCAGGCTTTTGGCTAAGATCAAGTGCAATATTCCCTGATGAGAAAATACCTAGTGGTTTCACATAACAAATAAACCGTTAAGGGAACACGTGGGCCTCCATAGGCTCTTGCTTCAGTCAAATGTCGAGTCAAATCTTTACATAGATGCTACTGTGTTATAGCGATAGGAGATACTAACACTGCATGTCACGTGTTCAGATTGTTTGTTGGATTAAGTGGAAATGAAATGCTCTGTGCAGCCTTATTGCCAAGGGTTGATTTGGACGTTCATTTTAAAGATAATTTATATACCTTGTGCAGTGTTCAGATAAAATGCGTTTATCTTGGAAAAAGGAAGTGATTGAATCCTTTTGTCTTACTGTTGCTACACATGAGAAACATTTCTTTTTAATACACAGATATTAACTTTTTAAAACTTCCCTGAAAAGAAATGAAAATATCATATAAATGATTTTCTTCTTCGGATTT
The DNA here is from genome assembly GCF_017311325.1 of Ursus maritimus. NCBI lineage: Eukaryota > Metazoa > Chordata > Mammalia > Carnivora > Ursidae > Ursus > Ursus maritimus. The sequence continues at coordinate 17,937,713 of NW_024423786.1, forward strand.
ATTAATTAAAAGATATAATAGATACAGTTATACTATATAATGGGTATTGTTTTTTATGGCTTCTTAATACAATACATACAATACATACATACAATACAATACAATAGGCAATTGAAGATCTTTTTCTCTCCCCCACCCCTATTTTCCATCTGTATCTTCTACACACATACAAAAGGGGGAGTGTGCAATGAACTGACAAATTAAGACAACTTTGTCCATTTGGTAGAATGAAAACATTTTATAAATGCAGTTTCCTCTCCTCTTCCTAATAGCGGATAGTTGACAATGAAGGAAAAATTCTCATTTCTACCTAAGGCGATTGTAAAAAAAAAAAAAAAAAAGAACAAACAAAAAAAACAAGAACAACAAAAAACCAACCTCATAAAACACTGCGACATTTCTGCTCACTTATACACAGCTCAATTTCTACTGCTGGTTTGAAGAAGATGCCAAAACCCATATCTGAAAAGAAATAAATAATAGCTTTCTTATTCCAAAAATGCATGCATAACTCAAACTCAATTTTGACTGAGGGACAGAAATGGAATTCAGAGCTCAGGGTGAGTTTACCTGATGAATGTAGCAGTGTTTTCACTTTTTCAATTGTATGCTCAATTTCCTACTTTAAAAATATCCTAAAATTCATTAAGCATTAAGCCCTGCTGGGTGGTGACAAGATGCGGGCGCAGCAGTGCCCATAAGAGTGCCTGAGTCTTTTCCTTAGGGATAGTCCTAATTAAAAACTGGTGGTTGCTTGCCTGAGTTGTTCTATACAGAGAGTATCATGAATTCTCAACCTCTGTAGGGGTGAAGATGTGAAATAATGAAAAAAGGAAAAACATATAGCAAATGGAGAAAAGTGAAGACATATCTTGGGTTGATCAAGTAAATAGGGAATTCAAAGATTTCAGATTTAATATTATTTCTCTTCTGCTTAGAATTCAGGGTTTTTTTCTTGATCTCTCCAGTTCAGTGCATCTTAAATATCAGAATGCATCAGAATAACCTGGGAAATTTAGTTTTAAAAAAGGCAGATTTTTCAGGGCTCCCTCTACTTATTCTTAACTGAATCCAGAATAAGTCCTGAAAATCTACTTTTGTACCGAAGTCTTCAGAAATTATGGCACATGGGACCATTTGGGTACCACAAATCACAGTGCAAAGCATCCATTCAATAATATGAAACTCTAAAGTGAAAAATAGAAAACATCTAGTCGAAGATTTTGCACATTACTACACCAGAAACTCTGATGGCATAATTCTCCTTATTCTCTGTAGCCTTAGTAACCATAAGGGAAGAGGGCTCTCAGATCTTTCTGTGAATATCACCAGGTGTCTGAGGGAAATGCAGATTTTCAGGTTTCCGCTAGTCCCCCAGAGATTTAATACATTTGGTCTTGAGCGCAGGGCTGTCTGCTGTTAGCCTACATGTTGTGGGATCTTGCTGTGTGTGGTTCGTGGGGTACACTTGACAAACTTCTGCCTAAGGAATGCCATCAACACAGTATGGCCACCAAAGACATGATTATGACAACTATAACTTTATGCAGTCACCAATGAATTGATAAATGAATCCACATCGCGGTATGAACTACATAGAATTTTGTTAGGATAATTTCTATCTAGTAATAAAAACTTAAAATCACTCTAATTTTATTAATAAAAAAAGAAAAACCACTTGGCTTGTGAATTTTAAAAGTCCAATGTTAGCTCTGTCTTCAGGGATCACATGGTGTCAGCAGAACTGTGTCTCCCCATTTCTTGCTTCTGCTTCCTGTCTGCATGCTGACTTCTTCCTCTGACCTCTCTGCCATGATGAGGAAAAGCTCCATTTTCACAGCCCCTCAGGTTCATGTCCCATAGAAACAACTAGAATCTTAGCTGGTTCCTGCAAAATCTTGAGAGTTACTGTGGTTGGACAAACTTAGGTCATGTGGTTGAGGGAACATGATTTGGTCATTGGTTTAGCCTTGGTATATACGTTGGTGGGGTGAACGCTCCCAGGACCATACTCACCGGAAGAACATAAGGAGTGTGTCCATTAATTGGTTGCTATTGCCAGAAGGAGGGAGATGGGTCTGGGGAGACTTCCTCCGTAAACATCCACTGTGGCCTTACGTATGTACCGAAGCAACCAGAAGTCATGTGCAGGGGTAGTGTCTATAATAGTTTGCCAGATAACTGGTACTGAAAGAGACAGCCTAGTATTTTGAGCTTTCTTGCTAGTAAACACAGTAAAGTACTAGAGCTATCAGTGTTTGGAGCTTCTAATTAAGCCAGGTGAATTATTACCCTATTGGGATTTGTGGTTTGTACTTGAACTCTTGGCCGCTTCCCTGCCTGTGCCGTAAAAACCTGTGTAATCCTTCCATGGGGGTTCTGTGCCATAGACCCCTTTGGCAACATGATGAAGCCTGTAGACCCCTTCGTGGAAAAATGTTTTTAAAAGCATAAAATCAAATACATAGGATTACAGAGAAAACCAATTTAATTAATTTTATTAAAAGTTTCATATGTTGTAAACAAATTTGTAAGGTGGAATTATGTGCTTCTTCATGACCTCGTTACATTGCTTAGTAAAAGTAAATACATTCTTTTTTCCCTTTGGCCATCCCAGTTCGCAGACCCACTGAATTTCGGGCAGTGTTCCTGGACTCTGGTTTCAGAATAATTATCACATGGATGCCGGGGGCCTCTTAGTAGCAATGATTGTGTAATTCCCCAATTTAAAGTCCTCCATTTGTTCCCAACTTTTCTCAAAACAAAGTCTGCAATCCTTAGCAAGACACCCAGGCCTTATTATAACCGGAGTGGGCTCAGTCTCTCAAGCTCCCTCATCTTATAATGTACGCTCACACTGTACTAGAAAACACGCAGTTCCATGAATAAGCAGTGTTTTCTCACGTCTGGGCATTTGTACACGTGGGTAGTGCCAGGACAAACTCTGCCTCTCTCTCTCTCTGCCATTTCTGCTGGCAGATTCTTCATTCTCCGTTAGGACTCAAACTCACTTCCACCTAAGACTTAGTTAGCCAAACCTTCCACACGCTTCCTCTGCCCCTCCTCACCCTTGTGGAGCACTGACATTCTAGTCCAAGGTAATAAGTTGGAGAATTTACTGGGCAAGTATCAGAAAGATGTCAGGCATAATAGAACATTTACTTGCTTAGTGACTGTAGCTCTGGCGAATTTCAGGCAAGGGTCTCCTTTAAATAGTCAGTGCCCATACTGTTAAAACTATTTCAAACATCTTACACTTACAATCGTCAACTGCTAGTGTGAAAATAATTTTAGTGTTCTATTTAATAAATAAATCTGTGATCGAAGCAGATTAACTGTTGTGTCAAATGAGAATGAGACTTCTGTCCATTTGTGTGTATTTTAAATTGTACCATGAAATGGAGAATAACAATGTCATAGTTATTTATCATTTATAATCTCCCGAGCCTCGGTTTTCAGCACGTTTTGTATATTAACCGTATTTCATCCTCACAGTAACTCTACAAGGTAGCTACTATTCTTACTACTGTTTCGAGGAAGCTGAAGCTCACAGAAGTTGAAAATCTCATCTGAAGTCACATTGCTGGTGTGGGATTTCAATCCAGAAAATAAGGCTTCGGAGCTCTCATTAATTGTCAGAACATATGGTATAATGCTGTTTTTTATCAACGAAGTCCCATGTCACACATGCCAAGAATGGAGGCGTGTGTATGTATGCACACACGTACACATATATAATTTTTTGGGTACATCATTCTCACTGTATTTTTCTGAATGGACATCATGACTGCTGTGTGGATCTGGTGTTAACAATTCTCCTCCAGAAATTGGTAACATTTTAACCAGGAATAGCTAATGAACTAAATATGCCCATTGTGTCTGAGACTTTTACCATTTTGCTCCCCATACTGATTCTTTGCCTTAACAATTTTTACCAAGATGTCACCTGAACTACTGGTAGAATAATCGCTACTATGGGATTTGGAGGGACTAGACCTGTGTTCAAACCGTAACATGGTCCTTCACACATTTGCAATTAACCTACTTATTCCACACCTCAAGCTCCTCTTAGGTAAAAATGGTAAAATTTGAAAGGTAAAGAATGTAACCACATTTTGGAATTTCTAACTATATTTTTATTTATATAAAAATTTTAGGAATTTGAGGTATGGGGCTCCTTTAAGGTAAAATACGTTCTATCTCTACAGTCTTTGCAAAATCTCCTCTTCTCTAGGCTCCTGAGAAAGCACAGAATTAGATATGACTTTTTTGCCAGGCTGCCTTATTCTCAGTCCACCTCGATAGTTCTTGTCACATCTCAGTATCATCTATTCAAAATATTGTTATTTATTCTTTTTTTTTCTAAATCGACCCACTTTTTCGTTTATGTAATTAATTTAAAAGGGAAGCTTTACCATTTCTGTAATTTACTGAGTAGATAAAATTTTTTCTTTACTACGTTAAGATGAGTATAACACAAAATAAAAGCATTCAAAGGAAACGCCCACCAAACCCTCATCCTCCCACGGGTCAGGGGTATACATGTACTTCCTTTTGGGAACTGCTGGCCTAAGATAGTCAGCTGAAAAAGCCCTTCATCAAACTTCCCCTTACTGAAGTGCCTGGAGTGAAAAAGGGTCTTTTGTCACTCAACAGAATTTACTGTTGACCTCTTCAGTCACAGATGCAGTTTTGGCCCCATGGCATTATCTATGCAGACCTGCTCATGGTCAGGAGCTAAGGGCAAAGCAGGCCCTTGGCAAAAGTACACAATAAAAAAACTAACTTCAGGATCCTTCAACTTCTTCCTCCTCCATTTGTCTTCCCTCTTCAGGAATTCTAGCTGTCCTCACACTTCACTTGCCCACCCGTCACTGAAAGCCCAATTATGGTTTGTCTTCTAGAAGCAGAAACCCTTTTTGGAAGAGAGCATTTCTTTCATCTATATTCATTACCTTGTTCTGCCTCACAACTTCAGAACATAACTTTTCTGGAAATATTCGCTCAGATATATGGTTGGTAACTCTCTGATCTAAATATACTGATTCCTGATGAGTTTTCTAATTGATAATAATGTGACCCAATTGCTTCGTCTCCGCTAGAGAGGAATTTAAATTTTAGTGAGGGGAGTGGCCTTGACTCATCCTCTTTTATTCTAAATGATGAGTGTCTGAGAGAAGTTTAATGCCCTTCCTGGGTAGATTTTTCTTGAGCAGAGAACCATCTAACACCATTCTTCAGATCATACCATGTAGCCTAGAAATTCTAAATCTTTTGGAATGAAGTCCCATTAATCTTTCTGTGGAAGAATCTGGGATCTTCAGAGAAATAAACAAGAAAAAAAGGTCCCTTAAATAATTCTATGTATTGGTTAGTGCTCTCATTTTTGGTAGGTTTTATAAGTTAAAGAAGAAGCAGAATGGTTGGAAGTAAATTGCATTGCAACTTCCTCATCATTTTTATGAAAATCTAGCATCTGGCTGTTTTGTGTCAACGTCAGCCTATCTGTGGTGGTGCTATAGGCTAAGAACTCCTGAGACACTCACCTGGGCCTCACTACTTGCGAGTCCCTACAGACATTGACCCAACTGCCCAGAACCAGTGTGGTAGCTGGATTGGTCCTTAAGGCTCTTATTATGATGGGAAGATGAACTCAGCTGCAACCATCAGGAACTTTGAGGTACGAGGTTTGTTACTCGAAGGTCCTTGAAGAGATACCACATACCCAGGAGCCACACAGCCGGGTTATGAGGAGAGAAGGGGAGAGCTGGGGCAAGACCTGGGATCTTCCTTTTTTGGGTCCAAGGGTGGGGTGCATAGAGTTTCACAGGTTTAATCTTTTCTGGCGAATTTAAAAGGTAACAGATTGAGGACATGGGAAGGGAGGAGTGGGGTCACTCAAGTGGTCAGTGATCTAGGGTGTCCAGGGCTTTCCAAGAAGGAAACTTCATGCGTGGGCCAGCCTGGTTTCTTACCTAGGTGTTTTTGCTAGTAGCTGTCGTCTACACCTAGCAATATTTATTCAGAATGGGTGTCTTTGAAATAGATGCTGTGGTAATCAAAAGCTTACTGTCAAGCACTTCAATTATGATTAAACACTAACGTCAGGTTCTTAAACCACACTGGTCCACACTGGTTTTGCCTCCCACAGGTCGTAGCCTATGTCAGTTGAGAAGCACGAGCAGATGTGTAGAGGCAAACTCACTCTAAAGCTGATGAAGCTGCAGGAACCCCTGGCTTGCACGGGCCCCTCACAAGGTTCTGGGAGGACTCCTGCAAACTGTTCACACCGTGTTCACTATAATGTGTTTTTGTAGAATTTGCAGAAGGAAGACATTTTGACTTCAACTGTTGAAGACCACTGTCGTCCACCTCTGATTTGCCTTCTGTCACATTTCCCCTTCTGTTGAGTGACCTTGGCCATGTTTGTGTGTGGGATCTGCTAAAGGAAATAAAGTTGGAGGATACACTTACCTTGGGTGCATGTGGCTTACAGTCGGTTCCATGCATCTATATTATGGAATTGTGGCTAGCTATTCTAGCTTAGGAAGGCTCCGAGATACTCTTCAACTGCCAGTGTCAATGACATCTTCACCAAAAGGTGCAGGGTCAGATTGATGACAAAATGTTAACTAAATATTTTAGGGTTTTTTTTCCCCTGGATTTTCTGTGTTTGTCATATTCTTAGCATTCCTAATTAACTGGTTGTGATTTCTTTCCTCATTCCAAGTAAGCATAAGCATCCCCTGCAGTACCTAGTTTTGTATCAGTAATTTTATTTTTTAATTGTCTTTTTTTTTCCCTTAGCCAGAAACCCCAAATTGTACATGCTTTAAGCCCCGCGGTTCTACCTTCCGGCGCCAGCTGTAGCTTTCCCACAATTGGCGCTAGTGAAGCCACTTCAGCAGACTCTGTCCCTCACCAGATAGGTTCTATAACTATCCGGGTTCAGGAATTTCGTTTCTGGACTATAAATGGCTCAGTTATAATGTTGGTAATTAATTAGTAGAAATGCCTGGTGTTATTCTCAATTTCTACCGCCACCTATTTCAGTGACAACATGAGGCACATTGATGGCTCTTCGTTTTCCATTTTTTTTTACCCCAAGAAGTTTTCATTTTGGTTTATTTCCTTCATCCTTAGGGCACTCCTCTTAAACCATTACCCTTGATATTTGCTCTCTATCTTCCATGCCTGGGAACAATTTCCCAAAGATTTAATTAGCTCTCGCATTGACGAAGTAGTTCTTTGCTATGGCGCCTTTATTTGTAAACAGGAAAGTCTTTTATCTTTGGCTGCCTAGAGAATTTGCTACTCAAAATCCATTTCCCCCTCCAGTTTATTACTTCTCGAGTTCAGAATCATGCATACCTATAGTTCTGTTCATAGTTGCCTTACCTTAGGGTCTAAGACTCAGGGACATATACGGCATCTTCCACTTCAGTATTGAATTCATTGTTGGAAAAAATACGCCAAAGACTCCATTTCATATCCAGCTTTCATTACTTTGTGGATTCTCTATCCTTAACAAAGTGAGGAATTTTTTCCAACTTTCTAGGTGGTTCAAATGCATTTATATAATATATATTTTACAAATGACTAATCATTGTTTGTTCACATTTCAAACTGCCAAAGTGCTGTAGTATGATCCCATTTAAACAGTGAGTGCTTTATTCCACTACGTTGATTCACTTGTCTTTGTGTTTCTTACAAAGTCTCTGTCTCTCAACTTATCCACTCCAGGGACTATAAACAACAGCTGGAGAGGGTATAACCCAAAAATCTTTTAAATTTTAATCTGAAATAAATCTCAGTAAATCCACATGTAATGAGAATAAATGTTTAAAGTCATTTAACCTGAAATTTCTTTTAGTTATAAGATCTACTTGAAAATTATTTTAAAATATTTCTTTTCATTTTCATCCTTTATCATAATATATTTGACATGGCTTAATTAAATATTACTAAGTGCTTGAGGATTTCCTTGTGCCTAAGGTCCTTATTCTGATCTTGATAATTTCCAATTGTACAACATTTATAGAAACTGTAAATGTCAATGGGACAGGGTCAAAGGTTAATTGACTCCACAATTGAGTAGGGAAAGTTAAAAAATTAGATAAAATGAAAACATGTCCCTTAACTCAGTTTTTCTTTTTTCTAGTAAATTATATAGATTTAAGAAGACAGTACTATGAATTCTTATTAAAAGTGTGGGTTTCTGTTAGAACTTCTATTTCTATGTACCAGTTTTCAAGATGCTAGATTTGCTGCTGTCTGAATTTCTTTGTGCCTGGTATTGATTTACAATTGGCTTCTATTTGAATACACAGGTGGTAAAAAAGCAAGGGGTTTGAAAATGCTCTGGTTGGTCTTTAACAATCTGGCTCTGATACCTGGGCTTCTAGTTGCTAAACTGTCCTGTCTCCCCATAGCAACAGTTATAAAATAATGAAAATACACTGTATATTTAGGTGGTAATTTAGTTTGATATAAAACATATTTGCATTCAGAGTTTGATGCTATTTCCATAATCGCCTGGTGGAAATAAGAGAAGAGATGTTATACCCTTGTTCCACAGAAGATAGAATGTATGTCTTGGAAAGCTGATTGACACGTGGGAATATTAATTTCTGAAGATGAGTTCATTTATTGTTTAAACGTGATGTGTTGTACGGAATTCAAGATTATGAAAGGTATGTGGTAGAAAGTGAATTTCTGTCTCCTGTCCTTCACCCATCCCATTTCTTTTCCCTGGAGGCAAGAGTTGCTGCTGAGGTTTTGTGTTGTGTTCCAGGGATGTGGAAGGTGCCTTCCAGCAGCTGCGTGTACCCAGGATCAGCGCACTACAACCCTCAGGCCAAATGTGGCCGGCTGCCTATTTTTGTAGAGAGCTTATTAGAGCACAGCCATAGCCATCCATTTAGGTATTGTCTATGGCTGCTTTTGTGCTACAACAATAGCATTGCAACAGAAACCATCTGCCCCACAAAGCCGAAAATACTGGTTATCTGTCTCTTTACAGAAAAATTTGCCAAATTTAACTCTCAAATAGCATGTGTGTGATGTCTCGCCCTCCAAAGCTTGCATGGTAGTAGTGAGTAACCCATATGCTGTTTGTTGACATTGACTGAATCAAAGAATAATGTTCATTTTGATTTATGAACCCTTGTCCACAGAGAGGTGAATGTGTCCTGTGAGTATGTTATGGACTAGCTTTGCTATGAAGGTGGCTGAATCTTGAGCCACCTTGAATCTCTGTGTCTTCAATAGGCTCGGTCTGTTGATTTTGGTATTTTCAGCATTAACTTCTGGATTCTCTGTGTCTTCAATAGGCTCGGTCTGTTGATTTTGGTATTTTCAGCATTAACTTCTGGATTCAGTTCTCACACTGTTGGTCGTTATCCTCTGGAGAAACCCTCAGGAGCTCTGCAAGGTGTCCACAAATCCTTTGGCCCACTGAGAGAATAATGATGTGACTATGGATCCCATTGTGATAATTACATGGTATCAATTAAAACTTGTCAGATGCTCACATTCTGAAATTAGTAAAGTGAAAATTTGGCATTTTAAACTACCTTTGAAAATTCAGTAAATGTCCATACATTGTGTAGGCATATGACCTCTTAGTAAGGCCAGCACGGGGAGTTTTTCCTCCAGTTCTTCCTTTTCGTTTGAGGAATACATGAAGGAGACATGTCGTACGTAAGTTCCTAACCGTCACGAGGATCAGTCAGGGGGACAAGAGGCACACACTAGGAGAAGCCACTGGGACTGACCCCAAGGGAACAGTATCTGCATTTCTTCAATCTCACGATCATTTCACGATGATTTGCTGAGTGGTTAGAGTGAGAAGAATTGCCATTTCTAACAATTATGTTTCTCCTTTACTTTTTCATGCTTGTAATTCTTGAATTTGTCTAAGAAAACTGTGTATATGATTGAACTTCACTAATAACTGTCTTATCACTTTACATATTTGCAAATTTTGCCGTTATATGTTTTTGTAGCCAATAAATGCTGGAAGTTCATGGACTAATATTTAGGAGTTCAAGAAGAGAGGGCTTTCCAGGCTGAACGCCACCTGTCCTGGACTGTTTCAGATAACCTTTTCTCTTCAGTGGGATTCTGACTTTCTAGCTTCCTCAAACCAGGCAGGCAAAGTCCTCTTTTAGGCATAAATTAAACACAAGATACCAAAATTTCTGGAAACTCTCCTCAGTGTCTAGGGAACACAGGCTTCAAATAATAGATAAATGGGAATATTTCGGGGGTCATTATGTGATTATACATAATATCATGTGGTATTTGAAAGTCAGGAAAAATAAGCATTAGTTAAGGCACAGGGTAATATTCTAATAAAACTCCTGATAAAATCCTTTCATTGTAAGGAATGCTTGCAATAATTTGGTGCAGGTGAATGATTATAATATTTTCTCCAGAGCCTATGCTGGAGGACTGGGTTAAAATAACCTCTCTTATCCACTAGTAACATATAAATAATAGGCTATGTTTCATCATAATGAAAGGTGGTGAACATATGAGAGGATTGGGAAGAATTTCAAAACTCCCTTAGGTACATTTTTACTAATCAATGTGAGCAAAGTTTGAGGAAATCTGTTTGCTTTCCAAAAATAGTAATTTATTTATAAAGCACTTGAGATATCTATGATGAATGATAAGTCCAAATTATTATGAAATATACTGTCACAATTTTCTTAGGAACAGGACTAGAAAATACCATTCTACCTTGCATGACATTAATTTTAAAAACTTTTAAAGCCAGAAAAAATTCCCTCTGGTATTGTAAGGCATTCTGCATGATCCAAATTATCAAAGAAAAGAAAAACAGGTGGCTAGGTTACCAGTTTTATTCTATGTTGAGTTTTCAGTAAGTGTTTAAAAAAAACAGACCTGCAATGTGTCCATGGAGAAAGCTTTTCGTGCAAGCTACTTTGGTTGTGTTGTAGAGACTGAGAAACAGAATCCGTACCCAAAGAGGAAAAAATATCATGCCTTAGGAGAAAAATCCTACTAAATCATACATGCTCCTACTATTAAACAGGCCTACTTCAACTACTATACATCCCTACTAAATCATCAGGCTTCCGGTCACCAAGTTTCAGCTGTGCATCGCTTGAAGCTTAGAAAATAAATTCCATGGTCAATGATAAGAAATTCAAACTCAGAGTCACAAGACTGAGAATGTGCAGATAACATCTGCCACCACGATTCTATCAGAATTGTCTTTTTTATTAAATGATAAACACAGCTCCAACAAGCCACAGATCATTTTTTCTGAGCTCAGTAAGTAGGCTTTGCAGGAGGATTGGGATCCGTGGGAAAATTTCTAGACCAGCTCTCAGGAAAATTGGGTGCCTGTTTTTGCTGTAAATGTAGCAGGAACAGCGCTCATCAAATATTCCTCTGTTCCCCTACATTTTGCAGTCTTTCATGTAGTTAGCTGGGGTCACATGACTAGTTTGGGCCAATGGACTATGGCCGGAAGAGACAAGTGTCAGTGGGGAACCAAGGTAGCTGAGAGGATGTGCCTCCTGCCTGTCTTTCCCTGTCTTTGCAGACTTAGAAGCCACAGATGGCATAGCTGCAAGGCAAGAGGGTCAACCAACCCTCATTAGACATCGTCATGAAGAAAGGGATCGAGAAGCCCCTATGGTTTTTTAGGTTTGCTTGATGTGGTGGCTAATATTGATTAACGACTGATACGGTGAAACATAAATCATGGATTCTATTTTTATTCAATTTTTGTGTGAAGGTAAACTATCTGCTTATCTTAAGAATAAAATCATTTTTGTAAAAATATCTGGTAAAACTGAATGTTAGTAAATTGCCAGCCCGAGAACCTGGGAATAAGTTGGTTTAAACTGTTATAAATAAAGCAATTCATCTGCCCAAACCTGATCTCACAAAGATGTTAATATCACATTTTTATGAATGTTTAGTTTTCTGGATTCCTCCAGCCACAATTACAGGTTTTCACATTTTATCCAGTTTTTGGTAAAAGATCAGAAAATCCCATTACTACCTTCAACATAAAAAGCCTTTAATTGTTTGAAATCAATATTTTTTAATTCAACAGAAATAATTTAGTACTCTTTTCGAGATTTCAGTATAGATTATTATAAGATTCAATTTATCCTAGCTGTGGGGGAGGGGTGTTCCAAGGGAGGGGGAATCATTAGAGCTTAGATTATCCCCTCCAAGCACTTATGGTAATTGCAAGAGATGTCCACACATGGAAAATGTTACATTATCAATCAGCATATGATTGAGCTAAAACTATAAAGGAACCACTAAGGGCCTTTAAACTTCTTATGTTGTGGAATTAAACAGATTTAGGATTGAGTTCTGATTCTAACACCAATAGCTCTGTGACCTTGGGCAAGTCACTTGACAATGCATAAACCTTAGTTTCCTTATCTGCTACAGCAAGGATACTGATAATACTTATCTCCCAGAGCTAGTTAGTGAGCTCAGCCACTAGCATGAAGCAATTACTCAATGAGAGCCAATAGACACACTAATAGGAGCTAGATGCACACTACAGGGCAAAGATGACCACATGAGTCCAGATAGTTCATGAATTCGGTTATTCTGTTAATACGCACCGAGCTCTTGCTACATTGAAGGCCTATGCTTGTCTCCCCGGGCAAAGCGCGGTTGTATCAGTGGCAGGAAGGGCTAGTTAACCACCTAACTTCCCTTGTGTGAAGTGGTTGCTAGCAGGCTGCTGTTCAGCCTGAAACTACACATTTCTAGCCTTTGCACCTTTGTGTGTCTCTGTACGTAATTCTTGCCAGTGGAATATCCGAAAAAGTGTGACTTACGGTCTAGTCCTCTAAAGAAGCAAATGTCCTTCCTTCACTGCAGCTTTCCTGTGCACTGGCTGCTTGTAGAGGACTCCTGGGCCCCTGGAAGGGGTGCAATCCCAAGATGGACAAAGCCTGGGTCCTTGAAGAATGACAAGGACAAAAGCTTCCCAACATTGGACTATTACATAGACAAAACATTTTCTGCTGTGAGCCATTGAAGTTTTAGGACTCATTTGTTATAGTCCACAGTGCTTCTCCTAACTAAGATAATCAGATAGGACTTTGCCCTAAGTGACTTAAGGGTCTGTAAGAAAATGCGTATTACAGTAGGTTGCCTTATTACTATTAGCTGATAGATGTGTCTGAGCAGGTCAAGCCCTTTCAGATTTTGAGACCTTATGGCCATAATTGACAGTTCTTCCTTTTTTCTATTCCTTGCATCTATTTTCCTCTTGATTAGGGAGCCATGAAATGAAAGCACAGACTCTTGCATTTCACTTTTGTCTTTGTTCCTACCACTCACCCTCCAATTGGTGAAACTCAAGGCCAGGCTGAGAACGGGTCAGCACACTGTCCTGAAACTGTCTACCACCCTTTCTGTCTGCCTTCACTCTGCCATGCTGGCATACTGTACACTAAGAAACTGGTTCAAGATGTAAGTAAAAATTTAAATAAAAGAGAGTAATCTAAGAGGCAAGGTTTCTGTAGACTATGAATATAGTATGACATCAAATTAACTTTTAATGACTGATTTAGAATGACTCAAGCCTTATCTTAAAATAGCCCTTGCAAAATATTTAAGTTTTGCTTTTAGCTGATTCAAAATCAGTCTCTTAAAAACGTAAGTACCATTTCTAGGAAATGCCTGACATCTTCCTCCAGTCAGCTATCAGTGGTTAGTATTGTTGAGAACTTTCTTCGTTGTGGCTTGACAAAACGTACCCTATCATTTGTTTCTATGACTTACATGATTTTTATGAACTATCAGGTGGCATGCACAAATAAACCTTGATGTCTCCTGTGTCAGTACAGTTCAGCTGATCCAGGCCTGGCTCAGCTGGTGGATCCGGTCATGTTGGCTTGCTTAGACATGTGGGAGCTGGCAGGGAGTCAGCTGCTCCAGACTGGGCTTGGATGGGGTTACTCAGCTCTGTTCCACACGTCCCTCATCCTGCCCTAGGGAGCAGTGAGCCAGCCCAGGAACATCCTTCTCCTGGCAATGACAGAGACACAAGAGCTTATGCTCAATCTTGCAAATAATTTTCAAGCTCTGTTTGCATCATGACTGATGACATCCTGTTGGCCAAAGCAAGCCATATGATCCAATGCAGGTTTAAAGGGTAAAGCAATACACTCATCCTTTCATTGGGAAGATCTGCATGATTCTATGGCAAAGGCAGGTCCTACCGAAATCTAGTGCTTGGATTCTCTGTTTTCACCTTGGAAGGTGCGATTAATGCAGTTTACTATAATCATCTTATTTTCCCATCGGAAGATACTAACTTCCCAATTTAAGCTTCTTTCTTAACCACCTACATTTTCCCATTTGAAGCAGACTCTTTTTTGATTAATATTAAGAAAAAAAAAATCTATGTCCTTAACCAGAACAAGTTAGCTAAGAGGCAACAAAGCAATATTATTAAAGGAATTTTTAGTCTTAAAATTTCAGCCAATAGCTAACTTTATCTTTCAAAGAACAAATGTAAATATTCATAAATTTATTCATTCAACAAATATTTGTGGCACTAATAATTTATAGAAAGCCCAAGTGCTTTAAGGGACAAAATGTTAATAAGACAACGTCTCTGCATTTTTAGATGAATCGAAATTGGAAAAATGACCCCGCCCAGAACCACTACTGAAATTATTCATAACAGTACAGTAACCCAACAAGGAAAGGGACTTCTAAAATTTGTTTTGTGCCATTTAATATGGTTCTCATCACAACTTCGACTAAAGAGCAGTGTATGTTATTAGATATGTTACTTAGTGTTAAAATGTTTGCTAATAATATATGATATTGGATATATATGGGATTTTCCCACCGAGCTCTGTTAAAAAGGAAGCTAGGAATCAAATAGAAAAGTTGAGAGGCATTATATTTGCATGATGAGTTGGAATGAGCCCTCCGTAGAAAAGAGTAGCAGTCCTGAGACCACTGTCCTAGAAAGGACTGCTGACAATGTTGGCTCTTAGCTGGCATCTGAGAGCTGAGATTTTGAAAGGCTCCCCACCATGTCTAGAACTGATAAGCATGTCTCACTAAGCTGCATAAGCTGTTTATGCAAATGATATGATTTGTGTTGTACACCAATTTTTCTTCAGTGAGTCTGGAATTTTGGTACATACTAGGCAGTGTATGCCTTTGTGACCAACACCTGGTAAAAACCCTGGGCTGTGAGTCTGATGAGCTTCCCTAGTAGACAATATTTAATATATGCTGTTACAACTTACTGCTGGGAAATTAAGCAAGTCCTGCTTGACTCCATTGGGAGAAGGCTCTCAGAAGCTTGTGCCCACTTTCCTAAGACCTTCACCCCATGAGTCATTTCCCTTTTCTGACTGTCATAAATCAAGGCTTGAGAACTTGTATGCTGAGTCCTGGGAGTCCTCCCAGAGAATCATTGAACCTGGGGGTGGTCTTGGGAACCCTTAACTGAAGTACCATCTTCTATTTCTTTGTTCTTAGCTTTCAAAAGTGACCTTGTATGGCAAACTCATTCATCCTTTCAATGGACATTTACTGGACTCCAACTATGTAACAGTCATTGGGTTAAAACTGGGAATAAATTTGTGAATAAGACCTACATGGCACCTGCCTTCATGGAACTTTGATTCAACAAACAGGGGTTGAAATAATAGACGACACATTTATTTTTAGCATGTCCTTCCTCTACCCCTTTTTTCTGCTAGTGTGGAAAACATGCCAATTAGTTATAGAGCAGTAAATAGAGGACCCATCCCCTTAAGAAAACATTTCACTAAAATTTATTGCTTGGCTTTTCTGTCTTCCCTAGGGAAAAAAATTATATAGATAAGTGTAGCATATGAATTTAAAACTCTGTGAAGGTATCATGACAATAATTAGATAAGCATTGTCCTGTTATGTAGGATGATGCTAAAATGGTTACTGTATATTTTTATAACCAAATTTGCCAAAGTACTCCAAGGACTCCACTTGCAAGAGAAAATAACAGATGTCATACATGTGTTATAACTAGAAACTCTGCTGCTATGAATTCTGACAGCAAGTTTCAATAATGAATTTGTAAGTGGAAACAAAACATACTGGGTATTGTAATTGATTTTTAAAGCAACTTCGATATTCTTGAAATAATTAGGTCAGATGTAATATTTGAAATGTAAGTGTGGGTTTCAAAAGGAATCCAATGATGAAGGGAAAAATGATGAAACATTATTACCCCTTTGGAATTAAAAAAAAAATACAGTGACATATTGGAAATTTAAATTGCTTGCCTCCTTCAGCTTTATGCACAGTTTTTTCTGGGTGCAAATCAGCCTCCAGTTTTTATTTTAAGATGTTCTTAGAACATATGAACCGGATTAAGTTAGCTTCCATCTGCACAAAAGTGGGAAGATTTCACTGCCTGTTGTATCGACCAGCAAATATTTTCTCTTCTTACATCAACTTCTGCTGGGAGATTGAAAAAAACTAGGTGGAGGAGAAAGAAGTGCCATCATGATCTAATTTCTTTCAATTACTTTGGGTCTTACTGGAGCATACGTCTTATATTTTATGGACACCCATTCATCTCCTGTGCTTTGCTGCCTTTGTAATCTCATCATTAACAATATATGAGAAGAGTAGTTCTTCAGATTTTGGCATAACTGTGATTTGTTCATGGCTGCCAGCACACTGGGGGTGGATTGGCTTTTGTTATGAATCATTTGTGCACATGATTTAATACATGTTTGGGCCATAAGTCTGGCTTTGATTTTTTTTTTTAAAGATTTTATTTATTTATTTGACAGAGATAGAGACAGCCAACGAGAGAGGGAACACAAACAGGGGGAGTGGGAGAGGAAGAAGCAGGCTCATAGCGGAGGAGCCTGATGTGGGGCTTGATCCCATAACGCCGGGATCACGCCCTGAGCCGAAGGCAGACGCTTAACCGCTGTGCCACTCAGGCGCCCCCTGATTTTTAAACATTTGACAGATCGAGTCAATCTTGCGTGAACATAAGTAAAGTGCAGTGTGCGCTCAAATATCATCTCCTTAAGCATGGGGTTTTCAGCCATGTAATCATTTGAGGTCATGGCTGTCTTGAATTCACAATCATTTTGAATTAGAATTTAACCTGTGCTTGTTGCCCAAAATCTTGAACGGAGAGAACGGTCAAGAGAATTCGAAAAGACATTGAGTAAGAAGCATTGAAAACGTTAAATTTAGTGACAAAGATGAGTTTGGCATCAGAAGGATATGTGTTTAAACTTCTGGACTTTTTATGTTGTGAATACTTGAGGTTAATCAACTTTCAAGAACTTATTTATTCGTAAAATGAGTCTACAAACAGGACTAGCCTCCTGAATTTTTTTCAATATTAAATGACATAATTCTTGACACAAAATTATCTCAGTGACTCAAAAATATCACCTATCGCGTACAATGTACATTTTTTGTAGTTTAACACATGAAAAGAAAAGGGTACAAAACCTAACTCGAAAGGTCAGTAAAGTTTCAAAAAGTGAACACATCAGTGTGGATAGCGCTGAGATCAAGAAACTGGCTATTATAACATGTTCCTTCCAGAAACGACTTCCCATCACACAGGAAAAATTACTACCTGACTTCTTTTCATCATACATGAGTTTTACTTACTTTTGAACTTCACATATTGATTCTTTCTGGTTTTCTAGAGGTGCTCTCCTGTTGTCTGTGAATAAAGATGAATTCTTCCTTTCCAACTCTTGCTTTCCCCCACTTCCTGCATTGCACTGGCGAGGAGTTCCCATATAATGTTGACTAGAAATGCTGATAGCGGTCATCTTTGTCTCATTCTTTTTTTCAAGCAGAAACTACTTAATATTGACCCTGATCCATGATCCTTGCTGTGTTTTCAAAGAGGTAGTATTATGTTAAGAAAATTCTTACCTGTTCCACTTTGGTTTTTTGTGTTTTTGAGTGGTTTTATTTTGCCCTGTAATTTTATCACAATCTTTATCTGCATCCATATGATTTGCCTCTTTTTGTGGTTAGTGTGTCAAATCACATTTTTTCCCCAAATGTTAACCAACTTTGTGTGCACGGACTAAACCTCACTTAATTGTGATGTACAACCTTTTCTGTATAGTTTTGGATTTCATACAATATTTTGTGAGGATTTTATATCTCTGTTGTTGGAAAAGATTTGCCTGTAATTTTTCTTTCTTGTAATGGCCTTATCAGGATTTTTGCCAAACGTACGTTGGTCTCATTAAACAAGGGAGGCTTGTCCTTTTTTTGAAATTCACGTATCTTCCTTAAATGTTTGAAAAGGCTCACCACTGAAACCATCTGAACTTAGGGTTTCTTGTATTGGGTCTGGTAATTACTGATTTTTTAAAAGATTGATTGATTGATTTAAGAGAGAGAGAGAGAAAGCACACACGTGCACATGCATGTATGCATGCGTGAGCAGGGCGAGAGGCAGAAGGAAAGGGAGAGAGAGAATTTCAAGCAGACTCCCTGCTGAGCCCGGAGCTGACACATGGCTGCATCTTGAAACTCTGAGATCATGACCTGAGCTGAAATCAAGAATCAGATGCTTAACCCACTAAGCCACCCAGGCACCCCTGGTAATCACTGATTTTTTAAAAATATGTACTTTTTATCTAAATTGTCAAATTTATCTTTCGTTCTTTCTTGTTGCCTTCCTTTACTTTCTTGGAGGTAATTTGTACTTCTCTTTCTAGTTTCTTAAGATAGATACTTAGTTCATTGGTTCTCAATCTTTGTTTCTTCCTAATATATGAATTTTAAAACATAGATATGCCTCTAAATACTGTATCACGTGTATCTTAGAAGATTTGATATTTATTATCATTTCATTCCCAAGATTTCCAAATTGTTTTTTGTGATTTATTTCTTGACCCACATTTTATTTAAAAATGTATTGGTTAGTTTCCAAGAAGCTGAAGGATATCCTAGTTATTTTTTTGTTAGACTAATTAGTTAATTAATTGCCATATGTTCCAAAAACATAATTTGAATGAATTAAATTCCATGCAATTTATTTAGTTTTATTTGATGATTTGTCATATACTTTATTTTGGCAAATATTCTCTGTGGACTCACAAAGGGTGTATATTCTTTCACTGCTGGGTGCAGTGTTCTATGAATGTCAGTTGGGTCTATGAATGGCAAATTAGGTTAAAAGTGTTATTCATGTCTTCTACAACATTACTGATTCTAGTTGTTAGGGATTGGTGCTCTGGAATCTTGCCATGATTACATCTCACTTTTGAGCGGAAGTCACTAATCTATAGTTTAACTTATTAATTCTGGTACTTAATTTTAGTGAAAAAAAGTCTTAAATTTGACAGAAATTAAGTCTTCATTTATCAATTGATACTTGAATATTAATATCAGTTTATTTAGAATTTACACGTAGAACATTGCTTTATTTAGTTGAAAAGCCATCTGAATTCTTATTTATTGACTTATTCATTAATTTTTCTAGAAGAACTTGTTGTCATAAGTCATGACATATTTTCTTCTTGGACACCTAAAGGTTGTTGAGAATGAAATGCTAAATCTTATTTTATAGCTCAGGCAGTGGGTAATACTAATGATGCCTAATTGTTCTGAAGTTGGAAAGTTAAGTGGACCAGCTTATGCCATAACAATTAGGGCTTCATTAACTCTAGGTAATTAGTCATCCAGTGTTCCCAAGTGGAGCCCTCAGAGGATTTTGAAATGGTATATGAGTGAACTGTCAGCCCACGATCTCCAGTTGGTAACTGTTTTTCATATAAATAAGCTAAATATTTCAGGCCAAAATATTGAAACATTCGTTGCCAAGCAGGGGGCTCTATTGTGTCTAATAGGATAATACTCTAACCATAAGGCTATGATTCAATTCAAATATAAGTGATATGATTCTAAAGGTAGTGTTTATGAATGAGCCAATTGGACAGGTTTTCAATATCAGACACTCAGTTATCATCTAAGAAGTTGCTTCACTGGTAAATTTGTTCTGACCCGTCATATCTAAGAGCAAATATATGGGACTAACACAATTGGCTTATTGCTGGGAATTCATTTTCAGCTTTTTAATGCATGTACTTGATACAGTTGTAGTTTGAAAGTTTAAAATTTATTATTGTGTATTCCAAGACTATCCATTCACTGAAAGAAGATAAGCCTTGCAAACTTTTGCAATATTTCTTTGCCAATCTTTTCTTTTTGTAATTGCCTTGTCTCTGAAAGTAAGAGCTACAATGAATGAAATGTGTTTTTATCGGAGCATTTTAAACAATCGCTGATAAATATTGATTGTACCCAAAGCCAGTGGTCCAACAGTTTAAAAAATAGATGATTCCTATTTTTCTCTAATCCAAAAAGCAGACATGTTTCCATGTTCACGAAATGGTAAAGTTTCACTTTCACTTTTAACTTGTCTTCTGAGAGCTTAAAGTAATGCTGCTTAGAAATAGCTGGATGCCCAGCACTGCAATTAGAAGGAGACAGTGTGGGAAGGAGCCTGCATATACCTTCTAGGAATTTGGTTTTTAATATTTGGAAACTCTGTGTTACAATTGGCAGAAGTGATATTGATTATAAAGAGGAGTTAGACTAGTGGGGAAGTAATATTTTGGGGGTATTCTTATTTTTATTTTCTATGCATTTTGTGATTGAATATCTGTCCCATCCTATCTTACCGTGAAAAATATTTTCCATCCATTTTCTCCCAAAGCAAAGTGTGCTTTGATATTCAAAGATAAACTGCACGATTTCCATCTAAGAAAAGAAGCTTAACTTTCAAAGTCACCAGAACACAGTGACCACATTCCTAGTCTTAAAAGAATTATTTTGAATGCATATCACAGATTTGGTCATACTGCACATTTTCAGTTCCTTTATTCTGGAATTGCTATAGCTGATTTTCCTTATATGTATTAGAAAAAGCGCATTAGATAGAATGCTCTCTAGAATTCCTTATAATGAGGCTAAAGTTTGTGTTTTAAGCATTAAGCCACTTTGCTTTTTCTCTCTTTTAAGGTAAGACTCATAAAGAAAAAAAAAAGCATAAAAATCTTTTAAAATTAGGAAAGAACACGATTTGAGTTATTTTCTTTTATTTTCAAAATAAGTTTTACAGTAGATCACAATTGTAAGACTATTGGTGGGTTGACTTCCCTAAGATTTTCATCTTAAACTTTATATAGTCAAAACTGTGGCAGATGACAAGCGTTGGTAAAGAAACGGATTTATTTTAGATTCAAATCCCTCATCTCTTAGTATTAGGTTTGCCCAAGTAAGTTTTAACTATAGAATCTCTATAGCTTTGGGATCTTTATTTTGTATAAAAAATGCACAAGGATTAGTGTCATGGTAATATGATTTAAATGATATTCTTTCATAATGGCCTTTAAAAAATTCTAGGTAACAAGTTATTCCTTATGATATTTTGGATTGCTTTCCTTGACTAATATAATAAATGTCATACATTTAAAAATAAAAATATTCTAAAGTTATTTAAAATGAATTATACAATGAAAAGTAGAATGGAATCCTTGCAGTACAGTTTTAAAAACTGTGATAAAATATATATAAGATAAACTTTACCATTTTAACCATTTTCATGTGTACAATTTAGTGGTCTTAAATATATTCACTGTTATACAATCATCACTACTGTCCACTTCCAGAATATTTTCATCATACCAAACAGAAACTTTATTTATTAAACAGTCACTCCACGTTCTCTACCCATCCCCCCCACCCCAGCCCCTGGTAATCTCTATTCCACTTTTCTCTATGTATTTGCCTATTCCAGATTCTCTTATAAGTGGAATTATGCAACATTTGTCATTTTGCATCTGGCTTATTTCACTTACGTATTTTCAAGGTTCATCCATGTTGTAGCATGTGTTTGAATTTTCCTCTTGTTTAAGGCTTAATATTATTCCATTGTGTGTATATGTGTACATGTACGTATACATGTATATTGCATTTTGTTTATCCATTTCTTTGTTGATAGACATTTGGATTACTTCCACCTTTTGGTTATTTGAATAGTGCTGCTGTGGACATTGGTATGCAAGTATCTGTGTAAATCCCTGCTTTCAATTTCTTGGCATATATATCTAGAAGTAGAATTGCTGGTCATATGGTAATTGCGCTGAACTGAAGAATCACCAAACTGTTTTCCTTAGTGGCCAGACCATTTTACATTCCCGCCGTGAGTTATGACGGTTCCAGTTTTGCCATATCATCAACAACGTTGTTATGTTCTGTCTTTTTTTAATAATAACTATCCTAATAGATGTGAAGTGGTATCTCATTGTCAGTTTGCATTTCTCTAATGACTAGTGATATTTAGCATCTTTTCATGTGCTTGTTGGTCATTTGTGTATCTTCTTTGGAGAAAGGTCTATTCAAGTTCTTTGCCTGTTTTTGAATTAGGTTATTTGCTTTTTTGTTGTTGTTGAGTTGTAAGAGTTTTTAAAAATATATTCTGGATACTAATGCCTTATCAGATACATGATTTACATATATTTTCTCCCATTCTGTTGGTTGTCTTTTACTCTCTTGATAGTTTCCTTTGATGTACAAAGGATTTTAAATTTTGATGAAGTCCAGTTTATCAGTTTTGTCTTTTGATGCCTGCATTTCTGGTGTCATAGCCAAGGTATCATTATCCAGTTCAATCTCATAAAGATTTTTCCTATGTAGTCTTCTAAAAGTTCGATAGTTTTACCTCTTAAGTCTAGGTCTTTGATCCATTTTGAATTAATTTTTGTCTATGGTATAAGTTAAGGATTCAACTTCATTCTTTTGCATGTGAATATCCAGTTTTTCCAGCACTGTTTCTTAAAAAGAATGTCTTTCCCCGTTGAATGGTCTTGGTAGGGCTGTTGCAAATCAATTGAACATTCATGTGAACATTTATTCTGGGATCTTTTCTATTCTTGGTATTACATATTAGTACCATACTGTTTTGACTGTTGTACCTTGTATTAGTTTTGAAATTAGGAAGTCTGAGTCCTCCAAATTTGCTCTTTTTCAAGATTGTTTTGTTACTTGAGGTCCCCCTTGAGATTCCGTACAAAATGTTGCATGGGTTTTTCTATTTCTGCAAAAAAAAAAAAAAATAGCATTGGAATTGTGATAGAGATTGCATTGGATCTATAGATTGTTTTGGGTTGTATTGTCATCTTTAATGAGTACTAAAATCTTTTCATTTACTTAGGTCTTTAATTTCTTTCAGTAATGTTTTATAGTTTCTAATGTTTAAGTCTTGCCTCTGTAAATTTATTCCTAATTATTTTATTCTTTTTGATGCTACTGTAAATTGAATTTTCTTAATTACCTTTTTCGTTGGTCATTGATGGTGTATAAAAGTACAACTGGTTTTTGTGTTGCTTTTCTAACCTGCTACTTTGTTTATGAGCTCTTATAGTGCATGTGTGTGTGTGTGTGTGTGTGTGTTTGTGTTGTACGTAATCTCTAGGGTTTCTACAGATAAGATTATGTCATCTATGAACAGATATAATTTTATTTCTTGCTTTTTAATTTGGATTTCTTTTATTACTTTCTCTTGCGTAAATGCTCTAAAATTTCCTATACTCTGCTGATAGAAGTGATGAAAGTGAGCATCCTTGCCTTGTTCCTAATTTTAGGAAAAAAGTTTTTAGTGTTTTACTACTGAGTATGGTATTATCTATGAGTTTTCTCACATGTGCAGTATGTTTTTAAGATCTTATACTCCCTACCAAATTTATAGAACTTAAATAACTTGTACAATTCATTATTAAAATGAACTTGGGAGTGTGCATTCCTAAATGTTATTTCTAGAATGTCTTTAAGTGTTTGTAACAGAGACGCTTGGGTGCCTCAGTCAGTTAAGCATCTGCCTTTGGCTCAGGCCATGATCCCAGAGTCCTGGGATCGAATTTCGCATCACGATCCTTGCTCAACGGGGAGCCTGCTTCTCCCTCTGCCTGCTGCTCCCTGCTTGTTCTCTCTGTCTCTCTCTCTGATAAATAAATAAATAAATAAACAAACAAACAAACAAATAAATAAATAAAATGTTGAAAAAATAAAAAAAATAAATGTTTATAACATAAAACCCAAATAAGAATGGCTTAAAGAAGATTTGGGTCAATTTTTCTCTTGTGTGGTGAGTTTAGAAGGGAGACTCTAATAAAGTAGTTGCACAAAAACATTAGGATACTTGCTGCTCTGTATCTCTGGGATAGAGCTCTCTTCATTATATGCAATGTAGATAGAAGACTGGGCCAAGGGCAAAGGCTCTTACTTACTGAACTTCTTTCTTTACAAAGAGCTTTTCTGGAAACTTCATTCATTTACTTCACTTACATCTCATAGGCTGGAGTTTATTTGCACGGGCACCCCTCTGTGCAATGGGTCCGAGGAAGAGCAGTTTTTAAGATGGGCACGTTGTTTAAGTCAAGGAAGAAGGGTAAAATGGTTATTGTGACATTAACAATCTGTTCTACGTTACTGTGCATCATAAAAAATAAGGGAGGCGATATCAGTATCTTAAATATAGGTGTGCAAATGCCTGGCATGCAGTAAATATTTCAATAAATATTTATGTAACAAAATGAATGACTGAATATATCTGTATGGAATTTTTGAAATGAAAATATCAGGAAGTTGCTTTTAGACATACTTTCCATTTTGCCTTAAGAACAACAGTGAAAATAACAGGATTCTTACACCCTTCACATTCTTCGAATGTTAAATATTGTATTTGCCTGATTTAGGTGAGTGGCAAAAATGAATAAACTTTCTAGCATCACTCTATGGACCCATTTTTAGGTCACTCAATATTAAGCAAGTAAACCTGATAGTAAAAGATAATTTAGGGGAGGTAGATTTAAGAATTGAAAGTCCTCATCATTATTATATGAAACACACATATAAATTTTCACTGAAGGCATAAGTATCTCAGAACTCTTTGTCTTATATGATCTATTGCTAACTTATCCCAGTGTCTTATTTTACCTAACAATTTCACTGATATACTCTAGGCCAAGAAGATTCTCTGTTTGTTGTTGTTGTTGTTGTTTTATTGCAGTTTAATTGAGATTTTAACATTAAATTAGTTTCAAGTGTACAGCATAATGGCTCGACATTTGTATACACTGAAATGATCGCCACTGTAAATCTAGTTATCATCCATCACCTTACAAAGTTACAAAATTATTTTTCCTTCTGATGACAACGTTTAAGATTTACTCTTAGCAACTTTCAGTTACGCACTACAGTACTATCAGCGGTGCTCACCAGGCTGTACATTCCATCCCCATGACTTACCTATTTTATAACTGAAACTTTGTACCTCTTCACCCCCTTCACCCACCGTGCCCACACCCCTAACCCTCCTCCCCTCTGGCAACCACCAATCTGCTCTCTGTATCTATGAGTTAAGCCAAGAAGATTCTTGGAAGATAAGTACCTTACAAGAGCCAGTCATATTTTTCACCTTAAAAATTAAAATGTTCTCTATTTACTCTTGCTTTTCATATGCATTAGTTAAGGAAGGCAAATTACACAATTAGATGCACTTTGTTGCTCAAATGAAAATCCCATATGCCCACATCTCAGCTCAGGAGTGCCAATTGGTAAAAGCCAACCTCAGACCCTGCACTGCATACTGATTTATATCTTTGCTGCTTAAGTCTTTCCTACTCGAGAGTTTAAAGTATCACTCTTCATCGTCAGTATTGTTTTGTTAGAATGCTTTTGATTTCTCGCTAAGAGTGGAAAGTGATGGGTTGAGATTAGATAGTTAGACAGATTCACTGAGTGTTGAAATGTTATTTACCACTGTTTTCCTTCTGTATCACAAGGTAAAAATGAAGCAAAACGAGAGATACAGTAGAACAAGGGGACAGTGCTACTTTAAATGGACTTCTCAACACAAATCAGAAATTCTCTTTATGAATACATCAAGGTGTTTTTCAAATAGTATAGAATAAAAGCCTTGAAAATATTTTACGTTTCATCCAAGTGATTTTTAAGTTCTGTGATAACAGGCCCAAATGTTTTATAATTCCATCACGATGGGTACCATTTATTGAACAAGTACATAGGCTAGGCCCTCTGTTAAAAGCGAATTTGTCTTATCACATTTAATCCTTACAAAAACTCTGTCAGATATATAATTTTATTATCCCCATGTTATAAATGAATTTACTCAACCACGGAAGCGCAAAGTTAATAGACGGTGGAGCGAGGACTAAAATTCAGATAATCTTTATGTAAAGCTCATGGTCTTAACTATTAGGCTGTATGCCTATGTGTATCTACGTATGGAGGGTGTGTGTGTTCATGTGTATGTGTGTGTGTTTGTGTGCATACTAAACTTAACACATTTCTTAACATCTATGAAGAAGCATAAATAATTAACAGAGAAAGATTTAAAGTTGTATTTTTATTGGCATTTAGGTCACTTAAAATGATGTATAAATTATGTCATTCAGAAGAGACAGGTTGATGCATTTATTGAAAATTAACTATCATATGGAAACATAAGAGATATTGATTAGGGTTATTTTAACACAAACTAGATCTAAAAGCATGTTTGCCTTCATTATTTAGTTACATGGGAAGTGTTGCCCCAAATAAATGTTAAGAATAAGATGTAGGGGCGCCTGGGTGGCGCAGTCGTTAAGCGTCTGCCTTTGGCTCAGGGCGTGATCCCAGCGTTCTGGGATCGAGCCCCACATCAGGCTCCTCCGCTGGGAGCCTGCTTCTTCCTCTCTCACTCCCCCTGATTGTGTTCCCTGTCTCGCTGGCTGTCTCTGTCAAATAAATAAATAAAATCTTTAAAAAAAAAAAAAAAGAATAAGATGTAGCAGAAAATAATTCTACCTCATAAAATTTTAGGTTCATGTATATTGGGGGAACAAAAAAAACATGGTTTAGAGTTTAAAAGCTATTCCAAGGTATTGCATTAAAAATAACATTGTGTCCTACCCTAATAGTCTTTACTATTTCAAGTAGTTCTATTTTATACCAAGATCCATCTGATATAATTACTAATCTACCAACAGACATTTTTCCCTCTAAAGTGGTGCCGTAATTTGGGGTCCCAAATTCTACTGTGATAAGAAATGGTATCATTTTACAAGAAACATTAATCCTTTCAAAAAGTAGAAATTTACCAAGAGAGCTTTAAAACAACAGAACAAAACGGTTGAATGCTTAGTGGTCTCAAAGAATTGACATAATACATTTACATTTTTACACGTAAATTATACTTTGTGGGCCTTATTATATTCAAAGTCTATGGTTTTGTTTCTTACTAGTAATTAGATCATATTTTAACCATAGTAAAGGAAACATAAGGCAGTAAAAATCTAAAATTTCAGAGAAGCTGTTATCACGTTAATATATTTACTATTCCGTCTATTACATTTATGGACAAACTAAGCGAGAGGTAGTATAAACAAAAGCCCTTCCTAAGGGCTGTGCACCCAATCCTATAGGTCGGGCACTCTAGAGGAAATCGAGTCAAGGCTCTGTGCCTCGCTTTCCCTACTAAAAAGGATAGTAAGAGTTGCCATTGTATGGGACATAAATTAGATAATGTATAATTTGTTTAGACAGAACTTAGAGTATGTACTTTATTATCTATTATTATTATCTTTTTTACTAGCAGTGTAATCACAAAAATCTGTCTTTTCACTTACCTGTCTGAATTCTATTTATTTTTGCCCTCAGAAATCCTACAACACAAATGTGGTTGTTTCACTGGGTCCTCACACATCGTAAAGAAAAAACATCAGGAGGCTCTAAAAATGTTTGTTGCATTTTTGATGAAAGTCCTTGATTATTTGCTCCGTCATGCCTGCATTAATACATTTATTCAGTGACTACCTTTTGAGCGCCTGTCACTGAGGACAAGGGATTTGACAAGATCAGCATGGTCTCTACTCTCAGGGAGTTTACAGCCATGATGGAGACAAACATTAGTCAGTGATCACACATGCTACACATTGGGACGCATCCTACAAAGGATAAGGGAATAGTGAGACATTTTAACAAAGAAACCCAACTGAGACTGGAGGGAAGAGTTTTCTGAGTAAGTGACATCTAAGATACGACCTAAAGGATGAGTGATAATTTGCCCAATAAATTAGTTTCTAGAGGCAGGAACTGAATGCTCGGGAGTTCTGAGGCAGGAAAGGAAAGGATGCAGTGTGGTGGGAGCATGCTGAACAGAGGTAAGGTGGGGATGAATTTGACTGGAGTTTGGACAGGGTCAAGTCTTGGAGGCCTCACAGTTTGAGTGAAAAACCTAAGATTTTTTTTTTCCTGTTCGTGTCAAGAAGCTGTTGAAGGGTTTGAAGCTGGAAAGAAATTGGACAGAGTTTGCATTTTGAAAGAAGTCTGGTCACCATGTGGAGAATAGACTGCAAGGTCAGAGTGGGATCCAACAGGAGGCCATGATGGTTGCTGGATAAAAGATGTTGAAGTCTTGGATGCGCAGCGTGACGTGCTGGCCCTGTAGTTGGAAGAGGAGACAGAAAAGTTTGGGGACATAATTAACAGAATTTGTTAGTGGAATAATGTATGACACACCTTTGTATTGAGCTCATTACGTGTGTTTCTTTCCCCAATATTTTCTATATTTCTTTCCCTCTTTGCTTTCAAATGCAGAGTTGCCATTTCATGGTGTTGCCGTGCTATGCCACCAATAATGACTCTTACAGTCTTTGCTTCCTTCAAGAGATTTTTAAAAATTCTACCTTGCCCATAAAACCTGCTCTCACTTGGAATGAACTCAGTGCAGCATGCCTTGCTCATCACTCCATCTCCATGTGAGCATAATGATATTGTGCGGCATAAATGTCCCCTGTGTAGGCGCCTACCTCCTCCTGCTGCCCTCTTTCGAAAGCATCTTCAATGACACAGCTATACCTCGGTCACACTACACAGCAGTTCACATTACTTTGTATTCAGAAAATGTTTCAGCAATTGATTTTTGTGGAAAGGTAAGAATAAGAACTTTTGTGACAGAAACCCAGAATCTGTATTTTTAAGAATGTTATGGATTTTTAAAATAGCAGCGTTAAAACCAGTGCCTAGCACAGGGATTAGTGTGAATGTGACTGGTGCTTTCTCTGACTCACTTTTTACAAGTCTGTCG
This sequence comes from Ursus maritimus, assembly GCF_017311325.1. NCBI lineage: Eukaryota > Metazoa > Chordata > Mammalia > Carnivora > Ursidae > Ursus > Ursus maritimus. The sequence goes on from NW_024423786.1 coordinate 17,966,892, forward strand.
GCCAGAGACACTTAAAAAATCTCTTATAAATACTGCTGATTTCAGTACTTAATCATGCCCCCCAACCTTGTCATTTAATTCTTTCACCTATGTTTGGTCTGTGACTGCCTATGTGACTAATTTTTTTAAGAACAAAAACCACAAGATATCTGTCCAAATTTCTAATGGTATTTCCACTGTTTTCCAGAGCTACACTGTGTTCCCACAGCTCAGTGCATTCTTTTTGGACCCAGCTTACTTCTTTGGGGTCCCCCACCCTGGCTCAGCTGTAAGTGTATACATCCCCCAGCCTATATCCTCTGGGTTTTTTCACTCTGTCCATACTCCTTTATCTGCTTAGTCGTTGCTTATACCCCAATTTCTTTTGGAGCCATTCAAGGGTTAATTTTAATCTCACGTCCTTGCCATATACACTGGAAGGTGAGTACATGTGCGTTTGGCTGTCCTCATGGGGATTTTACATCTTAACTATCTGATGTGTGATACAGTTCTCAGCATATGCATGTAATTTTACGACTCAGTGATCTAGAAAGAAAGATAATGGAGAAATATCAAATAGTCAATTGATGTAAGATTCACATTTTCACCTAGGTTAATGTTTGTGGCAAAAAATTCTGGCGCTTCATGTATCCATTCTGTCCTTCTTTAGTACTAGAGCTGCCGATTTGGCATTGGGCACGTGACCACTCAGCTATAGATTAGACTTGCTGGCTGCTCTTTCAAACACATGGAGACCCACAAAACGATGCTGGCAATGGCATGTGAGGGAAAAGTGCTATGGTCTGAATGTGTGTGTCCCCCTAGAATTCATAGGTTGAAGTCATAACATGTAAAAATGTTAGGAGATGGGGCCTTTGGGGGGTGCTAGGTCATGAGAGTGGAACCTTTATGAATGGGATCAGTGCTGTTATAAAAGAGACCCACGCAGGGATCCCTCACTCTTCTATGGGAGGACGTGGGGAGCAGATGTTTACTGTGAGGCAGAAAGAGAGCCCTCACCAGAACTTGACCAGGTTGGTGGCTTGATCTTGGACTTCCCAGCCTCCAGGACTGGGCGAAGTAAGGTTCTGTTGTTTATGAACTACCCAGTCTGTGGGAGCTCGTTAAAGCGCTTCAACAGACTAAGACAGAAAGTGACATGCACAACTTCATGACCTTAAAGCACAGGAACATGGCCACTTCTTTAGTTACTGGAAAAGGGAACATGGTAGGATCTGGGGTAGCTATTACCACAAAATAGAAACCATCTCTTATGGCTGATGGCGTACAAAGGTAGAAGTGTATTGGATCCTCAACACGGGAGAGCAATGACAGCAGCCCTAAGTTACTTCTTTTATGATACTTGATTGATCCACTCTAACTTTTGTTTTGGATATAACAGCCAAACTTAAATCCAAATGCAGTGTTGTTTCCAAAGATTTCTAAAGAAGCACCTCCTTTTTTGTTAGGTACTTTATGATATCTCATCGATCCCCACAGTTATCCAAAAATGTTGATAATGATGATCCCATTTTACATGTGATCATTCCAAACACATACCTACTAGTGGGAAAGCTTAGATTTGAACCCATCCCTTCTTGTCTCCAGTTTGCATTTAATAACCACACACTCTAAGGAGTACATGGTTACAATTCTTTCTGAAATTCGTTCTAAAATTAAAGTCACATATGAATAAAAAACATATCCATGCTTCTTCATGTAATGCTCAGCCCTATTATTTAACTATCATAAGTCTATAGTATTAATGTCATCAAACTTTATGGAAGAGTTTTCTTTCAACAAGTTAATTCAATATACATTACCTAGCACCCCTGTGACACAAAAATGGGTTAGGTACACGTTATGCATTTGTTATAACTACTTAACTTGTACCCTAAGCTACAGTACAGTATTTTCCAAGCCCTACAACACAGTGGCTCACAACGCTAGCAGTTGTTTCTCTTCCTGAGAGCACTACAGAAGTAGGCGACTTGTCCATCACGGAAAGGCACTTTTCCTCCACAAGGGCCATTCATGGAGCTAGGTACTGTACTTTCTTTCTTGTTTCTCCACCATCCTTTCAGGTAGCTGGTGGCAAAGCTTATTCTATAAAATACCAGACGGTATATATATTTTAGACATTGAGGGCTGTGTAGTCTCTGATGCAACCTTGCGACTCTGCCACTGTAGCACTAAAGTATCCGTAAACAAAGAGTGAATAAATGAGAGTACCTGTGCTCTAATAAAACTTTATTTACAAAAACCAGGTGGTAGACTGGATTTGGCTCATGGACCATAGTTTGCCAGCCCCTGCCATAAAATATTGTTCTGTCCCACATGGTTGATGCTGGATTCCTACCACATCCATGTTCTAGCCCATTAAAAGGGGGAAGGAAGGAATGGAGGCTGGGCGATTTTCTTTAAAGGATGTGAGAGATGTTGCAATATCACTTATCTTCACAATCCCTTGCTAAGAAGCTAATTGTGCTTGACTTAAAGGTAGGTTTGGAAATGTACTCTCTAGCTAGGCAGCTTGAGTCTATTTAAAATGCGAGGGGGAGCTGGTTTAATCATGAAAAGGAAGTAAAAGAGAAAACTAGTCTTCTCCGCCACAATGTAGATTGGTCCTTGACTATCTCACAATTTAAAAAGGGATATAGTTAAATAACCAAATTTTTATACATTTTGTCTTATTTTTTCAAGAATTTCTAAAAGTAGAGTCACTTGCTCAAAATAGTTCAATTTGATTCTACACAAAGACTGACCCATAGTTAGATATATTGAAGTCACCTTTAGAAGTTGAAGTTTATAAAAGTAAGAAATTCAATCCCCAAGCTCTTTAAACTGAGTCTAGCTACAGCAAAGTCTAAGAAAAGAAAGCCGTAAGCATCATGTTCTTTAAGAGTGTGCAGTGATAAAAATCAGGAAATAATATATCCCACACAATGACTTTTAATCCCAGTAGCAAACAACCCATTGTTTCTCTTTTGCACTTTGCGATTCCAATTTTGAAACATATCTCTGGCTCTAAATATAATTCTAATAATATTTTTTAAACTTTGGTAGGACAAAAAAAGAAATATCCCATTAGAGAATAGAGTTGTTGTTGTTTTTTCTTTAATGGTCTTATGCCAGTTTCTTACATGGAACATATGAGTATTCCAGCCTACGTATTCAAAATCCTGTTCACTCGCTATCATTGGAGACACTCATCACTCTATCTTAAAAGCAAAAAATTCTCCAAAAGGTAAGGAAGGAGATCATACATTCAAGGGATCCAAAACTCCCAGGAAAAACTTGACAAAGTGATACCTTAACAAAAATGTTTGATGTTTTCTCACTCTTAAGAATACAAGGGTTTTCTGTTTATTTTAAAAGTATAATTGGCATACGAAATTATATTAGTTTCAAGTGTATAACATAGTGATTTGCCATTTATATACATTACAAAATGATCACTGCAATGTCTGGTTGCCATCTGTCACTGTACAAAGTTAATACAGTATTGTTGCCTATATTCCCCATACTGTATATTACATCCTCATGACTGACTTATTTTCTAGCTGGACGTTTGTACCTCTTGATCCGTTCCATCCATTTCACCCATCCCTAACCCCACTTCCCTTTGTTCACTGTACCTAGGAGGTTTTGTTTTATTTTGTTTATTGGTTTGTTTTGTATTTTAGATTCCACACTGAGGTGAGATCATAGAGGGTGTTTGTCTGTATCTGTCTGATTTATTTCATTTAGCACAATACCTTGCAGGTCTATCGATGTTGCTGCAAATGGCAAGATTTAATTCTTTTTTAATGGCTGCGTAATATGCCAGTGTGTGTGTGTGTGTGTGTCTGTCTGTCTGCTCTAGATATAGATATATAGGTCCCACACCTTCTTTATCTATGTATCCATTTATGGATACTTATGCTGCTCCCCTATCTTGGCTATTGTAAATAATGCTGCAATGAACATAGGGGTGCAGATATTTTTGAGTTAGTATTTCAGAAGTGGAATTGCTGGATGGTATGGTGTTTTTATTTTTAATTTTTTGAGGGACCCCCCCCATATCGTTTTCCATAGTAGCTGCACCAGTTTACATCCCATCCCCACCAGATGGGCAGGAGAGTACCTATTTTCTCTCCATCCTCGCCAGCACCTGTTATCTCTCTCTCTCTCTCTCTCTCTTTGATAATGGCCATGCTGACAAGTGTGTGAAATGATATCTTATTGTGGTTTTGATTTGCATTTCCCTGATGATTAGTGAGGTTGCGCTGAGTCACTCTCAGAATGCCATAGCAAAGTGTGTTGATGGTATATATGTAATCGTTGGGTTTCACAGATGTCGGGGTTTGTTGTTGTTGTTGTTTTGTTTCGTTTTTTGTTTTTTGGGTTTTTTTTGTTACATTGCTGGTCTAGATTTAAATTGAACTTGTCATGCTGGAGTGCATGTGTCCTGGTTCTGACTCTCCCGTTCTCGTTACTATAGTGACCAGCAGAAATCAGAAGGGAAGTGGAAAAGAGGAATCTTCATTTAAATAAACAGGTTCATCCAGCACTGCTTTAAGCGAGAGCCCTTTTTATTTTACCTTTGAAGGTTTATGTAGCAAGGATTGTTCTTGTATTTTGCAGTTTGGGATTTTATTCTCACACCTTTTAAAGAATAGGTTTATCGTTAATTGCAAAGAAATAATTGTAACAATTCCAGAATTTAAGGGTCGAAAGAAACAAAATATTTGTATTCTAGATTACAGTTTTAACATTATTTTGATAGAAAGTATTCTATGAACTTCAGTATTTTCATTTTTTTAATTTAAAGCAGTGGTTTTCAGCCAGAAACAATTTTGCAGTTTAGGGGACGTTTGGCAATGTCTGAGCCATTTTTAGTTGTCCCCCAAATGTGGGGCTACTACTGGCATCTCATGTGTAGAAACTAGGGATACTCCTAAACATACTACAATGCAGAAGACGGTCCTGCACAACAGCGAACTATCTGGCTCAAGATGTTAAAAGTGCTGAGGTTGTGAGATCCTACTTTAAAGCATCTATTGTTCATTTTCTAAAAATGATACTACACTGTGAATTTCCTAAGTTGACAAGTTGACAAGTCTGAATAAGGGCTGATATTCTAATTCCTGGTGTGGGGTGGGCAGAAGAAAGACAAAATATTTATACATCTATCTACTATTTTGCTCTGTACATCCATAAGTCATTGGAAGAAATAGTTTCCACATAAATGTCTTTGAGTGTTTCTGAACTATTTCTTTCATCAATCCTATTAATATAACTCAGTCTTAGAAGCCTTTTCCCTTTTTTTTGCTTATCTTTTAAAAAAAATACAATATAAGTCTAAGAATTAGCTATACATTCCATTTCAGTCACATGACTGCTGTCTTAGAACCCACCCTGAATTTCTGGGAGCAAGTATATGTGTTAATAAAGAGAAGGTATCTGCTGAGTCTTAGTAACGCACCTTGAAGTCCTGGTCTACCTCCTCCTGTATGTATTTCATTTTGGAAAGTAAAATCTTCATCCATACAGAGCTGATTTTCTTTGTTCAGATTACTTAAAAACCCTGAATGTAACAACAATTCATGGATAAAGGAGTAGTGCATGTCACATATTACCACTTGGCCATCCTCAAAAGAGAGAGATTTCACAATACGGCAACACACTCAACAAAAGAAAGAAAACACTTACTAAGTAAGGCTTACCATAGGGTGTGCCTGGTTGTCCCACCCTCTCTTGTATCCTGGATTTCCTGTTATGGGCCAGAGTGCTTTGGGATTCATGGTTAGAAACATCAGACACTTTTTCTTTCCTAAATTGGAGTTGATTCGACATGTGTGTTGAAAGCCCACGCCACAGGATATAAACAACAGTGAATAATTTGATAGTTCTCTAAGCCTATTTCTCCTGGACTTCTCAAAAATAATTGCTATATTAGGCAACTCTTTTTAAGGCAAATCATGTAGGAGCCTTTCACAGTGTTTTGTTTGTCTCTCCAGTATCCCTAATCCCTTTTCTGACATCAGTACTTTGACTATCATTTAGGGAGCCAGCACCCTTTCTTCTCAGTTTATGTAAACAGTTAGCCCTGTCTCCAGCTCCACAGACTGGGCACAGAACACAGACACTGGCAAGAAGCATCTCCTTCACCAAGAAATCAGATTTAGAAATGGGCAACTGGAACAAGGCAAGACAATGAAATACATACTGTGGGTTTATTGGACATAACGGCCCATTATTCAGTGAAAACTAAAAATTAAGGCAGCACAGAGAAAAAGCTTAGCCTAGAGATAGAGAAAGACCAACTCTGGCATAATCAGCATCTGGATCCAGCAGGGCCTGAAGCTAAAACCCCTTAATATTTTAATTATATACAGTAATAAATACATCTTCTTTTCAAGTCCGTTTGATTTCATTTTCTGCTGCTCATAAACAGAAGTGCTAGAAATGTAAGAAGAGAAAAAAACTGAAATGTGAAATAGCTGAAAATCAGAAGGTATTTGTGTCTTAGAAAGTGAAGTACTTATTCCTTTTATCTTCCCTTTAATATGTAAACTTAATTTTAAAGAGTTGTTTCAACCAATTTAGCCAATTTGTTTCTTATCTGACACTCTTTTTTTCTCCTACTGGATGTATTACATTTTGGAAGATTGACTTTGTTTCTACGGAGAGTTGATTTACTTTGTTCTTCATATCACAAAATAGCCTTCCAATGAATAAAAGAAAATTTCCTTTCAATGTTATCCATTGTGTAGTGAAAATGATTGACTCACTAAACACAACCATGAGACCAGTCAATCTTGTTGATTCAACAAAAGTATCACCTGCCATTGAGAAATCCTTTCAGCTCCTGAAGCTAACTTGCAAAACATTTGTGATAATCATGCCTGGAAATATTGAACATACTTAAGAGTCTTTAACTCCTTTATTGAGTAATGATTTGAGAAATAAGAAAGAGGAAATCATTCAATTGAAAAAAAAACCCTTGAACTATAAAGAGTATTTAAAAACAAAGAATCCTTAACATTTCTAGATAGAGAAACTCAACAGTCTTTCTGGGTTTCTCTGAGCATTTGTCAGTTATAGGTCTATGGCAAATTAAAATGAATGTCATCAGAATTTTAGGAACTTAATATCATTAGAATTTGGAAATTTAATTTGGAATTTTATAAGATAGGATTTATTGATTTCTTAATCTCTAACTTACCAGGAAAACCTGAGTGGTGATCAGTATTACAAAGTTTGGAGTACATTTCCATGTGAATACAAATATTATCATTTTTAAGGCACTGATCCTCAAACTTGTCTGCATTTTGAAATAATTTAAAGATTTTTTTTTAAATTCTGATAATTGAAAGATATGATTTTAAGCCACCTGCTCTGAGGTTGTTTCAGAACCTCTCCAGTTGATTCTTATGTACAAAGTTTAAGAATAATTGCTCTAAGGTACTACTTCTATAATTTTAATGTTCATGTAAACCACGTGGGGATGTTGTTAAAACAGTATTCTGATTTGTTAGGCCTAGGGTACAATCCAAGATTCTGCACTTCAAACTTCCCAGGTGATGCTGATATTACTGGCACGAGTCCCATACTTTGGGTGGCAGGGCTCTAAGGCACTGATTATATTTTGGAGTAATTATGAATAATGGGTTTTTCTCGAGTCACTGCTCATCTTGAATTAAGATTGGAAATCTCTTATAATATAGATGTTGGTGGTAGTCCAGTTTGATCCATGGAGGACATTCTGTTACAATGAAGACTTGCTGAAAGTTGTTATTCCTGCTGACGGTCCTACCTTTGCAAAGAGTAGGGGAAAGAACTTGGTACTATGGAGTCTGCTGGTTTTCACAGCCCATGACTCTACTCAGATGGGTAAGCCTTGGGCAAAATGGCAAAGCCTGACTTTCCTATCTCCACCTACTCTCTCAGAACTTCGTCTCTCTTTCTTCCAGTCACCTGGCCCAACCACCCTCCTCCCTATAATGGTCTCTTGACTTCTGAAGCCTTTGCCTTAACTAATGACAAATACCGTTTTGAATAAATAGGTCTCAAGATCTTCCTCCAGTTACACCACAGCACGAGCCTCCTAATCACCCCCTGGCTGGCAGGTCTGTTTGTGGCTAATTCAGGAACGTGTGGCCCTCCATTGGGAAGTGGAGATGAAATCTCCTTTACTTCACCTTCAGTTCAGTGTTCTGCTGGTATTTCAACATGTCCCACAATCATATCCTTTTCTGAAATAAGGTGTGAGTGCCAACACATCATAGTCCATGTGCTAAAGTACACTTCAAGAAAGACCCCAACCCCTAAGTCTCAGAAAAACTAATCCGTAATCTAGTCTAGTGTATTTTAAGAATAGTCAGCATAAAAATAACAATATGGAGAAAATTGTAATTTCTTAGCAGCAAAATTATTTTGATGGAAGAATCTGGTGTTTTTAGGTGAATGTTTTGATAAGTTTGGATAAGGAGTGGAGCTTTTCAAAGGCTTGCTTGAGAAAAAATAGAAGTTTGTTCTGGAGTTCATCAGAGCATTGTTTTGCCAAGTGAGGTATAGAAATGGAAAACAAGAGCTGAGAAGAGTTGGAAAGAGTTTTGGCACCTGTGTCAGGAAGAGGGCAGAGAGATGGTGTTACTAGCAGAAAGAATAACTTTTTAGGGCAATTGAGGATCCGCTATCAGAAGGGAATTTTAATATATTTCCTCAATGCGATATGCAATAGCAGTCCTCTTCCTCATCTCCTTATGGCACCTCTAGTAGACTATCCATTTCTCATGAACATGCTGGAGTATTTTGGTATCTATTTTACAATTTTAAAATGTAGTTAGATTATTCCACTCCTACACTCAAAACTGTCTAGTAGCTTTCTGTGGCATGTGGAGTAGAAGTTAATGGCTTTACAGTAATCCTACATCAGCTCATCTCCTGCTCCACCCTGACCTCCTCTCTTTTTCCTCCTTTCCGTACCTCGATGTTCTTAGAACATGTGACCATGTTTCCTTCCTTGTGCTCTTTGCCTTGGCTATTCCTCCATCTAGAATGATGTGTCCTGAAATGTCTGCACAGCTCATTTCATCTCCAGCTGCAAGCCTTTGCTCAGATGCCTTTCTCAGCACCTAGATTTAAAGTTGAAAGCCCCTTCCCAAACTCCTCACCCATTTGTCATGCTCTGTTTTTTGCTTCCACAGCACTTCTCTCAGTATGCTACAGAATTTATTTATACGTTAGTGTCCTCCTCCACTCTCAAATTTAATCTCCATGAGGATGGGGATTTACATCTTTTTTCCAATGATGGGAGACTCAGCAGTTAGAACGTACTTGTTGAAGGAATGAATGTATACCAATGCCCATGAAGACTTCTGCGTTGCCCGTAAGAAGTCAGTTGCAACCAAATAATTTGGACACTATTTATCATAGTGCTTCTAGCCATGGGCTGGTAAATTTAAAAGATTGAAAATATATGAATTATTCTCCCACGACCCATGCCTCCCCACCCAGCCCAGCTCTAATCTCTTTTGAGACACCTAATTTCTCTAAGTCCAGCCTAAAACCGGATGTACTTGAAGCAGTAACTTTGTCCTTAGAGCAAATGTGAGGCTCTCCTGGCAGGGGTGTATGCTGTATTAATACCTTTACGTCTCCCTCCTGCCCCGTAACTCCCACTGACTGCTTTCTAGGTCCATTTGTGCACTTCCTTTGAAATCCAACTTGAGCAAGAACCCTGCGGAGTCAGTTTAATCAGAACCCCCCCACCCCCACCAACCCTCAGTATCTGATCAGGTTCTTCATCCTCCAACATCCATCCTCCATTCTCAAACACCAGTGGTGTCTGATTGCCTGGCTTGTCTACAGCAAGAATCCATGTCAGTTAGCCAGAAACCCCTTACTTCTTAGTGTTTCCTCTTAGTAATCTTGTACCCACTGACTTCCACTCTTGCTCCCTGGCTCTAAATTCCCACTTGCCTGTGCTGTATTCAACATTGAGCCTAATCTCTCTCCTCCACTGTAAAAATCCCATTGCAGTGGTCCCTATACCTCCCATGATGGTACTTACCATGTATAACAAGTGTCATTGATTTTTTTTTCCTTTAGCAGTCTTTCTATCTCTCTTCCAGTAGTTTTATATCCATAGTTTTTCTTCCATTCAGGACCTTTGCTTAGAGTCAAAAACAATAGAAGTTCAATCTAGGCTTTGCTATTATACAGCTGTATGGTGTTGGACATATTATTTATATACTCTAAGACTCAGCTTTCATGCCTGTGAGATGGGCATATTATTTCTTCTATGTAAGATGGAAATGATGATTTTGACCGAATGGACAACCTTGATCTCATGATGGATGTTAAGTGAGAAGTGGCGTAAGTGGTGTTCTTAACTAGGTGGTAAGTTCATGTTTCTACCCCCTCTCCTCTCCTTCCTCCTTTTATGAGCTCCT
>NW_024423786.1:17977320-18106445 GCF_017311325.1 Ursus maritimus
CTGAATCACAGAATCATGAAATCTTTAGTTTGAAAAGGACCTTAGGGCCATTTGGTACAGCTATTCATCTATAAATCCATTCTTTATCATCTTTGCAGGCGTTCATCATGCCTCCTATTGAAGCTTTTATTTCCTGCCAAAGCAGCTTGTAATCTATTTGGTGTAGATATTACTAGTGTTTCTCATATATTGAGATTGAATTGCTCACCCTAAAACTTCCATTCTCAATCGTAACATCTAATATTGGGTGTTCTATAGAAAAATCTAAACGAATTTTTACTGCATGATAGCTTTTCAGAGAGTTGAAAATAGTTATCCTGTCTTCCCATGTTTTTAATCATCCAGACTAATTTCCCAGAATAATATTCATTACTCAAAAAATGATATTTTGATTTCTCTCCCATCCCAATCATTTCTTTGAGAAACTCTTGTCTCATGAGGCAGTAGAGCAAAGTTGTAAAGATGCAGCCGGGGTTTCAGTCTGAGCTCTGTCATTTATTAGCTGCAAACCTGACATAAACGTCTCTGAATGTCTCTATTTTCATATGTAAAATGGATAATATTAATGAAAGGCATTCCATGCAGGTGGTTGGGGGAATAAAACAGAAGATGTGTTCAACATACTCAGCACATGGGACATCCTCTGGAAGTAGGAGGGGTCGCTAGGAACCCTCGCCTGCCTGGTGCAGCACAGGCGGTGCAAAACTACAGCAGCTGCCCCACTTTGTTCTGGAAATTTCAGTTTTGCTTGTGTGGTCTTAGAAGGGGTTTTTGTTGGCACCTCCATCAGTCAACTCACACTCATTCTGTTAGAATCAATAATACTAAGGATGTAAGTAACATGTTCTCAGTGAAGCAGTACAGATGTCAAGAAAATGAATAGTAAAACCTATGAAAGAAGTTTAAAAGGATCAAAATATAAAAATTTATTTTATGACCAGGGAGAACACATCTCAAGAAAATAGTAAGATGGTAAGACTTCATTCATTCATTTTTTTCAATAAATACTTGCTTAGCCCCAGCTGTATTCCAGGCACTGTGTTAGGATCCTAACAAGAATCTTTTTCCCTTTTTACGTGCATTCTCAGTAGTGGTAAGTACAGAAAAGAACTAAATTCAGTTTTATTTAAATTTCGTTGTTTCCATAAATATAGATGGCAGAATAAAATACTGTATGCTTTTATTCTAATTTGGATTGTGGAATTTTAAAACATACAACATGAAAATACTAATACAGTCTGTATTCTAAAAAGGAAAGCAACGTGGGTCTCAAATTTTAAAAATTCCCGAGAATTGCAGAACGTCCATGTTGAGTGACCTGTTGAATGTGTGCAGGTTGTTGCCATGTGAGAGTACCACCTAAGCTGGGAGGCACAAGCACCAGCAGCACTGGTTAGAGTGTGACTTGGAATATGTGAGTTTTGAACTCTGCAAGGACTTTAAAAGGTATCCTCTGCAAAAAAAAAAAACAAAAAACTTTTGCAATATGTGATTATCAATCGTATTATCATCTAAAAGATTCTCAAAATAAGGGATTTATGAAAGCAACAAAATATCCTACAAAGAATCAGTAAGGCATCAAAGGTGATAAAGGATGAAGACTTTCAATCATGAGCAATTGATGGCAAAGCAATATAGCAATAACGTCAACCTCGTGACAGCAAGGAGTTGCCAACATGCCTATGAGGTTGATAATGTTTTGCAAGCATTCTACAGACAAGGGAAAATAAATCTATAGAAAGATGCTTTCCATTGAACTGATCTGGAATAACAAAAGGATGTTTAGGGATTTATCTCTATTATCTGAATACTGACTGAGAGACTCAGGGAATGCTTTTCTCTTTCATTTGAACTGAGTACTTTGACAGTAAACCTGTGGAAGGGAAAAGAATCCAGGCATATGCATGTGGAGAAACATATGATTAAAATATAAAATAAGCATATGTAATTCTTACATATTAAAAGAACTTTGACATGGGGACTGATGATTTTCCATTCATGGGGACACTATTGTTTTCTGAGGGAGGAAAACTATTGAAGTCTAAACCAGTGAGAGGTTAAAAAGGGGGAATCAGGGGCGCCTGGGTGGTTCAGTTGGTTAAGTGTCTGCATTTGGCTCAGGTCATGGTTTTGGTGTCCTGGGATCAAGCCCCGCATCGGGCTCCCAGTGGGGAGCCTGCTTGTCCATCTCCCTCTGACCCTTCTCCCTGCTCATGTTCTCTGTCTCTCAGATAGATAGATAGATAGATAGATAGATAGATAGATAGACAGATAAAATAAAATCTTTAAAAGAAAGAGGGTAAGGGGATCATTCCAAATGAGAACTTTGATTTTTAGAGGACAAATTTTATGTCCTCTGTGATAGAGGTCCTGGTTCTTGCTTTCTCTGCCTTAAGCATAGCAAGTTGGCAGTGTATCAAGATCATAAGTTTAATTCTTGTGATGTGCCAGGTAAAGACACTCAGTAGGCATGATGAAGAAAACATGAAATCTCTTTAACTCCACATAGGGTGGGAGGATGGTATATAGGTTTTTTTGGCTTAAAATGGACAGAATGGAGACAATAAAGAATTATGGATAAGTTTATTTTTAAGCATAAAAGATTTGGTCAGAGCTTTCCCCCCAGCATATTTTACGGATGAAAGCATGGACTCAGGAACCAAATTCCTTGAGAGGTTTCCCAGCGATAAAGTTGGGTTGTTGTAAAGTTATGTTAATACATGTATAGAGCTTAGAACAATGCCTGACATAATACACTCTCAATAAATATTATCTATTATTATTATGTCCAAAAATGAAATAGAATCAGTTCGCAATCCCTGAGAACACTATCTTGCCTTCCAGTTTCTTTTTGAAAGCTAAAAAAGGAATAAAACGTGTAACGGAACAGAATCAATTTGAAATAATCAAAAGAAGCCGCTTTTCTGGATAAAGATGACAAAATGCACATGATAGCTCTTTCCTACCCACTTCCCCTGCACTGTCCCAAATTCTCAGTGAAATGACTAAAAGAATAGAGAAAGAGCAATAGAAAGTAAGTAAAGGGGTTTGGCCCATTCCTCAAATGTTACAGAATGTCTGAAAGCTGAAGCATCAAAGAAAGGGCTGATCCATCTTAAGTAAAAATGTGTGTCGTGTGTCCTTTGTCCAGAGAGAAGAATACACAGGCACAGTACTGTAGAAACACTCCGAGCAAGAGGAGTAGAAGCTACTATAGGTGTGGTCCATAAAAGAATTGCTGGACTCGGCCAGTGGGTACCAACCAGTGTGGAGCTACTGCTTCAGTACTTAAGAGCAATGAAGCTCAGCCCGAGTGGTGGGCAACGAAGACCAGCATCCTAGAACAACAGCCATGGGGCTTAGAGTGGAATTTGCTAAAACAACATGGAAAACACCTGTCTTGGGTTCAGAGAAGGAGCTTGCCAATGTTGCTATCTTTTCAGTAAATGGTAAATATTTCCCATGCTGTTTCTCACTAGACTTGACTTTTTTTTTTCTCTTCTCACCAGTAGAAGTTACTCTTCCTCACCTTTCAGATCTCAGCTTTCCTCCTGACACCTCTTCCTTGCTCAGGACACCTCTCCTTATAGTCCTCAAGGGACAGTATTTGATAAACAATCTCTTCTGGGAACGTTTGAATCAGGTGATGAAAACCTAGAAAAGGCAGTGCTTTAGCTAGCTGAATGAGAACTGTAGTATGTAATAGTATCTACCTCAGTTTCAAGATGCAGGAGAGTCTATGGAGACCCAAAGACTCTAGCTCTAGATTCATGAGAATTTTGCATAGATAGGCAAGTACTATGTTTCTCCCTCCCTCTTCATTTTCTTTCTTTTCTGCTCCCATCTACCTAAGGAATAGTTGTATTTTTTCCTGAGTGGAAGATTTGCAGCAATGGCCTTCCCCATTGGTCTTTCTGAGTCAGACTGGGGTTCAGAATATGTTATATAACCGCTTAAGAAGAAATTGGTGCTGCTGTTATTAAATGTTATTTTTGTTTGTTTCAGCAGCTGTTAGTAAGTCTCTGGCTTTCGTCCTTTTTGAAATGTTCACAGTGGTATTCAGGTTTGGTTGGGTTGGGGGGTGGTTAAAATGTATGACAGGTGGTAGAGGGCTTAACTTGCCTTGGTTATCCTATAACACAAAATTGATATTCTAGCCATGAAAATTTAATTGCTTTATTGATAGCTGGAATGGGGTTCCAGACATGCTACCACAAAATATGGGATATTGAATCCCCCAATTGGGCATACCGAATATCTTAAGTTATAGGGGTTTGAGAAAATGGCAGCAACAGGAAGGTTGTTCCTACCACCCCCTGCCCCCTAGCCCTTTTCCCCTAAAACAAGTCACAAAACTCTCCTGTGAAGGTTACCTTCCCTGTACCAGGAAGAAAGAAAATATTCTGTCACTAGAGTCTGGGAATTTGGGGCCAAGAAATCTGTACAACCAAACCTTATTAAATAGACACTTATCTTCCTAGTTCATCATTTATTACCCAGAGCCCAACCCCTTTGTCCTGTCAATTATTTACAATTTTTTTGTTTTGGTCTAAAAACTATAAAAGCTTCCAGCTCTGGCCACTTCTTCTGGTCTTTCTCTTATGAAGGCTCCCATGTACATGTAAAAATTCAATAAAATGTGTATGCTTTTCTCCTGTTCATCTGTCTTTGTCAGCCTAATTTTCAGACCCAGCAAGGAACCTTAAGATGGTCATGAGAAACTTTTTTCTCTCCTACAGCTGAAAATCATGTGCCCATTATAATACAATGATATTGCAATCACCCAACATTTTTCTTAAAATGTTTGAGTGGGAAAATCTTAGTGTAAAAACAAGGCCCCAATACAAATGCACACACATAGACAGTCACAGAATTTATTAGTAATTTGAAATTATTTAAATCTGATAGGATAGCTTTTTGCTCTAACATTCAAAATAACAATAAAATGTGTCAAGTGAAAGGGATGATTTTTCTTCTCTCGCTCTCCTTTTAACTAGTCATCCTGGTTTTAAAACATGAGATACAAGTCATCAATTTTAGTGTGACTTAGCAATTTATTTACACGGTTTTACTGCTTTGGACATAACACAGCTGAGTTTCAGGCTTGATGAAATACTGTTATCCACATAATTCATTTTCTGCTGTTTCAACAAGGTGTTTGGATTTGTGGGAGCTCCCATTTGAGGTTGAAATTGAATTGAAAATTCATGTGAAAGCTCTACAGATGAGGCAAGTCTGAATATCAGGGAAGTGTCAATTAAATTTACTCTCTAGTCTCTGGCATAAAAACCTGCTCCGAAGGCCTTGAAAATAGCTCTCATTATCATATCGACTGGAGTAAACAAATATAACTCAAATCTAAGGTGAGCATAAGTTTATTCCTAGATATTTGTAATAAATTCCCAATATATTTCTCTATACATTGTCACATGGAGTTAGTGTAAGTTATTAATGTTGACCATAATGATTTATTGGATTTTTATGGGCAATCCTCACTTATTAAAGATGTTATCGATTGAGGTGAAATTAACAATTCCCTATTAATTCATAATTCATCTTTTAGTGGTAGTCATAAAATAAAACAAAGGCTGAATCAGTTGTAAATTAACTTAAAAACAGATACAGAGGTGGAAATAAGACAACAACAGCTGTTTTCTCATGGGGTACTGAGTAACTTAACAGTAGAGAAAAATTTGAATAGAAAAAACATTCTTCTTCCCCCAAACAGTTTCCTTTCAACTTAGAGAAATGAAAGGCAATTTGCTAGAGTCTGAAGGAAAAAAAAATGCTCTCACAACCTATGAAAACCCAATACCAAGTACTTTAGCAAATCTTTAGATTTTAGATAGTATCCCAACATTACAAATAAAAATAAAATTTTTTGGAAAATGCCATTGAATGAAAGTTCCCCAAAAAGAAATTTTTAGAGCTCTCCAATGGAGAATTTTTCTATAGATTGCAGCTCTAAATTCAAAATGCCACATTCTTATATCTTCAGGAATGGGAGGGCAGTGGCTGAAGATGACAAGGAGGGTTTTTCCCCTGGTTCTGCTAAAAGGTACTGTTGATCAACGGCTGTGGAATTTATTTTGCTTTGGGGTGAATGCTGCTCACCTAGTCAATTAATGTTTCCAAGTGTCTTATATACTGTTCCACCAAATAAAAACAAAAGTCATAAGGATAAGGGGTTAAATTAGGTTAGCAGAAACGATATCTGCTCCTAAGGAACATAGACCCTATGCCTTGCCTTCCCAAGGGAGGGATTTCAGTCTCAAGAGCAGCTTAGAGAGGTGATAATAAAAACATGCTGGAGAAACACTGCCCTGGCTTAAAGAACGAGAAAATCATTGAATTGACACCGTGTGGCATAGAATTGCGAAGCAAGGGTTCCTGACACCTCACCTGGGTGGGCTCTGAACTTCGTCACTTCCTGGGGGATCATGAGCAAGAGCCTTAACCTGTCTGCTTCAGTTGCCTCATCCTTAAAATAGACACACCGTATCTCCTCATGTGAAGTGCCTAATACATAGTGAATGTGTTTCTGTCACTGTTATTTCTATGATTATTGATTATTAATATTATGTTTCTTGTTAGTGAATGGATGTGAGTTACCAACGCAGAAAACCTAGGTTTCAATTCCCACTTTGTTATTTATGAGCTTTGACCTTGGGCAAGTTACTTAAACTTAACAAAACCTCCATTTACAGAAGCTTTAAAAAGTGGATCAATCTACTTCTAAGGCTTTTTGTGAGTATAAAGTGACATGATATATATAAGGTGTGTGACCCTTAATGAGCACTCAGAAACTAATTCCTCTTCCTTATGACACAAAGCGGGGGGGGGGGAAAGAAATGGAAGTCTGTTAAAACTCATGAAAATAATTTAGTGACCTCTGTACATCAACTGCAGTCGTTAATTACTCACATTAAATATTAGCGTAGAAAATTAAAATGACTAATAGAGCAGGTAACTATTGCAAGTATTAGGTAAAAGAAAAACAGGGGTTAAATATCTTCATTTTCCAGTCACAACTAGAAGGTCTTCAAATAATATAAGGTTTTTTGAGTGTTTACAGATAGATGCCCTTTCCTGTGTAGAGCTAACCAAAAAATTCTCCTCCACCTCTGCTTTTCATGGCTAATTCAATTCATTCTTTTCAACGTTTAGAAGTTGTATGTTCATGCAAATGAACTCTGTGTCACTATCCAACTAAGTAGTTGAGAACAAAAATACCCGTCTTCATGAGATCAAGTGTATTAGCCAAATGCAAAAAACATTCATTCAGGCTGGCTATCTTCCCAAAACACGGTTAGTGGGAATACAACAGCTTCAGACATGGCTGCATTCAAGAGATCAAAATCTACCAGGTCTCTGCCCCTCTGTTTTGGTTCAAAAGATAAAGATGGATGGTATAAAGTGTCGCCGGTGAGTCTATCAAGACATTCTTATGTATTATAAGAGAAAGAAATCTCAGAAATGTCATGGGGGAAAACTTCTCTTCCTATCCAGTTCTAGTAAAAGTTTCCTAGCTATGTCCCGTGAAGGTCCAGCTAAGCCATGAAGGTCCAGCATCCTTTGTGAACCAGTCAGTGTAGTCAGAGGGCCAGAATTACACTGAATTATAGATTAAAGGTGTCTGGTTCAAGACTGATGCTGGAAAGGCTTCTGAGCATGGTTTCCTTTCCCAGATGGCTGCCTTTTGAATAAAGTGTTGGCACTTTGCACAATAATTGAATGTTATTGGAGTTAATAGAGGAGTGGGATATGTTACTTTTAGAGGTGAAATTGTAACCGTTTAAATGCACTTAGAAGCTCTCTTGAAACTTAGTTTCTATCATTGTTATACTTTATTGTAGAGAGAGCAAAGAGTGTTTAAAGAGGAAAGCATGAGAGCACAAAATAAACGAAAACTTGTTAAGGTCAGTAGACCAGGAAAAGAAAGAAGCAGAATTTCCTTGAATGCTAATCTGCAGAAGGATGTTTGCTTTTCTAAGTATAAAACTCATCCATTAAAAAAATCATGTAGTTCCCTCCCTCATCTCTAGAAGCTTTGAGGCAGAAACAGAGATACCCATCCCTCATTTTCTCAGTCCTATGGCCTTTGTTGGTTCCTCCAGGGCTCCTCATTTATTGAACACCCAGATTACCACGGATTTTGTTTTTCTTTTCTTCTTTCTCCTTCCTTCCTTCCTTCCTTCCTTCCTTCCTTCCTTCCTTCCTTCCTTCCTTTGACCCATCCCTCCCCTCCTTTTTGGCTTCCAGTCTGTAGTTCACCCTTTGACATTTATGACTATTCAAATGCTTTAGTCACAGGCAGGGAGGCCTTCTTTCCTCTGACTTGAATGAAGGAGTGGAAAGATGACCAGATTCAGAGTCACTGTGGGAGACTTGAGCACCTGCTCTTTTTATTTAGAAAGAATAATTTAAAAAAAAAAAATGCAGCTCTTAGTAAATGAGCTCCAGAGCACTCCATTTCTCTATTGTCCGTGTGTTCCCTGAATTTTCTCTCACGTCCCTCAGGATGGCCCAGCGATGCGATATTTATGAAGGTAAAGACCAGGGCACTGCAGCTGGACTCCACTCTGCCTGGTTGGTGCTTGTGTCCTACTGGTTGTTGAATATTCTGATGATCTACATGGATCCAGCACATCCTCTTCTCCTGAGAGTCCTAGCCTCACGGTGTTAAATCCATCTGATTTAGAAGGAACACTGGAAATCTTGGTTTATTTAGTTAGTTAGTTCATTACTCAAGACTTTATTCATTTGAGAGAGAGCACGCGCACACAGAAGCAGGGGGAGGAGGAGAGGGAGAAGCAGGCTCCCTGCTGAGCAGGGAGCCCGATGCAGGGCTCCATCCCAAGACCCTGGGATCATGACCTGAGCCGAAGACAGATGCTTAACTAACTGAGCCACCTGGGCACCCCTGGAAATCTTGGTTTATACATCAAACATTACAAATGTTTTAGAGGTGGAAATGAATGTAAATATTGAAATACTTAAAATTTTAAAAAAGAAAAAGATTAGATTTGAAGAAAAGGGGACAGTGACAGGTGATGGTAGTTCTAGGCTGAAAGATCAGAACAGAAAAAAGCAGGGAAGCCTCTATGTTTGTGCTTGAGTTTAAGCGATTTTTAAACTGGTACTTCGCAGCCTAGGCATTGGTGGTCTTCTTTTTGCTTTCTAATAAGTAAGTGTGTAAGATTCTATATTACTCTGGATTTTGGTGAGAAGACAAATACACCAGTTGCAAAAAAACAAACACAACCCATTAATGCCATTATGCATGTTATTCAACTCTATTAATGCTTCTAGAGTGTAGTATTTCAACAGCTTGAGTTTCTTAATAATTTACTCCTACTATTGGGTAGGTTGCACATACAAATGTTGGGCATTTTTTTTTTACTTGCTGCCCAATCAGTCCGCCATTCATAAGGAGCTTCTGTTAGAAGGTGGGACATATCTTGCATTGGCTTATCTTCCTAATCCCACTCTGAGGAGTAGATGTCTAGGAGCTATTGGCCTAACTGATTGAAAATACAAATTCAGAAAAATCTAAACAGTTTCTGGTCAAGTTATGCCAACCTGTATTCATGCGGCAGATGCTGAGTATATAGAAATGAGTAAGATCCAAAATGATATGCACCTAAAATATCAGCTTATATTTATAGTACTTACCTTCGACTTATGGTAGAGTTTATATCAAAAAACAAATCCACTATTTCACTTAAATGTAGTCATTATAACTTGTTTCTTTTTCTAAGGGGAGAAAATTTGGACAATCTATGGGAAATTCTTTAGTATTGCTGACAATTCGTTTTCCTTATTTTTTCTTCCAGTGTCTCAGAGCAAAATAGTTGTACAAAAAACTTTAAATTTCATGAAACTATGAATCATTTATTCATCCAAAATATTTACGGAATTCCTAAACAGTGATAAATGCTGTTCCAGGTGCTGTGGATATGGCAGTGAACAAACAAATCCTATGGTAGAGTGATAGAGACAATGAATGAATGAATGAATGAATGAATGAATGAATGAATGAATGAATGATGGTCATTAGTGTAGAAGCCACTTTTAGGCAACAGGCTTGAGCAATGGAAACTTGATCAAGGCAAAAGGGCCTACAGTCAGCACCTAGCTGAATGCAAACAGGTTCATTAAGCGACCCACCTTGACATAGCCACAGGTCCTAACTAACCTATTACAACCTATTACAACTAGGCACAGTTCCTAAGATTACCAAAAAGGGAAAATTCCATACATTCCCGTACTCCCCCACTCCACCCTATAACTGTGGCCCCTCACCACTGCCTTGTCCCAGACAGTATCTCCCTCATTATCCTGTCTATCGCTCCCTTGCAAGGTATTCAGTAAACTTTTATCTCTTTTGAGATAAAAAAATTCATCTCTTTGGATGAATTCTTTCACCACCGGGGAGACTGGCCTCCATTTGTTCGGGACACCCTACATTTGCGCCCCCCCCCCATCCAACTGGAAGACACCACAGTTAGTGCTACAGAGAAAAGTAAAGCAGAGTAAGGGGGTGCAAAGAGAGGAGCAGCTGCTATTTGATCTGGGACGGACTCGAAAGACCTCTTTGATACTGTGACGTTTGAGGCAAGAACTGGATGTATGAGGGCGATCCATGATGGGGGGAAGAACATTCTGGGCAGAAGGAGCAGGGAGGTAGGGGCCCTGTAGGAGCACATGTGACATGATGGATAGGATTATAAAAATCCAGCTGACGGTAGTGGAGGTAGTGGGAGGTGGTCAGGTTATGCCTGTATTTTGACGAGATTTGTGGGTAGCTTGAATATGTGGTGTGAAAGAAAGACGAGGGTAAACATGGCTGCAGATTTGGGGCGTAAAGAACTGAACATGTGAACCTGCCATTGACGGAGATAGACCGCATAACAGTACTTGGTTTGTTCATCAGGGTTATCATACATAAAAATACAAGTCTCTAAACATTAGAATCACAGCTGGTACCATGAAATAGAGCACCGTGTCCCATTTCCTTTCTCCCACTCATTTGAGGCATATGCTTGTGTAAAGGGATGGCAGGCAGAACTGCACACAACATTTCCACCTTTGTTCTCTTTCTAGCTAGTAGGCATGATAAATGTGTGAAGGCAGCAACCTCTACCGGAATGACAGACCCGGACCTAGGAACAAATACAACGGGACGGACGTCATGTACCGGATGTTCCGTACAGCTTCTATACGTGTCATTTCTTCTTTAATTACTTTTATACTTAAAACCTTTCTTCCTTTGGCGATGTTTACTAATAAACCCCTTAATAACATTGAACTGTACCTGAGCCCATTGCTCCTAGATATAGCAGTTGGCAAGAAACCCATCCCTTTTTTTGTGTGTGTTAAGGGGAATGGCTTACTGCAAAGAGCTACACTTCTCCATGACTTAAGATTTGTAGATGCCCGCAGCCTCTGTTTACAAGGCCAGACACAGACAGACCTTCCAAATTCCTAGTCTTTGTTTCATTAATGATTAGCTGACCTGTTTGCTGAACTAACTTGACTTAACCAAAATTTAGTCAGACTTCCTCCCTCCTGTAGGCTCCAAGACATTGACCCACCCTAGAGCAATCATTGGAAAGCAGAGTAGCACCGCCTTCGTAGTCCCTATGGAGAAATGGTGAACCTCAGGAAGAAACATTCCTGATGAGCCATCCAAGGTCATTACCTACTTACCCTCCTCCCTCACACCCAGTTCCTTCTAATCTTGTTTATCCCCAGCCCCATAAAAGACGAGCCTTTCTACCTGTCCTTTGAGATGCTTCCAGATCTTACAATTAGGGCGTTCTCTCCATTGCAATCGCCCCCACTTTCTTAACGGCAATGCTCTTCTCTACATTGCAACAGTATTTTTGGATTGTATCTCTCCTCTAAGTCCAAATTTGTTTTCCACTTGAAAACCTTTACTAATTAGTAATTTACTTTGGTATATTTATATATTCATTCATTTATATTCAACAACTATTTATTAATTCTGTCTACTGTGTGCATTCCCGGGGATAAAGCAGTGAATAAGACAAATAAAATCCCTTCCCTGTTAGAGCTTACATTCTAGTTTGAGGAGTCAGCTGAATAAGTGAAATTTTTAGTAGTTCAGATGGTCCTTCATGCTACGGAGAAAATTAAATCTAGTGAGAGATGGGTTGTGTTGGGAGGATTATGTTTTTAAATAAAGTGGCTAGCTATACATCTAGGTTATTTCTACATTTTGAAAGAAAGTCGAGACTGCAGGTCTCTAAGCCTAAAGTCTAGAAATTGTAATTACTGCAGTTTATGAACACAAGTGATGCTCAAAGTCAAGTAAGAAGGTCCCCGAACCATTTGGAAAAGTTTATTCGCATTTATTTCAAATCAAGATCATAGAGGTAAGGAGTTAAGAAGTAAGATTTCCAAACTGGGGTCCTTCAGGATACAGTGATGTCCTCCAGCTGACATATTGAAGAGAAAGTCCCATTCCAAATTCCTCAGGCCACTGCTGTACTAGCAATAAAAGTGGGTGCTAAGCGGATCATCTCCAGCCCGTTTTTGGTCATTTTCTTGTGGATTTTTAGCACTCCAAAAGAAGACCGTGTCCTACTCAATTACTAACCAACCCCAAATGAAGATCAGTTGTTGTTTTAGGAAGTTATGTATTCTAGGATTTTCTTTAAAGAGTCAGTGATTCGAAGTGAAGTGTTTTGTAGTGTTTTGACAGTGTTTTGTAGCATTGTAACTTACTTAAGTAAAACATTTCCCTTTTAAATGCTTTGTGTTATACATCTGTCAGGCTCTGAGACACTTTAAATGTTTAAAAAATGACACTGTGACTCAGGGCAGGTTGAAAGC
The DNA here is from genome assembly GCF_017311325.1 of Ursus maritimus. Taxonomy (NCBI): domain Eukaryota; kingdom Metazoa; phylum Chordata; class Mammalia; order Carnivora; family Ursidae; genus Ursus; species Ursus maritimus. The sequence continues at coordinate 17,990,182 of NW_024423786.1, forward strand.
TTTTTGTTTCATGGAAGTGAAAGGCTGAAAATGTAAAGGCTCAAAGGCCATATTTATGAATTAATTGAGATTTTTATTAGTATTTGGTATGTTCCAAACAGAGGTGTCCATCCATAAGGAGGCAACATAAATCAAATGAAGACATAAGGATTGATTATGTCCAGGGTTCCCCAGATCAAGATACTAAATACCAAGGCAACAGTAACTATTCAATATTTCTTTTATACAGCACAAGAAAAGAGCCCAGGTGAAACCTTGGTATTTTTTTTCCCATTATATCTGGCCCAACATATTCCATCAGTGTCTAATAAATTTCTCATAACCGGCTTTAAAATAACACTGCAGAGCTTTCAAATAGGTGGCACTCAGAACAAAATGGATAAATTGGAAAGCTTATATCAAATCTAGTAGGTTGATCCTCTTTGGTACAAATACTCAGAAATAGAGCTGCTTCAACTCCCTAGGCACTTTAAAGGTAGCTGGCTGGTATTTAAACTCACTCTGGCATTATATCCCAGATCACTCAAGAAGCCATAATACAAGGTAATCACTAAGCTATTGTATCTTGCCCCCTAAATAATAGTAAATTATAAAAAGTGCTGAAATTGCTCGATATTGTCTAAGCTGTGTATAATCAGTGGTTACGTTTGTAGCACCTATCACTAAACTAGAGCAATATAGGATAACTCATGACGCTTGGAGTACTTCTAATGAGTATGTATAATACTTGAGCTTATCCTACTATGCTAAGGTATTAATAAAGGGGGCAGGGGAAATCATACTCTTAATTTGCAGTTTTCCTATTTTGTTCATATCAGAATCAGATTCAAAATTCAAACCTTCTCATTTCCTGTTCTAGTGTTCTACTCTTTTCTCAGTTTAGAAACACACATAAATAGTCAAATTTCTCATCTGAGCTCGCCACCATTGTCTGAATTTGTATGGTAAGATTTAGGCAGATGTTGCCAGGGTGATGGCCGAGCAAATGAGCAGATTTTAATTGATTTATTTGATTCGGTCTTCAAAAGACTTAAAAAAAACTCTGGAATATAGCTTCAGCTATTTCAGTTATAAAGACAGTCAATGCGATTATCTTTTGGGCAATTGACCAATTGAGCACTTGTCAACCTGGAAAACAATTTAAGCTTCAAGTGGTCAAATATTGACTATGTAGCTATGGCCTTTGTTATGGAGTATGACTTGAAATTAAAAATGGACTGAATCATTCACTGGTTGATGGATTGCATAGAGGTCGGAGCTGTCACGTGGCTTTCGAAAGGGGAGGATTTAGGAGAGGGTAATATCACTTATATTCACTAATGCTAGAAACTAACACAATTTCAAAGATGTGATGTGTGACACCAGATTCAAACACAGTTGCCTGCATCTAAAGTGAACTGTTTTTCTGTATTTTTCAAAGGGAATGGATTGTACTAAAAGCAGATGCCCAGATTCCACCTGTTTTTGCTAATTGCAGCAATTTTCAGTGGTTTCTAGTTGGAATGGCTGTTGTTTGCATTGCTGATGCAACCAGTTTGCCATTGGAAAATCTGCTGTACCAAATTAAACTCCTAGCAGCACAAACATTTATTTGTTTATTCATTCAGCAACAATTATCGAGGACCATTCTGTGAGAAGACTATACGTGGTACTGGGGTTACGTTGTAAATAAGGCTCCATTCTAAAGGAACTTTCTCTCTAGTATGTCATATAAATAAGTAAACATTTATAATTGAGTGTAATATTTACTATGTTAATATAAGTTCAGGATGTATGGGACCTAATGACAGTCACCCAATCAATCTTGACTTAGGACTTCTCAGAAAAAGTGGAGTCTAAGCTGAGACAGGAAAAATGAGTAGGAGTTAGTCAGGTAGAGGTGACAATGTGGAGAAAAGTGTTTTCCACTCAGAAGGACCACCGTAAGCAAAGCTCCTTTCTTGAGAGGGAGCAGGGGACCAAACCAGAGAATTTGCCTGTCATGAGAAGATCGTGGATTCCCGGGGCTGGAGAGGAGAACTGGGGCCATGTGATGAAAAGCATTGTCAAACATTAAAAGCATATGGAATCTTATCCAGAGTTCAGCGAAGGACTCTTGAAGGTTTCTAAGTAAAACATGGGAATAGCAGAAGCTTTAAGGGTGGGGGAGAAATTCATTAGCAAAACTTAAAAAGAAAAAGAGAAAACACAACAAATTTTATCATTAATCATCTATCTATTTACTCTACCAGAATAATAAAATACAGCCGAGACTGAGAGCTTATAGTATGGATATTCTATATTTTTCAGCACTGTGTGGTAGAGTTTTTGTGACTAATTATAGTGTCTATTTGAATGCATCATGCCCCATATTGCATGAAGAGTTCTATCTCTCTTCGGCAGGCTCAAAAAGACAGCCAAATAACAGCTTTGTGTATATAATTTCTTTCCCAAATTTAAATTTTAAAATAAGTAAGGAAAATTGCAATAGCACAATTCTTCTCTTCTGTGAGAATGAACTTTGTTTTTAATTCCAGCCAAATATGAGAGTGAATAATTATAGTAAAGCCAACTTTACTGTATACATCTGGTTCTTTCCATGATTGCCTTAATTATGGGGTAAAATCCCTAGGAAACAAAGAATAATTTTTACTGGAACAGATTATATTATTACATTTTGTGAACTTGTGAGGCTTTGTTAAATTATTATTTTTTTCAAGCTTAAACACATGAATCTTGGAATACTGAGGGTCTGTTGCAGCACTTTCAGAATATTCAAGCTTCAGGTTCTACCTCACTTTGGGAAGTTCCCGAGACATCACCCTGCGATGCCTGTCATTGGAAATGTGACTCATTAAAGCCTGGATCTACCTATTCCTATCCCAGAATAAGGCCATATCAAAGACATTTAGTCCAAAAGATAAAGTAATTTCTAAGGAAGTCATCTCTTAATAATGTATAGCAGGGCTACCAGATTTAGAAAAAGAGAGAGAGAGAATGAATGAACCAAACAGATGACCCAGCATTTGAGAGGTACTCACACGAAAATATTATCTGTTGTTTATTTGATATTCAAATTTAACTGGACATCAGTATTAGAGAAAACCCAGTTTTCGCCCCCTTCATGTCTCCTTAACTTTCATAGAGAACAATGCTGACACTTCTGGTTACCAGATGTGTGGGGATTTTCCCCCACCAAGCAATTCTCAAGACATACCCCGGGTGTCCTACAACTTAGCTCAATTCTGAAACTTTCTACCTGAAGATAGCCTCAGATCCCACATTAATGAATCAGTCCCACAAGACTGCTCCTACCAAACTTCAGATATCAACTTCAAGTCTGACTGTCACCTGTACTTCTGACCCATCTGAGGTTCCCATGACTACCTACTTGGGTTCGATTAATATGCTCAAGTGGCTCACAGAACTCAGGGAAACACTTGGGTTTACCAGTTCATTAAAGGATATGAGAAAGAATGCAGACAAACAGCCAGATGACAATGTATACAGGGTGGGATCTGGGAGTGTCTTTAGTGCAGGAGCCTCTGGCCCCATGGAGATAAGGTGTGTCATCCTTCCAGTTTGTGGCTTTGTTCATCCACCTGGAAGCTCTCCAAACCGTATCGTACTTTGGGGATTTTATGGACACTTCCTCACAAGGCATCTGCTATCTCTCTGGAGGATGGGAGATGGGGCCAACATTTCTAAGCTTCTGATCATGAGTTGGTGTTTCTGGTGCCCAGCCTCCATCCAGGAGCCAACAGGAACCCACCCAGAGTGACCTCACTAGAGTAAAAGATACTCCTAGTTGCTCTTATCATTTAGGAATTTACAAGGGATTCAGGAATTCTACGTCAGGAACTGTGGGCAGAGACTGACATAAGTATTTTCTATTATCTCACAATATTCTATTTTGGGGGAAGCAACCCTGCAAAAGGGGGGTCTAGGAACATTCTCCATGGAGAATCTTACATTCCCCTTTCTTTTCTACTCACTTCCATCACATGTGCTGCAGAGTTTCTCTTTCCACATCTTTTTCACGGTTTCTCCCTTTGGTATAATGTCCAGTCCTTCCTAGGTCTCTCCCATGCTGTCTCTCAATCCATTCTTTTATCCTATGGATTAATCTAGTTTCTCTACAGCAAAATGGCATATCTGCTCTTTAGGAAGGGGAAAGGAGGGAGAAGACAGTTGTGCCAATCACCAGACCTTCTGTGGAGGACTGGGGGGGGGGGCGTAGAAAGAAGATGAACATTCACCCATTTTTGTCCCTTTACATATACAGAAATCCTAATACCAGTGCAACTAGTCCTCTTATTTCTAAGGTACTAACCACATTTTTTGCATCTATGTCAGTGAAGTCTAAAAGTAAAATAAGTTTTGTCAAAATGAAAAAATAGTTCTATGACTATTAGGCAATTAAATTAGCTTCTTGAACTTAAATTATTTTCTGCTCTGCTCTAGATTGTATTCTTGTTTTTATTTTCGCTTCACTATCCATGTGCTATTCTAAATCTTAGCGTAATTCCTTTTCTTAGAAATCAAAGTTAGGCTTTGAAATTACAGTTAATTATGTTTCTAAATTGTCAAACAAAAGAATTCACCTGTAAATTAAAACACAAGAAAAATGTGATCTCTCAGTAATATTCAGAGTTGGGAATTACAGACAATATTCATTAAAGACTGAAATGGGGAACAAAATGATCACAATGCCATTTTTTGTTCTTGAGACAAATCCAAGAGTACTTTTTTCTAATTCTTTGTGATTTAAAAAGGGCTTTGACAGCTGATTGTGTTTATATTTCATGGAAAATTTCAGGTTTATTGTAGAAAATTGTAACACTGTTAGCAATAATGGCAAAGCCAAATGTTTACCATATAATTACCATTCTCCTAGCAAATTTATGGTTAGGGAGAAAGAAAATTAGACAAAGAACCTCTCAAAAATTATATGTGTCAAGGCCCTTTGTCCAAAGACGAAATAATAGGAGTATTTCAGAATAATCATTATAATTTTAAGAAGACATTACGATCTTTGGTCCCTCATAATTTTGTTGTTGTTTTTTTTTTTTTTTAATTTGGGGACATTTTGGAAGGAGACAGGTTAATTAATCAGTATAAAAATATCCGAGGAGAGAGGTCAATATTCTAAGATTTAAAATATCTGCCTCAAAATATCCATCGATTTCTCTATGGACTCTTCCTTCAGATGGTCCAGTTGTTCTTTCTGTCTCTTCCAACTACCAACACCAAGGGAGAGGATTTTCTTATAGTCTTAGATTATTGTGATACCCCAGTCAGCCAGTCCAACCTCTCCTCATCCAGCTTTTATTCTATAAGATTAGTTTTCCTGAATGATTATTTTCATTATATGTAATAATAAGCTTTTATATAATCATTTCTTCAAATGTGCACCCCTCATTCTTTCTGTTCACGTGAAACTTACCCCTTCATTCCAGTGTGGCCATTGCCAACAACACTCTGTGGTTAAATCCTTCACGAAAACCACTGACTGACAAAAAGAGCTTTGGACCAGAAGTTAGAAGTCCTGGCCCCGACCTTTCTTGCTGCCTGAACTTGGGTAACTCATTCACTTTAAGCCTCAGTTTCCTTATCTGTGAGTCAAGGATAATAATTCCTATGTCAGAGAATGATGTGAAGAGCAGCAAATTGAAGAATTCTACCATTCGATAAGTAGGTCAATCAATATATTTTATTTGATGGATTGTTAACTCTTTTTAAAGACTTTCCATGGCTCTTTTTTGCCTCCTGGACCTATCAAGTTGAGATTCATGATCCTGAAATGTTAAACCCCATATCGTCTGGCCCAATCCTACCTATGCAACTTTTCAATTATCATTCACAATCATCAAATGTATGTTATGTGCTGGACACTGTGACAAACCCTTTGTACCCATTTTTGCATTTAGACAGCACAACTGTACTAGAAGGAAGTGCCATTTTCATGCCCTTCTATGGATGAAGAAATGAGGTCTGGAGAAGTTAGATAACTTGCCCAAAGTTAAATGGCTGGTGAGGGGCAAAATCAATATTTGAACCTAGGTAGTTCAATAACAGAATGTGATGTTTTAGCCATTGAGCTATACTCTGCAAAGAAATTTCTGTTTTGGCTAGGCTAATTGTTGTCACTGAACACATACTATATATATATATATGTGTGTGTGTGTGTGTGTGTGTATATATATACACACACACACAGACACAGAGACTACACACACGTGTGTACCTTCAGGTATATCTATTTATATCTCAGTGCTGCTTCTTTTCCCTTTCTCTCTGCATCTTCAGAATCTACTACTATAACTTTGTGCCTTTTCCATTCTCTACTGCACTCAAGCCTAAGCTCTCTGGAATTCAGCGAGCACTTTTGTATTGTACTGACCAGAACCATGCTGGATCGTATTACTTTTTTTTTTCTCTGATCCAGTCATGTTTAGAAACTGCAAAAATGGACCTTCCTCAGTAGGAAAGACCATGTCTTCTACCTTCTTTGCACCTCCTAAAATGTGTAGAAAAAGCAATGGACAGTAGATGGTATACAAATACATAAAAAGAAAAATTGTTAAATTCCGAAATAGTCATTTGAGATTTACAGCCGTGCATTGTTACAGAGGCTGTCTACTCAGCTCCTAGAAATCTTTTCAGAACAAACTTTCTTGAATGAGTCCAGCTTATGGCAAATACTTTGTCCTCTTCTAAGCTACTCTTCTGCTGACTGCAGTGTTTCCTCCCATGGCAACACCTGGCAAAACCATAGTGCAGTATAACAAGAAGGTTATTAGTATTAATTCTGTCAAGATATAGAACATTTCCTTTGTCATAAGGATTTATAGGCGTAGGTCCTAAAATTAAGGCCCAATATTGTGTTGCTTTCTTATCTGGGAAAATAAAAGACACTGGAGTGGCCTAATCATAAGTTCCCCTTTCCATTCTGCTCCTGTAGATAAGGTCCTCTAGCCAAACAACCCTCTTTATCATGGGGACCAGCACAGTTCCTGCTTATCCCTGAGTTGTGAGCTCCAGTTTCCTGGCTGACCGTGGACTTATTCAAATTACAACCAAGGGTCACTCTATCCTCTTGATATGGCAAAACCTCCCTCCAACAACCTCTGGTTGTTCACTCTGTTCCCTAGTGGAACCCCCACTGTGGTCCTGCATGGTGCAGTGTTCTCCTTCCCTGGGCCAGGTATATGTGACTAAAAAGCTGCAGTTAATCTCATTTGCCTAGTGTGGGTGTCATGCATTTGGCCATCTCTGCGAGTGGAGGGTGGGAATCTATTCCTTCCTAATGGGAATAAGGGAGGTGATTAAGACAGAACTTCTCTTGTAGCCTGTAGCCTTTTATACCGATACTACTTCCCTTTTACTCCCACCCCCTTCTTCATCCCTGGTGTCCACTAATCTGTTCTCCATTTCTATGATTTTTTTTTTACCTCAAGAATGTTCATTGGAATTATACACTGTATAAACTTTTGGGATTGGCTTTTTTCGTTCAGCATCATTCTCTGGAATTCATCCAGATTCTACATGTATCAATACTCTGTTTCTTTTTATTATTGAGTAGAATTTCAAAGTATAGATGCACCACTGTTTGTTTAACCATTTATTGAAGGACATCTGGATTGCTTCCAGGTTTTGGTTCTTATTAATAAAGCTGAGATAAACATTCATGTACAGAATTTGTGTGAACATAAGTTTTAATTTCCCTTGGGTAAATGCCCAAGAGTGCAATTGTTGAGTCACATGGCAGTTGCGCATTTAGTTTTTTAAGAAACTGCCAAACTGTTTTCCATAATGGCTGTACCATTTCACATGTCCACCAGCAGTTTACTAGTAATTCAGTTCTTTCTCATTCTCACCATCCTTTGTGGTTCTCACTACTATTTTAGCCCTTCTGATAGGTATGTAGTTTTATCCCATCGTGATTTTAAATTGAATTTCCTTAATGGTTAATGATATTGAACATCTTTTCATGTGTTTATTTGCCTTCTCTGTATCCTTTCTGGTGAAATGTCTCTTCATATCTTTTGTCCATTTTTGAGTTGGATTTTGTGTCCTTTTACTGCTGAGTTTTGAGAGTTCTTTGTATATTCTGGATACTAGTCCCTGACCAGATATGTGGTTTGCAAATATTTTTTCCCATTCTGTACATCAGATGACTTTTTAAAAAATCTCTGGAGTTAGTTGTAGTAATCTTCGTGATTAGTAGATTGAAAAGGGGTACCTTCGTTTTGAGAATCTCCTGCAGGGTTAAAATGAAATACTAAAAACATACCAATTAATACTATAAATATACTAATCATATCAGTGTGCTAGAGTGAAACGAACCCCAGATTGTAAATTGAAGAATTTGATTCTAGTGTTCAGTCAATGAAGGGAAGTTGCTTGGCTTCTCAGGGCCTGTTTCTTTATTGGTAAGGAAGGATTAGGCACTTAAAATACTCCCCTCTTCTACCATTCTATGATTCTAAGTTTAGAAGTTAAGCTGCATGAAGTTCATTTTCCTTTCAAGGCAAAGATAGTAACTTCTAGGTTTCAAGACAACTGAGAGCCATAGATGGAATATCTTTTTCCTTTTTATTAATTGAGAAATCTTCAAAATAGCACATTCCAACAATGAACTTTAGAATTCTCCTGGCATTGTCCCTTAGTGGAAGTATTATATTTCATCCTCTTTTGTTTGCAAAGTAAAAGTTTTGATTTTGATGGAGTCAAGTTTATCACGTTTTCCTTTTATGGATCATGCATTTGGTATCAAGTCTAAGAATCCTTTGATAAGCCCAAGATGTAGAAGATTTTCTAAAACAGATTATTTTACATTTAAGTCTGTGATCCATTTAGAGTTAATTTTTGTATACTGTGTGAAACTTGGATTGAGGTTCTTTTTCCATCTCCCTATGGATAACCAATTACTCAAGCATCATTTATTGAAAAGGCTATTTTTATTCATTGAATTACTTTTGCATCTTTGTCAAAAGTAAGTTTGTATATTTGAATGGGTCTATTTCTGAATCCTCTATTCCATTTCATTGGTTTATGTTTATCCTGCCACCAATACTACCTGGTCTTGAATATTGTACAGATATAAAAAATCTTGAAATTAGAATATTTCTTTCCACTTTTTCTTTTTTCATATTATTTTAACTACTTTAATTCCTTTGTCTTTGCAAATAAATTTTAGAATTATCTTGTCTATATCTACAAAAAAAAATAATGCTGCATTTCTGATAGGGATTGCATTAATGTATATAGATTTTAATGTATATAGATTCTTCCAGGAAATTCTGGATCTCTCAATTTATATAGATCTTTGATTTCTTTCACTAGTGTTATAGTTTTTAGTGTACAAATTCTGTTAGATTTTTACCTGAATATATCATTTCTTTGAGCAATTGTAAATGGTATTACATTTTAAAACTTTTGGTGCCCTGATGTTCATTGTTAATACATGAAAATATAATTGGCCTTTATATGTTTATCTCATATCCTGTGACCTTGCTGAATTTCCCTGTTGATTCTATTATTTTAAAATATTCTTTTGGATTTTGAACATAGACAATTACATCAGCTGTAAAGAAATGTAAAGGAACAGTTTCATTTTTCTTTTGTAATTTGTATGCTTTCATTTCCTTTTCTTGTCCTATTGCATTGGCTATAACTTTTAGCACCGTGTTGCATAGGGGTGATGAAAGCATGCATTATTGTCTTATTTCCAGTCTCAGGGAGAAAGAACTTAGTCTTTTACCATTATATATGTTAGCTCAAGGGTTCTGAAGATGTTCTTTATTAATTTGAGGTAATTTCCCTCTATTCCTATTTTTCTAAGAGTTTTTATCATAAATGCATATTGAATTATATCAAATAATTTTTCTGTAAAGGTTCATAAGAGTCTACAATTTTTCTTCTTTAGCTTGTTAATATGGTGGATTATACTGATTGTTTCTCTAATTTTGAGCTAATCTTGCATTCTGGGAATAAATACCAGTTGGTCATGCTGTATAATCCTCTGTATATATTGCTGGACTCTATTTCTTAAATTTTTAAAGAATTATTTTTGTCTATATTCATAAGGAATATTGATATGTCATTTTCCTTTATTGGGCTATTGTCTGATTTTGATATCTGGGTAATATTAATGTCAAGAAATAAACTGGGATGTATTTCCTTCCCTTGTACTTTCTGGAAGAGGTTGTTTATAATTAGTGCTAATTCTTCCTTAAACATTTCCGTCATTACTTCTTCCAGTACTTTTTTAGTGATGCTTTCTTTCTTCTCCCTTTTAGGAATTCCCATGAGAGTATTGTTAGATCTTGTGTTCTAGTCAACAGGTTCTAGAGACTTGTCCATTTTTTAAAAATTTACTTATTTTCTCTCTGTTGTCCAGGTTTGTTCCTATTGCTGTGTCTTCAAATTTTCGGATTCTTTGTTCTGTCTTGTTTCCTCCATTTTGTTGATAAGGTCATTGCTTGAGTTTTACTTTTTTTCCATTGTTGTATTTTTTCAGTTCTAAAATTTTCATTTGATTTTCTTTATATCTCCTACAGAAACATTCTGTCTCCTGACTTTCTATTTTTTCATTTGTCTTAAATGTGTACTTGATTGCTTATTGAAACATTTTTATGATGGCTGCCTTCAAATATTTGTCATGTAGTTATAACATCTCTGTCATCATGGGGTTGGCATCCATTGATTGTCTTTTTTCCATTTAGTTTGGGATCTTCCTGGTTCTTTGTATGATGCATGCTTTTAGATTATACTTGGACTTTTTGGGTATTATGTAAGCCTGAATCTTATTTAACTTTTACGTTTTGGATGGCATCCTTTCACACTGCTATGTCAGGAAAGTATGTTTACTGTTTTGTTATTGTCAGGTGGAAGTAGAAGTCTCCATTCTCCTCTCAGTCTCCATTAATACCCAGAGCAGGAGGTGGGCTCCTTATTGCTAGATGAGTGTGGGAATACTAGGCCACAAATAACCTCCACTGATATGATAGTTCCATTGCTGGAAAGGGTAATAGTGTACCATTACTACTCCCATGTGTCTTTTACTGACATTACAAGTTGGGGCAGGGACCTTATTACCACCACTAAGTGTTGGTAAAATTTCTGACTTTCCGCCAGGCATCTTCTGACATCACCCTAATGGAGAATAGGACTATAGCATCATTATCGGCAGGTAGATCTGAAAGTACAAACTTTTCATGTGGTCTTCATCGACATTGCAGCTAGGGGGATGGTGGGTTTCTTACTGTCCCATAGGGATAAAAGTCCTAATTCCCTACTCAGCCCTCCCTGACACCAGGTGGGGGGGGGGAGGTTTAGAGTACCACACTACAGTCCAGAAAGGGTGAAAACTGAAGCTCCCACTTAACTGTTGCTGGCATAGGTGAAGGTGCCTGCACAGTTCTTTCTGTGAAGGTTCAGAATAGACTGTTACTGTCTAAAAGTTTTCTGTCTTGCTGGGCAGCTCTTCCCTGGCCCTTTGTACAGATCAGGCTTTGGTTGGGGCTTTTTGCCCATGCACTTTGGCATTGTGACAGCCTATGTGGTATATACAGAAAACCTAGGGAACTCATCACCCTGTTGTTCCTAAGGCTCTACTTGCCTAAGCAACTTTCATTCTTCTTATGCTTCCTTTATACATGATTTCCAGGGTTTTGAGTTGTACTTGGTGATGAAAGCACATCCACTCAGTCTTCCCAGAAACGGGACTCCTCTGCTTTGTTTTTGTTTTACTTAGTGCTCTATTTACTGTGAATTAGTAGCATTCATGTCAGGAAAGAGTTTAGATTTTGATGAACACTTAATCAAAACATCAGAAATTTGCATTGAATGGCATTAATGATTGAGAATGCTTCAGGGAACATTAATTAATTTTTTCCTGAGAAAAACTAAAAAGGATAAAACATATACAGTATCAAGTGTACTTTCTGATGCACTGAAAAATCATTCAGTAAATGTATCTCACAGTTTTTTGGCTTTGTTTGGTTTTGTTTTATAGGATGTTGTAGTAGTTAACACTCTGGATTTGGAGTCTGGGGTGGTCTTACCACTAAATTAGTACCAGTGCTATTAGAAAATTGCTTAGCTGCTACTATTTCCAGTTCCCTGATTTGTCTTTTGGGGATGATAATAACAACACTTACTGTAAAATATTCGAGGTTAAAATGAAATAATTCAGGGACTAACTCTGATTCATTTCTCACTGACACATAGTAAGTGCTTAATATATATTAATAGCTATTGTGGCTGCTGCCACTATTATAGTAACTTACCCCAAAAGAAATACCTAAGGTGCAGCTCTTCAGAAGCAGTTAGGGGATAGTGAGAGGAGCGCATTCTTTTGTTTCTTAACGTTTCTGAAGTAGAGTGTGACGCTCAGCTAGTGAAACTGGCACTGACCATTGCCTGGTGTATTTACCTCTTCTAAAGGCGGCAAAAGGAGGAATATATTCATGTCTCTTAGAAATTAATGTTTCTCATCTCTCTTGTTTTTATAATTTCTCAAACTCCAGTAAGCTGCTTTTAAAATATCTCTCTTCTGGGGGCACCTGGGTGGCTTAGTTGGTTAAGTGTCTGCCTTGGGCTCCGGTCATGACTCCAGGGTCCTGGGATCGAGCCCACATCAGGCATTGAGCCCTGTGTCGGGCTCCCTGCTCAGCAGGGAGACTGCTTCTCCCTCTCCTCCCAGCTTATGCTCTCTGTCACCTTCTCTGTCTCTCTTGTGTAAATACATAAAATCTTTAAAAATAAAATAAAATAAGAAAGTATCTCCCTTATTTTATTCTGTATTCCCCCAAATTTCCCTCTTAGTCTCCCTCACTGCCTCTTCTCTTTTCTCTTGAGAGAAGCTCTAGTCTAAGAATTCTCTCTAGAGTAAGCTCTTTACCATGAGACCTACTTATGCTTGCTAACTCCCTCTCTGTTTTCATTTCCCCTTTCATGGACTTTGTCCATTCAGGAATGCTCCGGAGCTGACCAAGTAAACAAGAATAATTCCTTCTTGGAAGTAGTGCGTGATATTTCCAATATGTATAATTTAATATTTTTTTTCTGCCATGTAAAATATCAGCAGTAAACACTGAGACGGCTTCTAGAAGCCCCAACTTTATGACACTAACAGATTTCAAAGTAATCCCCCTTTAAAAATCTCAAATTTCATCTCCAATTATAACATTAACTACCTGCCCGACAGGGCAGGATCATTGGCAAGAATTGGTGTATTGGTGCTTTGTTAAGATTCTCATTCATTTCCCTCTCCATTTCTTACATTTCCAGGCTAATTACTTTCTATTCCAAGAATGCAGTTACTTCTTCTCTACATGGCTGCCTTTGTTTCTTTTTATACCTGCACAATAACTACTTCTTATAGCCAAGGGGTTAGATCATTAATTTTAAGACAACAACAATGAGTCCTGTGGATTTTTCAAAGCAGAAGTTTTATTTCACAGAAAGTTGAATTCTTCTTTCTTTTAATGGAATTAGTGAGCTAGAATCATATTATACTTCCCCCCCCAGAACTATGATGCCACAGATAATTAAATTAAACTAAGAAGCACAATTTATGTCAGCTGTTTTCCTCCTTATAAATATATCAGTGCAACTGGGGAAATAATTTTATGGAAAAATATTAAATTTAGTGCAGATTGCTTTTAGATATAATTTTTAAAAATATTTATTTATTTGAGAGAGAGAGAATGCATGAGGGTGGGGAGGGGCAGAAGGAGAGAAGCAGACTCCCTGCTGAGCAGGGAACCTGATGTGGGGCTCCATCCCAGGACCTAGAGATCATGACCTGAGCTGAAGACAGCTGCTTTGATGGACTGAGCCACCCAGGCTCCCTAGATACCATTTTTTTCTGTCATGTAGGACCTTCTCATCCACTGGTTTTGCCAGGAGCAGGGATGTTTATGCATATAGGGTTGCTACAGAATACGTCTTTAGTGAAGAATACACATAAACATGAAATGCTGTCCCTGCTTGCAAGCAGCTTACTACCTATTTGGAAACACAAGAAATACATACAAATGAAATGGAATTAGAAGAAAAGGAGTCAGTAATAATCTAGGACAAATATAAAGGAAGTCCACCATGCTGTGCATAACGAAGAGTCAGATATAGAGTGGAGACTAACAGAGCTATTGGAAGAAGAGAAAGCTGTTGAAGCCTTACTAAGTGTAAGAATTACTTCTTAATGAGTGTCTACCACCTGCCAGGCATTGTGCTAGGCATTTCACATTTGATGTTTGCAGTTTCGAAAAAACCCTAAGATGTGGTTAATTTTAAATCTACATTTCACATGAGGATGATGTGAAAAGACCTTTAATATATACTACTAAATGGGCCAGGTGAAATTTGAACACAGAAATATTTGGCTCTGAAGCCTGAATTCTATTTGTTATCCCCATGCTGCCATAATATGCTCAGCATTGGAGAGTTAGATTTAATCTGATTATTAAAAGAGAAGGAGGAGATAGGAGAGAGAATTAAGGAAGGAGAAAGAAGAAAAGCCAACATTTTAGAGTTACAAAAATCACATAAAAGTGGAGGCAACAAAAAGTATAATGTGTATTTGGTGGACAATGATTATATGGTTTCTTCTGGACCAACTGTAGATAATAGTTACAGATGTCATAAAGAACTCTGGAGTTTGATGGATTAGTTTAAATTCAAGCTCATCCATTTATAACTGGCCTCCCTTAGACAGATTCCAACATCACATAGAATAGTTGTGCTGGTTGAAAGTGCTCATGCAGTATGAGCACAGGTTACCCAGATGTGTTTGCTATGGGAAAAAATTCATCAAGCTGTATAATTATGTACCCTTCTCTGAATGTATATTATGTGTCAGTAAAATGACTTTTTTTGATAAAAGGGGTAATGCTTGTTGTTTTCAGTATATTCAAGGCAGTGAGGTATTAGGTCTTAGCAGAATGTTGGAGCTGTTGTAGAGGGTCTCTATGCTCTTACGGGGTTAAGGAAGGACTGGAAGATGAAGACATGTCCACAGTGTTGTTTAGGAAGCTTGGTCCTTGTGACAGTGTGTAGAATGGATTGGAATAAAAGGTATGCACCAGTAAGAGTATAAACAGAGGGTATAAGCTAGTGAATAGGTTTAAACAAAAAGGTATAAACCAATGAAACCAACAACAAGAGTTTGCTGTTACACAGGCATTGGGTAACATGGTTTGGATCAGATGATGGCAAGGAAAAGACCATGAATTCCAATAGGATTGGGCAATGGGATGTGATAGGGAAAGAAAGTAAAGATTCAGAAATACCTTCTGCAGTTTAAGCAGTAAGAGTGACTTGAATAAAAAACTGATGGGGTGAAATGGCAAGGAGTTTGATGATAAATCAAGTTTCAAGTGTCATCGTCTTGTTGGTAGCTAGAAGCGTCAATCAGCAATAGAAGAACACCATCCAGGAACAAGTGTGGCTTTACAAGACCCAATTTGTAACCACATAAAATATAAGTAGTTTCTTGTGGTGATATAGCAAAGAAAAAGCCAAAGATCTGTTAGTTCAAAGAGAATAATTTTGGGTATGATTATGTAGATTTTGTAATTCTATATTCTCATCCTATAATTGAACCATGTTTTCCTCTCTCAAAACTTTAATTGTTAAATAAAAAAAGAGTATCCATGTCAACCTATAGAAATGAATAAAATCCCTATGTCTCATACTCTTTTCATTATGGGGAGTTAGATTTCTATAGCCACAACGGATAAAGTTTAAATTAAGTGAATGTCACATTTTTAAGTAAAAATACCTTTTTTTGAAGACTCTATGTAACCTCTCCTTCAAATGATATTTATTTTCTCCTGAACTTATTTTAGGACATTTAGAAATAGAGGATTAATTATTTTGCATTTATGAGAATAGTTACATTCATTCTTTTTTTTTTTTTTTTTTTGAATATTTTATTTATTTATTTGTCAGAGAGCCCACAAGCAGGGGGAGCTGCAGCCAGAGAGAGAAGCAGGCTGCAGGGAGCCCAATTCAGGGTTTGATCTCAGGACCCTGGCTTACCCAGCTAAGCCCCCCAGGCGCCCCTGTTACATACATTCTTGAAGACATTCTTATATAGCTACCCAAATGCTGATTCAGTCATAAGATATTGAAAATCCTTATGCCCTATTCAAAAAAAAAAAAAAATTGAAAACAAAAGCTCACACAATATTGAACCAACATCATTAATATTTCTCTGGGACTAAAATAGAGTAAGAATAAGTGCTCAATTATAGAAACCAGGGAAGGTACTCGTGTATGTAGGTGTAGGTATGTGTGTGTGTGTGTGTATGCATGCATGTGTAAATACGAAAGGGTGGGAGGAAAATTGTAAAATATGCTTACTCCAGTTTTTATCCAAGGGATAGTAATTTTATAATTAAATGCTTAGCAAAGAAATCCTGTGGTGATGAAATATGTTGAGAAACAGGAGACTGACATTTAAAAATAGTTGTGTTGCTAAAGTCTTTTAATTTTTTTATGACATCAAACATTAATTTGATTAATTAAGATGCTAGAGCATGCAAAGAAATACCAGTGACACAGAGGACATTGCTCTACTTGTCATGCCTCAAAATAGCAATTCTGTTTCAGCAAACATGCTGTGGTGGAACAGGAGAACCGAATCAGGTCATCAAAGAGCATGCCTTTGAAATCAAGAGCTAGACTGATGTTATTGCTCTCCAAACCTCCTCTCCCCTCCATCTGCCCCGATGTGCCTTGTACTGCCAGGTATTACACGAAATAGAAAGAACTGTTAAAATACACTCCCTGTCCTCAAATAGCCTAGCTGGGTATGTGGGACATAAATAGTTAGAAATCAAAACCACACTAAGATACCACCTTACGCCAGTTAGAATGGCAAAAATTGACAAGGCAAGAAACAACAATTGCTGGAGAGGATGTGGAGAAAGGGGATCCCTCCTACGTTGTTGGTGGGAATGCAAGTTGGTACAGCCACTCTGGAAAACAGTGTGGAGGTCCCTTAAAAAGTTAAAAATTGAGCTACCCTATGACCCAGCCATTGACTACTGAGTATTTACCCCAAAGATACAGACGTAGTGAAGAGAAGGGCCATATGCACCCCAATGTTCATAGCAGCTCTGTCCACAGTAGCTAAATCGCGGAAGGAGCCGAGATGCCCTTCAACAGATGACTGGATTAAGAAGTTGTGGTCCATATACACAATGGAATATTACTCAGCTATCAAAAAGAACGATTTCTCAACATTTGCTGCAACATGGACGGCACTGGAGGAGATAATGCTAAGTGAAATAAGTCAAGCAGAGAAAGACAATTATCATATGATTTCTTTCATCTATGGAACATAAGAACTAGGAAGATCGGTAGGGGAAGAAAGGGATAAAGAAAGGGGGGGTAATCAGAAGGGGGAATGAACCATGAGAGACTATGGACTCTGAGAAACAAATTGAGGGCTTCAGAGGGGAGGGGTGGGGGAATGGGATAGACCGGTGATAGGTAGTAAGGAGGGCACGTATTGCATGGTGCACTGGGTGTTATACACAACTAATGAATCATCGAGCCTTACATCGGAAACCGGGGATGTACTGTATGGTGACTAACAATATAATAAAACATTAAAAAAGAAAGGAAAGCTAATGATCTAAGGCCTTGTATGTAATCTGGTGCACATACGAGTATATAATATGCAATGACCTGGATTTTAAAGGGAAGGAAGCCAACGCTGATGACCCACTGCGCGCTAAGCATTACGTAGCATCTTTTATGCTTGGAGTGAGATTGCTCCTCACTGCTGTACCCTCAGCATCTAGAAGACTGCCTTGAATTTTTAGACACTTAGGCATTTACTGAGTAAATAAAGGAATAATTCTCTTATTTAAGCCTTACAAAATTCCTTAGCTATAGATAATAGTTTCCCATTTTACAGCTGTTAAAAATGAGAACTTGAAAAGTAAACAATAAACCCTGAATCACATAGTGGCACAAGTTAAGATTTAAATCCAGGTCCACCTGCCACGATGCTCTCACTGAAAGCTGGTAGAATTCAATGGAAATGACCCAGCTCAGTGTTGACTTGGACAAAAATATGTAGTTTAAGCAAACTGGCCAGAATCCTACACAAGTTTCATTACCAAAAATGAATATTATAATTGATAATATTAAGCCTGAAATTGTTTATGCTCAGATACACCCAACCTAAGCTAGTACTATCAGTCGCCAGCCTATCAATATTTAATTTCCAAAGAACACAAGCATTGTTTATAAAGGAATGCTTGTATTTTCCTACACTTAAAAATGAACAGACGGCAAAACTGACCTTCAGCTTCTTACAGGATTTTACATCCGCTGGTAGAAAGTGCCACATGTAAGATTCACACTTGACTAGCCTGGTGACAAGCGCAGCCACTGTCCTAATGACCTACAAGAAATGCTGACACAAAACAAGAAGACAAGGCATAAAGCCTTACGTGAAAGTTTGGTTTTGAAAGTGAGATTTATATATGGTGCAAAGTTTCACAGTTGGAGTAAAGTAATTTTTCCACTTCCAAAAATATTTGCATAGTGTTGGCAAATATTCTATTATAAATTAGTGTGTATTCAATGTAACAACAAACTTAAACTCAAGATCTACTAAGTCAATTAAATACAAAATCCTGAAAAGAAAATGTAACATCTGGTGTGCAAAAAGTAAGCAATATTGTTGCAGAACAACATGAAACAAGATGTCTCATTTGTTCATTTCTATGAGAAGATGTTTATCAGCATTGCATATTCAATACAATGCACTATAATACAATACATGCAGTAAAGGAGGACAGCATTGCACATTGTCTGCTACTTTCAACAATTTTGATTTTTGACACTGAGAATTAATATGGACCTGATTCAGAATCATAAATTGGAGAATTTTCAGACCGTGATCAACGTGTATTTTTGCCAAATTAGATCAAGAAAGACAATCTGCAATCCCTTCTCACCTCTACATGCCCTTGGATCTGTGGCCAATATCATTGCTCTCTCTTGAAAGTGGCTAGTTTAATTATACAGAGGAACATGTTCTTATTATTCATGTGCTTCGTTAACTTGCTTCTCCTATAATCTACCCAACAGCCTTTTGATACCCATACTACTTTATAGATGAGTGTATTAGGGTTCTCCAGAGAAGCTGAACCGATGGGCTATATCCCCATCAGTGTCTATGTTTATAATCATCCATCTATTTATTTTGTTATGAGGAATTTACATGATTATGGAGGCTGGGAAGTCCCACACCCTGCCACCTGCAAATAGAAGACCCAGGAAAGCCAGTGGTGTAATTATTGCCAGAGTCCAAAAAGCCTGAGAACGAGGACTGCTGATGGTTCAGCGAATGGTAAATTCCGATCCCAGTGCAGGAGAAGATCCATGTTCCAGCTCAAAAACGATAGCCGAGAGAGCTAATTGTCTCCTACTTCTCTTTGTTCTATTCAGGCCTCCGATGGATTAGAGGAGGCCCACGTACAATGGGGAGAGCAATCTGCTTTTCTTAGTCCACTGATTCAAATATTAATCTCATCCAAAACCCTCCCGCACAGACATATCCAGAATAATGCTTCTAATTATCTGGGTGCCCTGTGGCCAGTCGAGTTGACACAGAAAATTAACCATTACAACGAGTAAATAGGATTAAAGAGGAGAATTCTTTTCACTGGGCAGACCTGGAAGAGTGGTAGAGGGTGCCCCGTGCTCCTTCCCACTGCACCTATGTCCTTTGTTCTCTCCCACTACACCTGTGCCCCATGGTCCTTCCAGGGCACTGCAGGGCCTTTCCTGCTCGGACAAGGCATCAGCGCAGTGCTCCGGATAGTAACAGGATGTGATCAGAGTCGGCATCAGCATGAATCATATCCTTCCTTCAGGGACGTTTTCATGTACAATTCTGAATTTTGGAAAATAAAATGGTTGCATTAGAGGAAAGGAAAAAGCAAGAATGGCTGGTGAAGTGAGATCAGGTTTTTAAAAAGACTGTGAAAGACAAAGAGAAGAATTTGGAATACGGACTGGGAACTGTAGAGTCCGTTGACCAACATGTCCAGGTTTGCTAGGGACATTCCCAGTTTTAAAAGTGTGAGCCCCAAGTTCTGGGAACACCCTTGGTCTCAGGAAGGCAGGATGGTTGGTCACCTTACAGTAAAGAAGGGTTGGTAAACTTAACTCTGGTGAAACCCACTTCGTGTTTTCTAACCCATCACATATCTGTACTTGTATAGCATGTAAAAAAAAAAAAGAATTACTAGAAAAACAGGATGGAAAAAATATACAAAATACAGGCTGAAATATTCATTATTTAATTAAATAGATGTAAATAACTATGCCAAATAGTAATAAAAATTACTAAAATTTTAACTCTCAATGTCCGTATTTACCTTGTCAAGGGCCAGTTACAAACCATTTCGAGATGGATGCTGGTACACAGACCACATAGGAATGAGGGGCCGTCTGTATCATCTGAGAAGAAAGAGATAGGGTGAGCACTTTACTCTGGCACAACGGATTGACGTGGGAACCGCCTGGAGCTAGGGGGCTCCGTGGTACAAGGGGAAGGTGACAGGGACAGGCAGAGAGCAGGAGGGTTTGTAACTGGGATGTACCACTTGAGGAAACAGAAACAGAGCTGTTTTTGAATTTCTCACCAAAGGGACTCTTTGGCCTTAAAAGCTAAAGAAAATGTAAGTGCATAAGAAATAACTTTTTACAAATCGGCATGTAGAGTAGTTAAGAGAGTAGGCTTTGTTTGTAAACTGCCTATGCACAAGTCCTAACGACTCAAGTTATTAGTTAATTAAACCACGGCCGGGTATTTAACTACTCTCTACCTTGGTTTCTTCATCAATAATATGGCACTCTTCATACCAACCCTCTCATCAAGTCACTATCATATATTCAACATATACATATAGAGATCTATTTATCTATAATTTAGTGTTTTAATAATTGGTACAGAGTTACTGTTGCTTACTATAAGTATTAATAAAATATCTCAGCAATAATCATCCCCACCTCATATTTTAGAAAAATATTTTTCTTGATTTACCTAAGGATCTATAGTAATCTATGAAAAAGTGTGATTCCTTATTTATCAGGGGAAAATTGCAGTATATTTGTCTATTAACTTTTGAATTCTTTAACACTTGTCAACCTTACATATTTTAATTTTATGCTTGATTTATCCCACACTTGTTTGACTCTCTCTGCAGTATCGTGCTCAGAGGCTCATTAATAGTGACCAATTTGCTTTTATTTGCCCTGTGGCTATTTGAAAGTCTTGTTGCAGCATGACTACCCAAGTAATTGTTTTATTGCTCCTTAGCGTTTCTCCATTTTATCTTAGTTTTCTTTGATCCCCTCTTTTTACGAATCTCATTTACTATCCAGACATTGCTTGTGCCTCCTGTTCAGGGTGTATGTATCATAAGACTACTAACCTTGGTTGATACCTGTTCTGGTGAAATCATTCCCTTGTAATCAACATCATTTCGTCATCTGGTACATATTTGCCACAGAGGGAGTAAAATGTATAAAGGCTCTGAAGTCGTAGCATGCCTGGTAAGTCTGAGAAAAAGAGGAGGTACAGCTAGAAGAAAGTGATATGGGAAGGGAGAGTGATGGACATTGAGATCCAAGAAGAGGAAGGAGTCTGGTCCTGGGTCCTTTAAGATATGGCAGAACTTTAATTCTGTTTCGAATGTGATGGAATCTATTAGAAGATTTGAGCAGAGAATGGTGCAGACTATCACATAAACAGGGTCATCTGGCTGGTATGTATAGATTAGACCATCTGGGGGTAAGGGTGTAAGTAGTATCACTAGGAAAGACTCAATATTCTATTACAGACCCGACATTGTTTCTTTACTGACATTAGGTGCTCTGATGACACAAGACACTCTGGTTTTGCTCTGTGTCTCTGTGGAGCATTTGAACTTGGAAGCCATACCTAGCCATAAAAAGTTGAGTGGAAGGAGAACAGAAGCAGCAAGAGTAAACAGGAAAGCCTCTGAAACCCCAGAGTTACAGAAAATAATCTTAATTAACTACTGACTCTTTTCCAGGTCCCATCCCTTATGAGACTGACTTGCCAATGTTCAGAATGGAGTGGTATGACTGGTAAAACTAAAACAAAAAAATAGATCCATAGTCTTCACTGATTTTTGTGGTGTAAATACTTCCACGTTGGCCAATGTCAGTTACTAACAGGGTGTCACTGAACACATACTGAAATGGCTCCAGCACACCACGGCTGCTCGACATTTGCGTGAATACATCCAGCAAATTTCCTGTTTTATTAGTTTCTTTGACTGGATGTCTATTTTAACCTTGGATATTGGATCATCAGTCACATTTCACCTCTTTTGGCCCTTGAACTTGAACTTCCCTTAAAGAACTCCCTTATCTTACTGGTCTTTCCTTGATTTCCAGTTATGAGAAACATAAGACACCTACAGAAGATGTTTTTAAGTCCTGAGATATCATACTTAAACATGTGGATTCATCCATATTTTAGTTTAATCTTTTTTTTTAAGTCAGAATTTTGATTCCGCATACCAGTTCTATTAAGCTTATATAATCTTAAACTGATGCCATTGTTAACAAAATGGAAAAACAAAATTCTATTTACTACACTGGCATTATGGTATAAGTCAAATTACTTTTAATTAAAGTATCTTTTTAAAAAACACATTGTCTACAAAGTCAGAAAAGTTTCCTGGAACTGTTGACTTTGCAACCACAAAAGTATTACATGTTTTAAGTGTTATTCTCTACCCAATTATTTCCCAAACGTAGGTGAAAGATAGCAGATCTGTGGGTGAGCTTGAAAATGAACTTATCCTACCAGCCCACTGAAATTCTCATCTGTGAACAGGGAATCACATCCAGCGAATGAGAAATGAAAGACAGAACTATCCATTATTCTTGGCAAACTAAATTATAGTCTCTGCTGTCTACTCCAGAATAAGTGGTTTCACCTGGTTTCAGAAGTGACAGGAAGGCTTAAAAAGAGAATCTCTCCTGGGCCAATACCTTTGCATCACTAATACGATCAAGTCTTTAAGCCATTGAAAGAATTGTGGAAGCCTCAGAGTTGATTTCAGAAAAGTAACGTTTTAGAAAGTCAGGGATATCGCAGCTGCTAGTAGCCAGGGTGGGTAAGAGAAAGGAAAGCAATTAAATTTGCAACCTCAAACTGCCAGCTCCTTAGATGTCGAGTGGTTATTAAGAGTAAGTTCTTAATTTGCAGAAGAATCTCTGGTAATACACCTGCTAATTAAATTACTAATCATGTAATAATTCCTGATGTTATATTACCTAGAAAATAGAATGACAAGGTCATAATCATCCAAAGCATTATTTTAAAAGACTTGGGGAGAAAAGCTAAGTAAGCTATGGCTGGTTGAAAAGGCAAGATGATACGAGGACATTCAAGTGGGCATAGTTCATTAAACCACCTTCCTGGCTATTCAGAAAATTGCGTTCAATAGTATCTAGCTCATTTAATACCTGGAGCACCGTTCAGATGGTTAAACAAATGAGATTCATACAAGCCTCGTCACCCTGTAATTCACATCTCATTTGCTCTTTCCTTTGTACTAACATCTGCTACATCACTCTTGCTAGCTAGAGAACTCCTGTACACTCCCACACTAAAAACGTGTGAGGCAGTGTTCTCATTCATGGGCATGATATATGTTCTGCCATCTCTTGGAAATGCAATGCAGGCACCTTTAAAATGTTGCGTGGACCTTATGCTTTAGGGAACACCTATGCTTTTAAAAAAATTAAACCTGAAGAGGACCAAATACTGCTTTCCTGAGCCCAAAGTCATATTCTTGAAATCTCATGTTACAGAAGTCTAAGTCTGCAAAATAGTCTTTCACACGTGCTGAACACTTTCATAGTGAGGAAGCATCTGGTATTTCTGATAACCCTGTGTGCTGACCTTACAAACCTGTCTCAAGCCTCTACTTGAACCCTGCAAAAGTAAGAAGGCTTGCCATTGGGTCCCAGGGAGGTGCTGACACTCAAATATAGCTCATTTTTGGCCTTTCCATTCCATCCGAAATGTTTGTGGCTATCTCTTATAAGCTGCCATATTTTATGAAGTAATAGAGCAGATAGAGACAACAGATCTCGTTTAAATTTTAATTAAATGCTCTCTTTTCTACAAGAAAAAAATTTTTAAGTCTAAGTGTCTCTTGAATTACATGGAAGAGAAAGATGTGAAACATCCCTTTCAAAACTAGTTTTTTACAATTGTAGAAATTCTCCCCATGCTCTGAAGACATTCAGATTTGGATGTTTCTGGATTCCCAGAATTGATTAGAATTTTTATCTCTAAGACAGTTTTATAGAAAATAACTTTTTCCAACCTCAGAGTAAAAGAATTTTCTAAAAACTGGCCTCAAGTCTCATCTCAAATACCAGTTAAAAGTATTAGATAATTTGCAAGTCATGATCATCTCCTTCAGTGGGTACTGTCCATTTTTGGCCAAAATTTTCATTAAGGGCCTATTCTAAAGAATGAGGATACAAAGATGACTGTAAGATATTGTCATTAACTTTAAGGAGCTTACAACCTATTTGAGGAGGCAGATACAAAAAACACATTTTATTATAATACAGTAAGGCTTGTGATGTGTCAGTGAGAATAAGGGCTACTCCATTTTATCCTCCACTGTGTTCTCAATGCTTATTAGGATGCCCGTGCCTAGAAATCACTCTGTTAGCATTTGTGGAAGGAAGGAAACAAGGAAGGATGGATGGAAGGAAGGAAGGAAGGAGGGAAGGAGGGAAGGGAGTAAGGGAAGGAGGGAGGGAGGGAGGGAGGGAGGAAGGAAGGAAGGAAGGAAGGAAGGAAGGAAGGAAGGAAGGAAGGAAGGAAGGGTGTGTCATGTTATACAAAGTATACACATTTTATCTGAGCTGAATTCAAACACTGTTTCCTAGAATGGATCAAACCTAGTCTTCTACTATGAATAAAAATTAATTGAGCAAGATAAAAGAAAAAGGGGACAGACTCTCTAGACAAAGGAAATGGCATAAGAATGGAGTCATGAAATAGCATGTTGTGTCAGGGAAATAGAAGCAGGTTGGTATTAGGATGCAAGGAAGTGCATGAAGAGAACAGCTGGGAGAGAAAAGCTGGAAAGAGTGGAGGGTCAAAGAAGCCCATGGATGGCTTGCTTTACAGCAGAGACTTGGAGAGGTTTTAGAGCAGAAAGTAACTTGGGCACAGAGTCTTCATGATGGCTCATTCTGGCTCTGCCAGGAAGAGATGAAAAGGAGAGAGACAGATGGAGAGAGATCTGGAGACCAGTTACAAAGCTCTTGTAAGAGTAAGTGAAAGATACAATGATGGCAAGAATGAGGGCAATGATTCCAGGGAGAGAGGATAGCAGAAGAACTGGAGAAATAGGTGGCGTAATCAGCAGCAGATGATAGATGGGAAGTGGGATATGAATGACAAGCAGCAGACACAGACTTTCTTTAAGGTGGTCACCACCAGCTGAGATTATATAGAAAGAGTAGATGCACGGGGAAAGGTGATACATCAAGTGCCATTCACTTTAAATTTATGCAGCATCCATGTGGATATAGCCCAGAGACAATTGGATATGTGGTGTGATTTCCTTGGGAGAGGTCAGAGTTGGAGATACTCCTTTGGGATTTACCAGCATCTCAGTAGTAATTTAAACTATGTGAGAGGATAATGTCATTCAATGACATTATGTGGAGTGAAAAGAGAGAAGTCCTGAGATCACAACTGTTTAAAGGCTGAGGATAAGAAGAAGAACTACATGAGATGGACAGAAAGATAGGAGGAAGGCCAAGGGGGCAAGAATAGTTTCTCTAAACTTTAATCTAGTGAATCAGAATCAGCCAGGAAGCTTGTTAAAGGTTCTGCTCAAAGGTAAGGTCCAGGAATCTACATTTTAACCAGCTCCCCAAATTATGCTAATCTACACTAGATTTTAGGATTCATAGGGTAGAGATTTCCCAAAAGGAAAGAATAAGCTGAAGCCAGTTGTGACAGAGAGAGCTATTAAAGGGAATGTAAATTAGTTCAACTCTTTTGGAAGATACTTTGGCAGTATCTATTAAAACTTTTGTTCATCAATTTCATTTTCAAGAACTCATCTCGGAAAAATACCCCTCAAGAGTGCACAGACAGAATCTGCAAGCATCTTCACAGCAACAGAGTTTTTTGTTTTTGTTTTGTTTTTATGGCCAAAGGTGGGGAATAATCTAAATGTCTATAAATACAGGAATTCTTAACCTATTTATTGGACTTTATTTGCACAATATCAGTGGAGTAATGGGGAGAAATTCAGATAGAAGTGACATAAGGAGGGAGGAGAGGAAGTGGAGATGTGGAGACATTGAGTGTTTTAAGAGGTTTAAGAAGGAAGGCACAGGAAAGAACAGTAACTGGATGAGGACACAGGGTTTCATTTGAAATGGAAGGGGCTTGAGATTTGCATAGATTGAGTGGAAAAGGGGAGAAGAAAGAAGTAAAAGAGTGAGCGCTGAAACATTTTCCGTCATCCTCACCTGTATCCCAAGATGACACTTAAGAATGGGTTTAGTATATTCCTAGTGGCCACTATGCTTGATCATGGTATGTGCTGTCTACTTTTATAGACCTTATTCTTACAGTGGATAACACAGAGCTCCTATGTTACATGTATTTTTATAGTGATAGCCCAAGAAGGAAAAAGAAGACAGAGTTATCTGTCCTCTTTCTTTAAGGTTTCAAGGTGCAAACTTGTTTTTTAGCATGTTCAAGACAGTATCTACATCATTAGTCGTGTAGCATATATAAACTGATGATGAAATAATAGACTAAAAAAAAAAATCCTCTTTCCATTAAAGAATCAATTGCCCAGCCTTCTGGTATGGTTGCTGCCAAAATCAACCATTCCTTTAAGACGATCAGACACCATGCTTCATTGCAAAACATTCCTAGAAAGTGTTGTCTCTGTGATTCATGGTTATAGCCTAGATCTAGTCTTCATAAAAATAAATATATAGCTATAAATTGCTTTTTTGATCAGAAAATGATGTCCAAAAAGTAAATCTAAAAACTGTCTCCCTATAGCCACTCAAATTAATAATTTTATTATTATATATTTATTATATTTATTATATTTTTATGTAGCCCTATAAAATCAAGGCCTCATAATGATTTTCATGGACTTGAGGTATATTTGCCTTTGTGGGCCCCTTTCTCCAAAAACAATTAAAAATGTATTAAAATATGTGCTTTGTCCTAAAAGTTCCCTTTTAAAAATTTTTTAAAAAGAAATTAACATGCTTTTGTGGGCTCCTGTGTATTTGGTCCCTCTGCACTCTGTCTACTGTGACTGGTAGGGAAGTTGGCCCTTTGTAGAATGAGAATGAATGAACTGTATCCTGTGTTAGTGTATGTAGCATATGAAAATGGAAACACATGACAGTCTTAGTTGCTGGTTGTAGAAAATTTAAATATTTCATTAATGTATTTGTATTTTTAGATTATGCATCTGTTTTTCTATCTGTTTTTTAATGTCTGAATCAAATAGCCCACATCTCTTAGGATCCGATCTTAAAAAGACTGAGTCTATGATTATTTATTTATTTTTTCCTTGTGGACTTGAAGAAAAGGAATTTGTTGAATATAATCCTTTCATTTCTTTTCATTTATTAGCCCTCTTTTTCTGTGGCTGCTATTCTGTTAATGTCAAGGGCACCTTCACGGAGAAAATAAATCAAAAGAAGGAAAATGCAAATTAAGACAGAACAGAAAAAAATACCATGGCTCAGTCTATAAATTTGGCAAAAATTTAAAAGTTATGTTACTATTGGGGCACTCCTAGAAGGCTGGTGCCTGAGGGTTGTGGGACAGATCAGACAGACGGGTTGTAATAAGGCCTTGGATAAACACTGACCACCCCAACAAGCAGCAGGTGCAACTCCTGGCAGGGATGTATTTCTCAGATTTGAAATCTTAAGACAGCTGTATTATCCCCAAATGCTGTATAATAATAAATAACTAAGAAAAAGATGAAAAACTATTTCTTAACAAATCTAAATGTTTTGTAAATTCAATAGAAAAATCCATTTCTTATTCACCCTGAACAGTTAACTTAAAACTTCAGGCAAGACTGTGTGGCAAGTATTAATTTCATTGAAAAGCAAAAACAGTAAAAAGAATTAGCACAAAAAAAATGTGTCAATCTTGGAAATACTGAGGGATCTAGAACCATCACGCAGTGCTGGTGGGAGAGGAATTGCCACTTATTGGAGATCCATAGGGCAGTGCTGAGTCTAAGCAAGATGTGAATACCATTAGATCCAGAAAGTCATGCCTGTCTCCCAGATGGACAGGAGAAGGATGCTAGGAAGGCCATTGCTACACTGTTGGGGGTAGCAGGCAGTGGGAGGTGATTTTGATTCCATTGTTAAGAGAAAGTCGGCAGAAACATGTTGTACACATATGATAGGATGTTCTGCACCCATCATAAGTAATGAACTTTATTTACACATAGCTGCATGGATCTCAGAAACAATATCGTGAAGAAAAAAAAAGAAGAAACAGAATGACATGTATTGTACTGCCATTCCTGCAACTTCAGCAGCATGCAGACCAGCACTGTGCGTGTGAAAGGATCCATAGTTCTAAATCAATGTTTCAAGGAGCCATATATCTAAATAAGTCTATAAAATATGGATTGGGAAGACGTTTTTTAAATATACTAGAGGGAATACCAATGGTAAGGGGAGGGACTTGGGAGTAGAGACACACCCATACATTAAATAAAACAAAAGAGAAGACAGAGTAATGGTGAATGTGTGTCACATGTTGACAAATGGAAGTAACTTAATTCTGTGTACCTTAAGGCCAAAGGATTTCCTTTAAAAATAAATGCAATTTTTAAAAAGGGGACATCCTGACAACATGTGAAGAGTAGGGTTTGCAAACTTACATGCTAATGAGGGTTATGGAAAACTGGTGACTGCACCCTCCTTCAAAGGAGCACCCACTGCTCACCTAGAACTAAATGGTCCCATTAACACCTGCCAACGTATGGCGCGCTTGCGTGACTCAGTCAGTTAAAGGGGCTAGCTCTTGTCATGATCTCAGGGTCCTGGGATTGAGCCCCTTGACGGGGCTCTGTGCTCAGCGGGGAGTCTGCTCCAGGATTCTCTGTCTCCTTTTCCCTCTGCCTGCCCCCACCCCCTCACGTGTGCACTCTCTCTCTCAAATAAATGAATCTTAAAAAAAAACCCAAAACAAAAAACCTGCGGAACTATGATAGCCAAAACTTCTTGTTTTTTTTTGGAGAGAGAATGTTGAATTTGAGTTAGGGGTATTACCTTCTAATTTGAAAACATTGTGTATGTTAAAATATACTCTCTTTTTTAAAAATTATAATCATGACTCCCAGACATAAACTGAACACCTGTAAAATATTTTACTGAAATAATGAATGAGGAAAAGCAGTAAGATGTTACAGCTAGTTCAAAGGAGAAACCAAAGAGCAAACAAAACATAGGCAATCAGGATTGCTGACATGAATTTGCTTACTTCATGCAAATTTGGTCAATATCCGTAGGGTGATAATAACCAACCCTATCTCAGCTGGGACAATTTGCATCTCTATAGATAAGAATCATTTGTGTTGTTATCAGTATTCTCCAGCTCATAGAGTTATAAAATAGCTCAAAGACAATGGAATGCGGAGACCCCTTAGAGTCAGATAACCCAGGCAATGCCTCAGTCATCTGTTGGGGGAAAAAAAAGGCAGGGATGGTTTTAGTCAATTTCTAAGTATTTCACTTTTCCCCTACAGTGATGAAGTCAATTGAAAAAAATAACAACCACCAACCACCATACAGCACAAATATAAGCTGTCTGATGTGCATTCGGCTGGCAAGCCGCCCCTGTATTTCTGGTGTGTATGGAAAAAGAGAGAGCAATCCTTTTATTTGGTGATGGTCGGAGGGTCACCATCCCTCTGAGCTTTTTAAGCCTTATTTTCCCTCCTTTTTAAAGCTTCCTTTTTTCCCTCCTTTGTCATCTACCTGTACAGACTGGCACCTGCCTTCTAGCTTCAGAAATTGTCAGATAAATGGGAAAGAAAACACAGGTGTTAATCACACTGCGTTACAAAGAACGGTGAATTGGAATACATAGAAACGCAAGACTGCATGCATGTTAAGGAAGCTAATTCTTTTAACCAAACAAACGCTTTCTAATATGATTCAAGCCACTCTTTGCCAGAGAGAGAGGTCAGAGCTGGTAAGAGCCGTGGCAAGTGAGCCAAGTAGAGCAGTAGAGTACTTCTTGCAGAAAGCATAATTTTGAAACTTTTGCCAGTCTCTAAGCTGTGACTTGCCATTTATTTTTCAATAGTTCCCAGAAACTGCCTGCTTCGTTTTTAGTTTAAAAGTCACTTGATCTTTTGCAGAATTTACAGTTTTGCTGTGTCATCTAATCAAAATTCAACTAGATTCGTGCCATTCGTCCCCTTTTGATTACAGCTGGAAGAGGAATGCTTTGTCTTTTTAGGATAACGGGCCCCATATAGCAGAGTCATAAACACAGTCTGCAGTCTGATCTCGGCTTTTTCCAGAATTCTGTGTTGGTATAAATCCTGAAACATTAAGTTGAGCTAAGTTAATTGCAGTCTTGAATTTAAAATACCTACTTCATAAGCTTTCTCTCTGTGGGGCAATAATTCCTGTGGACTCCAAACCATTTTGTCACGGACTTAGGTGGGATAGGTAGATATATGATCCAAGAGCCTGTTTCCAGAAAAGCTTTTGCCTTGCTGTTGAAATAATTTAACACTTGCATATTTGTGTTAATTTGAGCGGTGTGACCTGTGGCAGCAGACACATTTAATCACCAGCACAGAAGTTGCTATGTAAAGAATAAATTTGTTCTGAGTTAATGTTTGTCGTGAAATGTATGCTATCAATTCCCCCCAGTGGTTTTGTTTAAAGCAGATGCATCTCTGTCTTGGAGAAGGAATGATGTGCAAAGAGCTCTGATGGACTTTTACAGCAATGTTTTCATTCCGTCTAAAGACAAGGACCTTTTCTGCTTTGTTTTGCGGATTCTGCTCAGCACTGGCAGCTTTTTCGAGCTTACCCAAGGGCTCATCTCTGGTCACTGTAAGGAATTTTCACCTGATCTGGCTGTTAGCCTGGAACTGGCTTTGCTCGTGCCCTCTTTTGGAGTGTCAGTAAAGCTGAGCACAGCATAAACTGCCTTTTCCAAGGAGCTTCCTTGCCTGTAAGATCCAGATCGGCATGTGTTCTAAAGAGCGCCGTAAAGAGATCCTCCCCTGTGATTTCAGGAAATATTAGCTCCCATATGATGACCTCTCTGTTTCTGAGTGGCAGGAGTTAACAGCCCCTAAAGATTTAGGGTTCTTGACACATTGTGGCTCCATCACAATCTACTCTTTCACCAAGAGTCCAAATGAACAAATCTTGGAAGGCTGGGCAATAAATAAGGTTTTCAAAATATTTAATTATTTACTCAGCTAAGAAAAAAAACCAGTGCATCTATTTAAAGAGGTTGTGTTTTGTTTTGTTTTGTTTTGTCTTGTTTCGGACCTTGGCACTATTGACATTTTGGACTGTAGATGTCTGAGCCTGTCCTGTGCTTTGTAGGGCGTTCAGCAGCATTCCAGGCCTCTCCCCATTAGATGCCGGTAGCAGAACCCACCCCTCCTCTTCCAGCTGGAACAACCAAATATGTCTTCTAAAATTCAAGTGCCCCCCATCTCCCCCGCTGATAATCACTAAAGTCAGGTGGAGGGGTACACAACTGAGGTCCTTACCCTTTACTTCTTCAAATTTGATTGATGGATGTTTGGACTACGCATTTTGAGGAAAAGCAGAGGGAATAGCATAATACTATCAGTAAGAAATCCATTCCATTTTACCATCAATTTTATACAAAACACCGATTCACAAGAGAGAGCGTGCAGGCAGGCGGCACTCTGCTTCTGGACCACTGTCCGCTTGCTTACTTGGTATGGTAGGTGCGTCTACGTGGATTCCTCTCTCAGATTGGATAACTTGATTCTAAGCACAAATTTATAAGTCAATTCCATGGTGGACAGCAACCCTTTTGAGAACAATAACAAATTGATTTTGTCTGCATTTTTTTCCCGCTCGGTTATAAAATTGAATAGAGCTCTCTTAAGAAAGGCCACAGTTGTGCGGTCTGTGTCAAATAATGGATTTGAGCTATTTGTATGAACTAATCAGCTCTCCTATTAGATTTGCCAATTAGTCTAAATTCTTCCTCATTATAGGAGATTTCAAGAGTGTAAACATTCTCCCCCCAGTTAAAACCCCAAAGAATGTCAAACTGAGCGTTTATGATGCCTTTCTGCAAACAAGGCGGCTACGGCTGCGGCTTCAATAGCTTTCATGCTGCTTGCTTCTTCAGAATACAGAATGCGTTTGTTTAAAAATTACGCTTAACTTCAGCTTCACCTCTGGGCCCAAGAAGAAGCCATATATTTGAAGATTATTAAGAAAATGAATCAGATTTGTGCCATTTCTGTTGGTAGGTGGCTTTTCGTCCTGAGAGAACCTTGATTTAATGGCACTTTTATCTTTCTTAATTATATTCACTTTGTTAAGAAAAATAAAGATGGTAAATTACAATAGTAAGATCCAGAGACTTCCCCTTCGCGGGGTTCTGTGCTTTTCTGAAGCCAGCATCAAAGGAGCTCCTGGTCCTCTGGGCGCGGCCAAAGGGAAGGAGTAACATCTCCGTAGTTACCTTCACCTCAAAGACAGGAAACTCAATGTTGTTCTCTCCCCCTCAGTTGAACCCTTACATTTTAAAACCAGTGTCTCCTGATTCCCAGCTTAAAGGAGCATCTGTCAAATTAGGGCGGGCTTTTGAGAAGGAATGTTCTGATTGTTCATTGTGAAACACACTCCTGTCTCGGGCAGTTTTAACCTTCTCAATCAGCGGTCTTTTCTTACCTAATTACATGATTCTAAGAATATTTAATGAAGTGCTGTCAGATTTACATTGGAACTGTTTTAAATGTTATCACAGTAGCCATGGTAATGATATATAAATGGACGAAATGGCAAAGATCTGGAGAAATGTCACAATTACACCCACGGTGTTTCTTCACACAGACATTAAGTCAGTGTATTTTAAGCCTTTTGGGCCCTCAAGGAAATGAGGCTCTTCAATGGGGGGGGGGGGATATAATATAGAAGCCATTTAAATCATACTATCAAGTTGATCTTTATTTCTTTTTATTAATGTTGCAACAGGTCAAAACAGGATCCAGATATAGTTCCTCATTAGTTTTTAGTTCTGCCAGTATTGCTATTTGGCTTTTTAGAGGATTTGTAATATGGGCTTCCTTATGAAAATTTTAGTTTTTTAAATACTTTGTGTTTTCCATGGCTTCTTGGGGAGCTGAAATACCTCATGTGCATTTACTTTTAAAACTCTAGAAACAAAATAATTATAAGCCTGTCGCTGACAGAGGCTAAATTTTACTCCCATTGGGACATGTACAGAGAAGTAACCTGAGAACTACATGCTTACTCAGCCCCAGGGATAAGAAAGGACACAAAGAAAACATCTGGGAATTTTCCAGCCCCTCAAACATATGTACATATATGTATGTATGTATAATCATTACCCTGTCCACAAACTATGGCAAACATCGCTAATTGATCTTTGCACAACTTTCGCTCATACTTTTCAACCTATTCTCCACAAAGCTCGTAACCTTGCATCAAAGTTGGCATATATAAAGGAAACCCATCTACCATCCCAGAAGTGGAAGCTAGTGGCCCATATTGAAAAATACATGAACTTTCTACCTTAAAACACACTCAGGGACAAAAGTGAATCACTGTTTTCTAAATAGGTTCAGTAAATTGGTATATTATTTCATCCAGTGGTAGCCATTCATGGCTTGATCTATGTTAACCATCCTCTGGGGTCGTGCAACACATACTCCTCGTGGCCCTTTGGCCCATCTCGTTATCGGTGATGACTAAAACCGTGCAAGGCACTAGACAATAGGCTCTAATTCCATCCAATCACTGAATTTTATATATAATTCTAGAAACTTGGTTACCAACCTCAAGTTGTTCATTATAAGAAATTGAGGGCCTCCAGTTTTTGCATAACTATGATCTTCCTTAATAATTAATCACTGTTCATAATGCTATCCCTGATGTATCTAGGAAAGTTTAGATTATGTATGTTCTTTTTCAGCTGTTTAAAGATAAAAAGTATCTTCAAGAATTTAATCTAAATTCGAATCTCTCCTAATTACAACCTCTTCACTCTCTCCTCCCATTCTTTTCACCTATTGAGCATTCCTAGTCCTCCTTGGGCCCTTCCTATTCTCTCAATTTGTAGATTTCCTGCTGGCTTCACATGTCCTCACTCTCTATCAGAAGAGAATCTGGTGAAAAATCAAGTTCAAATCAAGTTCAAAGATAACACCGCAAACTAACAGTCAAAAAAAAAAAAAAAAGAGGTAGTAGAACATTGGTGTCAGTTAACTTAGCTTTGCAGGGTGACTCCCCTACTTACCAGTTATGTGGTCAATTTTCTCATATATAAAGGGTTACACACAGTTTTGACACTTGGAACAGCGCTAGGACCCATATCAATTGCCTAAGAAATATTAGCCATCATTATCATTATTTGGTTATTGATTAAATCATTAACAAACACAAAGTGCCACTTAGAGAAGGTATTGTAATTTTTGGGTTACAAATCTCATGAAGAGAAGGCCCATGTCTTTCATCAATATTATATTGATAGTTAAGAATGCAGTGAGTATAAAGAACTACAAAGGAGAATGGTGAATAGGAATGACACATGGAAAGTACCCGGGATGAACCAATCTACTTGAGGAGTTTTTCTATTGGCCTAGCCTCCACTCCTAGATCTGCAAGAATTTTAAGTAGGCTTATCATCATAGCAATTATTGAAGCATATAGTTTTGTAGTATCCATTTAAAGGTCGATCTTTTCCTTACAAAGTGTACTCAAAGGCTGGGAATGTGTTGGCTATCTCCTTCAATGGCTAATTTGTTGGCTGAACAAGGGAAATGCTAAATAAACTATCCCACTGAAAATTGTTTATTGATTTCATTTTTAGAAATTTGATTGTTGTGTATACCATCTGAATTTGAGCTTCCCCAAATTTGCCTTCTCTCTTCTCTGAGATCTATCCACACAAGATGAGAAAGTACTGCCAAAAGCAAGAAGGCTCAGGGTCAGGCAGAATATAGGATTCTCTGTTCCCTGTGTTAGAACTCTTCAGTGTGCCTGTTATTAAAAGGAGGAGCATCACATTGTATCCTGGGAATTAAACAAGGTCATATGACAAGGATACCTGTAAAATGAGTTCAAGTAATTACACTAGGCAAAGAGTTTGATTACTCTATCTGATCCGTTTAGCTTTCCCGTAATTCAGAGATATGCCTGAGAGGGCAGGACTGACATCAACCCAAGTCAGTGATTCCAGAGTAGCAAATGATAAACATAATATGGGACATGGCCCCATAATAAACCTGCTGGGACTAGAACTTGAAAACTCATTTCCCAATAGTGTCATGAGGCCCTTCATTTATTTGTCCTGGTGACTTTTTCCTTCATCAGGCTGATCGCTGATAAGGATTCACATACCGTAGCAAACGTATCAGTCACTGAGGCCACCACTGCTTGTTAATG
The DNA here is from genome assembly GCF_017311325.1 of Ursus maritimus. Taxonomy (NCBI): domain Eukaryota; kingdom Metazoa; phylum Chordata; class Mammalia; order Carnivora; family Ursidae; genus Ursus; species Ursus maritimus. Next base: position 18,025,945 of record NW_024423786.1, read on the forward strand.
ATGTCCAAATCAATATCTTAACAGACTTTTTCTCCTGTTCTAAAGAGAGGAATGTTATGAGAAAATGAGATAACTTGGCAAGAAGCAGCTAAAAATTTAGAGAATGACAACGAAGCCTCTGTGTGTGTGCGCACATGTGCGTGTTAGGGATGGGGGTGGAGATTGAAAAGCACAAAGAGAAATTGAATAGAAGGCCTGAGTGTCAATGGAAAGATTATAATCACCAACCTGGAGAAAATCTGATAATTAAGGTGAAAGCACTTTTAAAATAGTTAAAGCAAATACGCGTAACCAAGCAGAAGTCTTTTTGATGGAATCTTAGTAATTTCTAAGGCCAACATTTGACTTGTTCTTAGATTCCTCTGCATAGTGCATATATATATCCACATGATGGACTATTTTTGTGGGGTAGTATGCCAGAGCTCTGTTCCAGAATTGGGTGCTTAAATTACACAACCTGGAGCCTCTCTCCAAAACACTATTTTTAAGAGATGCCAGGAGATTTTCTCTGAAATTCTGGTGGAGTTGAACAGTTCTTTGAATCTTGTGGTCTTGATGTATTTGAATGGGCTTCCAAAGGGATTTTCCCAAGTAGCTCTAATGCCCTTTCAAAGAGAGCAAACCTTAGAGCAAAAACTGGTCAGTGGTGGTGGTTGCTTGGTCTGGTTGGTGAAGTGATTTTTAAAAAAATTTCCTTCTATAAAAGGCAGTGAAGTAAATTAGATCAGGTATCTCATAAGATCCCTAAGCCCCTTGAAATGTTGATGTGATTGACTGGATCCTTATGCCTACCTCATAAGAATACAAATCCCTCTCTAATATTTCAGTGGATTCCTGGGGGCTTACCATCTCATGATCAACTCTCAGTCCTTCTTCTGAACTAGATATAAAGTTCATTCCCTCTTCAACTGACACTGAACAATAAGTAAGTGAATGAATAGCATCACCCCTATGTGCTTGGGAGTGTACTGATTGGTTTTATTCAAGATATGGAAATGAGTTAGGAGAGGGATTTTATCACAGGTAGTCAATCAACAATCAACTTAAAAGTAGAACATTAGATATCTACATTCCTTAAATGTCTGTTGTTTATCCTCCAACCAGCACATTCCCCACATGGCTCACCACACATGGATACCCGCCTCACTCTACCTTACTTAATTTCCCTTACAAAGACTATCTGCTTTGCTCAGTTTCCCCCTTACTTCTTAGAAGTGACATTTCTGTTCTCGTCTCATGAGATGTATTTAGACTTTCTCCCCTGTGTCTTGCTTATGGATAAACAGAATGTGATATATGCATTTATACACACAATGGGATACTATTCAGCCTTAAAAAGAAAGAAATTCTGATCCATGCTGCAACATAGATGAACCCTAAACATTGTGTTTGTGAAATTAGACAGTTGCAAAAACAAAACAAAAAAGACACACAACCCCCCGCAAATAATGTATGATTTCACTTATAGGAGGTCCCTACAGTAAACAAGTCATACAGACAAAAAGTAGAAGAGGGGTGAGAAGGGTTGGGAGGAGGCAGGAATAATGACTTACCGTTTAATGGCTACAGAGTTTATGTTGGGAATGGTGAGAAAGTTCTGGAGTTGGATATTGGTGATGGTTGCAAGCCTTGTTGACACCCTAAAATCTGCTTTGATATATTGATTATTCTGAGCTGTAGGCACTTGAAGGGCAGCAGATACAGGAAGGGGCTTTCTCTGAACTGCCTTATCTGCCTAAAGACAAATCCTCCAGAAGGAATTCAGTTGGCATAGATCCCTCCTCCCTCCACAGGAGTGTCATCAAGCAAGGAAGACGGGGTCTTAACCACTGCAGAGGAGATTAGAAGTCAACACCATACCCAGACAGACTCACAAACTATCACACCTGCCGCCCATTCTTCGAAAGGCTCATTCATCTTTCCTAAAAATCATTTGCTTTCCCCTAAGAAGCCTACATCCCCTCTTCCCTTTCCCTGGTAGGCTGGTATCTAAGTCTGAATTCCGAGCCACCTAATTTCAAATTTCTCCATCTTAAGCTCCACGTCTTTAAGAACTTGCTGAAAAGAAGCATTAAGGAGCTTAAAATGGAGAAATATGAAATTAGAACAAAAATTTGAACAGAACTGGCTTCATGTCAGCATTTAATAAGATTGTATGCTGTGTCAACACTTCTTTTATTCTTTCCACAACCATGAGTTTCACACTTAATAATGCCCCAAATCCTTTGTTGTGATTATTGTTCTGGGAGTATTGACTGCCGTGGTATAGGACCCTTACAAGAATTGTATAACTCTGTCCTTAAGTTTAAGTTCTTAAACATGTTCACAGAAATTTCATTCATTAGGTTCTTGAGGAGTTGAATAAGAAGGGAAACACCTTTGTAAAATGTAGATTTTTGTCTCTCATAAAATCGAAATTGTGGGGAAAATACCTATAAAAAATTTAATTCAGCCATTTCTGATGAAATAAAAATTAGGTTGCTAAAGAATTTTTTTTTTTACTCAAGTTAAATATTTGACCCAAATCATACAAATAATCTAAATAAATATAAAGAACTTGTTTCTGGCTATTCTCATAGGAATGGGCATTGTGTAAAGAGTCTTTCACTCATCCTAGCTACAGTACTATGTGTTAGTACCTTCTAGACTAAGCAGGGAACAACCTAAGTCTCTTTGTGCCCTAGCAGAACTTACTCTATTAGGGTAGAGAAACAGAAATAAACAATCAAGTAAATAGGTAGCGGTAATTACTATGGAGGAAAGTAAAATATGTAAAAAGTAAAGAGAGTAGCAAGAGAGGGTTGCTATTTTTTATTAGATGATCAGAAATTGTTCCTTCCACTAGTGGTATTTATTGTCATTAAAAGATTTTCTGGGGGCGCCTGGGTGGCACAGTCGTTAAGCGTCTGCCTTTGGCTCAGGGCGTGATCCCAGCGTTCTGGAATCAAGCCCCACATCAGGCTCCTCCACTACGAGCCTGCTTCATCCTCTCCCACTCCCCCTGCTTGTGTTCCCTGTCTCGCTGGCTGTCTCTATCAAATAAATAAATAAAATCTTTAAAAAAAAAAAAAAGATTTTCTGCCTCTCCTCTGCTTATCTAATGCTACGTAGCTAACCATCCTAAAACTTGATGTCTTAAAATGATGACAATATTTATTTTACTCCTGAATCTGCCATTTGTGCAGCATCCTGCAGGGACACTTCCCCTCTGTTCCACTACTTGTCAGCTGGGACAGCTTGAAGGTTGGAGCTGGTATCATCCGAAGTTCACTCACTCACATACCTGGTCCCTGAGCTGGGAAGACTCTAGAGTAGCTGGGGTTGTTTGGGTATCTCTGTCTGTCTTTATGGGGTCCCTCCACATGACTGCTCCAGCATGGGGACTTCAGGTAACTGAACAGCATACACTTTAGCCAAGGAGAAGTTGTCTGGGAAGTCTCATAGTATCAGCTCTGCTGGACTCTATATGCCAGAGAGTCACAAGCGTGCTCAGGTTCAAGGGGAGACAGACAAATGAAGGTTTTGGAAAACAGCACGCGGAAGAGAAATATTGCTGTGGCCATTCAAAAAATACCACCACGGGATCTCTCTTTTTATTTAAAATAGAAAATTGGGAAGATAGCTTTGAGTGCAGACATCTAGATCTCTTGTCCAAGGCCACAGTGAAGCTGTTAGAGCTACAAGGTGTCAGCTCTGCCCTCCCGTGTTTGGGCTACACCATCTTAAAATAGTAATTACCGCTTTTACCCTTAACGTGCTCATGATGCTGGCATCTCACAAAATTCTTTTATAATGCATTTTTTTTTACAATACTTACGAGAGAAGATGATCACAGTAGATGTGTGTGACCCTCACAGGAACTGTGTATGAACTGTAGAGGGTTTTGGTGACTCATACCATCTAGCTCAATTTGAAAAATGCACCAACCACACTGACAAACCACCACTTTTAGACTGGTGAAGCATCTCAGCGAGAGGTTAGAAAAAGGATGTGATAAGTAGTAATTGCCCAGTATTCAAGAACACTGAGTACAGGTCCCCTTCAGGCTGTGATTCCAGAAAAATGAAACACCTGCCAGACAGCCTTCCTGTGAGATCTCCAGTTCATTCAGACAGGGTGGTGGCAGCACTGGGTACCCTCTCCTTTTGGAAGCTGGGATCTTCCTGCTGATATTTGCCTGGGTCTTCCATATTCTTTCATTATTAAACCATGTAACTGAAGAGTTAAGAGACCTGTGGGCAGTCTATGTTCTTATATTTCTCCATTCTTGAACAGTCCTCAACAATTTGACCCCAAAGACAGACTTTGCCAAAGGCCACCAGTAAGAAATCAATATCTTACTGAAGGTCATGGGGCATATGGGGAAAAGCACTAATATACCACACTACAGAGCATAAACTCATAATAACAGAATAAACACAGTAATAAAAACTCTTCTCAGTGATCATCTTTCTTTTCTGCTCTCCAACCACACACCTATTTACAAATTCCGTCTATTCCCTGGAACAGCTCAGATTTCTGTTTACCAACCCATTCACAGCCCAACAAAAGCATAGGAGATGCCCAATCCTGCATATCTCTCACTACTCCAGCAAGACCTTGGAGAGTCCCATTTGCACTGGTTCAATCCAGGCCAAGTCCCTGGGTCCCCTTGCATAGTGGTTCTCAAGCTTGACCCACATCAGCATCCTCTGGGATGCTCAGGCTTTGCCCCAGACAAGCCGAGTTTGAAGCTCAGAGAGAGAGATCCCAGGCTGCACGTGATTCTGAGACAAAGAGAGGGACATCAAGGACTTCTTACCCTAGCAGGGGCATGTGTTTCTTTCTAGTGTTTCTTCCCCTGCTTCTTCTCATGTTCATTTTACCTGGTCCCACTTCACCGGTTCCTTCACTCTTAGGGACTTGCCATTCCAGGAAATGACCAGAATCACTCTTTGGCTAGACTTTTGAGGTATAGATTTTAAGAAGCATTTCTTTCAGTGGAGGTCCTGTGATTCCTACAATTAACAGGACTTATAAAATCTGAGCATATTTCACATACAAAATTAGGAAAGCAATACAAAGAAATGTAATAAGTGCCTCGAACACATAGAATCATGCCTTTGTGAACTACTGCTATTACAGACAAACTGCCATGTGACATTGAGTTGATATCCACTATCCCCTCAACTATGATAGGATATTTGCATGTCTATGTGTATTTTTGTATGGTTAGATATATTTCAAACCCAAAGTTATTTCCTGCATTAAAAATACTAAATTTTCAGATCTAACAAATTATATACTTTGTGGGTTATGATGATTCCTTGAGATAATTAATGTAGAGCCTTGATCCCAGTGTAGGACCAGGGCTAGGTTATACTGAGCGAGGCACCTGGTACAAAATTTTATGGCTGAAACTCAGTAATTAAAGTAGGTAATATTTTCATGCAGTGTTTCTCAAAATCAAAATTAGTGCAAAAAACCCTAAGATGAGCAAAATACCAAAATTGGGAATAAAGAAAACAGTAACAGTGCCTAAGACATATTGGAACCTGAAACAAAAGGAAAAAATAATAACACAGATCCAATCTTTATTTGAAATTTTGCTATTTTCCTCATCATGAATTTATTGCATTTATTATGATTTTAAAAAATATTGCATTGAAATATTGTCTTGATTGCAGAGTGTTTCTTGTGTCCGCTTTAGATTTTGCACCCAGGACAGGTGCTCCATTCACTTCGCCCTAGTCCCAGCCCTCGGACAGTTTGGAATGAAGTAACTGCCCAATAAATGTTGACTGATCACAAGCAAGTCACACTTTCCTGTGTCTTGCTCAATCTCATATGTACTTAACCCCTCAGCTCTAATGGCAGCGAACTGCCCAGTCCAAAATGTCTTTCTCTTTCCTTTCTTCCTTGGCAGGGCGACTGGGCACTCACTACAAGAGTTGTCACTGTTTAGAGCTCAGTTAACTTCCTCCACATAATCGCTTTTCCATATTTGGATTCCCTCTTTAACTCTTGCAAAATGTCCAAAAGTTTCCTTCCACTCTCCAGGAAACTCCATCTGCTTTTTTCTTTATCTCATTAAACCTGGTTTTCATCAAACACCAGCCAATTTTGTGAAAATATCATTTTGCCTAATCACTATTGCTGGGAAAATATTTTGTTGTTTTTGAAGTATTTCATTTATGGCATAAATAGCCATGATGTCATGGGAAGCACACTGGTTTTGGGGTTGGAAGTTCTGAGCTCAAATTATGGCTTTCTACTCAGTACTAATTACATGATCTTTGGCAAGTTATTTGACTCGATTTCTATTTCCTATTCGACAGATATTTTGTAGGCTAAGGTATTACACATTTGTATGCTTTACTATCATTATCAGTACTATTATTAGAAATTTAATGAGAATTCTGGGCTAGTTTTAGAATCTAGCCATAAGCATTTAAATCAATTCTATATAAAATATATCTTAAGTTGCATGAAAATAAATCATGAATTCTGGAAAAAAGGTTTTTTTTTTACAATATAAAGATTTTGTGTGTATGAACTAAAACAAGTATCACAGAGGTGGTAGATTATATGCTCCATGATTGTAACATACGTGATATTGTATAATAGTGATTGTTTTCTACATATAACCTGCTCTGCCCTAACTCTAGCCCAGTATTGCTCAGATTTTCATGTATCCTATTAAAACACAGATTTCTGGGCCTCACTGCCAGAGATTCTGACTCAGGAGGTCTGGGGTGAAGTCTAAGAATTTTCTTTTTTCTTTTTTTAAGAATTTTATTTTCTAGCAAGTTCTTGGATGATGCTAATGCTGTCTGTCCAGAGACCACACTTTGAAAACCACTGCTTTAATTGAATCCCTACTAGGAGATTTGATCCAAATTTTCAGCAGAACTATGATTCTACTGCACAAAGAGACACTTAGGAGAGAGAAATGAAAAATAAGACAGAGATAGTTTATGGTTATTGCAACCTGAAACTACTATCACCATCATGTCCATCACAAAAGGTTCTTTTATAATTTTGTGTTTTTAATCCAGATTTTTAATTAAATTGATTTTTTAAACTTGTATACATGATTCTCACCCTCAATAACTCCCTGGTTTCCATCACATTATGAGATCATGAGACATAATTGAGAGAGCGGTCTTTCTTTCCTACTGCAGAATCCAGGCTTTGATTCTGATTTCTGATTCGAGAAACTTCCTTGGCTTTGACATTAGCCATTATCTCCTCACTCTGCCAACCTGCTTTTTAACTGGCCCAGCCTCAATCTCGGCAAAATGCCCTGATGAAGCCAGGAAGCAGAGGTGATTGCTACCAAGAAAACCTTGCCCTCTTTGTCCATTCCTGTAATCAGTTTGGAAGGCAATAGCTGGAAACTTCATCCTGTTCAGAGAGTTAGAATATTCAAAGTCGCCTCTGAAATTTTATTCATTTGAGAACAATTGAGTATCCAGTCATACTCACTAGTGTTTGCTTGGATCTCAGTAATATTTGTCCAGCATTGCCCTCTAGTGCTTGTGGGCATGTTTCTGACAATGCCTTGCGTCTTCTAATTAGGGCATTTGGAATTAATTACTTAGGGAAGGATCCCTTCCTGTAGTTTCACAGTAGGCAGAGAAAAAGTCGAGCCCCAGGCAGCATTAGAAATTTTCTGAGTGTTTTTTATTTGGTCAAGAATGAGCAAAATACATATATACACACACACACATATATATATATATTGTTGGGATATTCTCCTTTTGTTCATTTTATCCATTATGACAGGCAAGATTTGCCTATACTTTTGTCCTGCCTAAGAAGAAATTCAGTGTAGGACAGCAGGTTATTTAAATGAAGTAATGTAAGTCACATTTGTGTTGTGTGTGTGTACATGTGCTCCAAGTTTCTTTTGCTCTGTAAACTTGTCCTTGCATATATTTTCTAGACACAAGATAAGGCAGGTTACATCTATGGAGTATGCTAAAGAATTTCTTTCAAGATGGCTGAAAAAGTTCTGGATGGTATTTGTTTGGGGTAGAGAGGTTTTCTTCATTTAGAAATATCTGAGCTATATTCGAAAGCTTTCCCTTTCTACTTGAAATAGTAACAACAACAATCACAACAAGAAAATAAAAGAAAGAAAGAAAAAAAAAAAAACCCCAAACACAACCTTATGTGTTTCATTTTGAACACTCCTTCTTAAGCCGTGCAGGTAGCTCTCTGCACAGCACGGCCACCAAAGGTCACACAGTGTCTGCCATTCTCATCTGTTCAGATGACAAGAAAAGTGCCCTCCACGTTCTGGTCTGAGAAGCCAAAATGCAAGTATATGACCTTCCTGATCTCCTGAGTTGTTTTTTGGAGACAGAGCTTTTGTGTTTCTAATTGGTTTAGAAGTGCGGTTTGGCTTCTCCTTTGCTGAAGAGCAAGGATACAGTGGGATTTTCCAGGCTGGTTTGACCAGTGATCAATGCTCCCTGTCAGTCACATCACTGAGGACTAAACCATATGATATAAAAGCATGATCAAGTTCTGTAAATAAAACCCCCAAGATACAAACCCTAACTATTTAACTAAGTTAATATATATCATCTGAGAAAATAAATTTCTTTCTGACTTGCCCTCATTTTAAAATGAGAATTAATAGGAAACAGTAAAGCTATAAGAATATCTACCAAAATGTATTCTTAAGTGATGGAACTATAAGTGATGAGTGCTTTCTCTTTATACTTTCCTTCATAATCTAAATTTTACGCCAAAAAACCGTATGTTACAGTTTTATTGATGTATAAATTATATAAACAAAATTCATTTATTTTAAGAAGACAATTGGATGGTTGAAAAGACACGAAGTTATATCATCATCCCCACAATCTAACTTAGAACATTTCGTCACCCCAAAAGAAACCTTGTGCATATTTATAGTTACTCCCTAAGCACTGGGCGTCAACCATTTATGTTCCATTTGCCTGTTCTGGGCAGTTCCTATCAATGAAGTCACAAGATATGTGGGTTTTGTGTCTGTCTTCTTTCATTCAGCATGACGTTTTCAGAGAGTACCTATGTGGCAGTAGCTCTTTCTTTTTGTGGCTGGATGATAGTCCATGTGCATGGATATCCCATATTTTGTGTAATGGTTCATCAGTTGATGGACATTTGGGTTGTGTCCACTTCATGCCTGAATAATACTGTCATGCACGTATGTTTTCTTTTCTCCCAAATAGGTAACTACGAGTAGAATTGCTAAGTCATACTGTAAATCCATGTTTAATAGAGTAAGAAAACATTAAACTGTTTTCGGCAGTGGCTTCACCATTTTGCATTCCCACCAGCAAGGGATGAGCGATCACGTTTTCCACATGCTTACTAGAATTAGGTGTTGTCATTATTTTTTTATTTTTTGTTCTTCTGATATGTGTACAATGAGATCTAACTGTGGTTTTAATTTGCATTTCCCTAGTGACTAATAATATTGAACATCCCTTTTTTTTGTCTGTGTTAGGCTATTAGCATATCCTCTCAGGTGAAATGCGTACTCACATATTTGGCCCATTTCACAAAATAAAAAATTTCATTTTCTGAATTACAGCAAAGTTACAAAGGCAGTATACGGGGTTCCTCTATACACCTTACTGAGGTCCCTTGTATGTTAATATCTTGTATTAACACGGTACGTTTGTTACAAGGAAGAAATGACAGTAACACACTACTATTAACTACACTCCAAACTTTATTGACACGTCACCAATTTTCCTATTAATTTCCCCTTTCTATTCAGGATTTATTCGGGAGTACCACACCACACTTAGTTGCCCTACGCCCTTAGTTGCCTCTGGTCTGTGACAGTTTCCCAGTCTTTCATGGTCTTTTTAACCTTGGCATTCTTATGTAGGCCTGGCCAGGTATCCTGTAGAACAGCGCTAAGCTGCATTTGTCTGATGTTTTTTTCCATCATTAGACTAGGGCTATGAGTTTTTAGAAAGAATATCACAGAGGCAAAGTTTTACTCCCTTTAAATTTTTGTTGTTTCCTCATTGATGAGTTTTAGGTATTCTTTATATACTTGCACACAGGCTCTTTATCAGATTTGCAAAAATTTTGAAAGAATAGCTTAGTTGTATAATTCATATAAATTAATGTAAATACCACAAACCCACTAAAAAAGCCATTACAGAAAGCATATTTTTGTCAACTCAATGGAGTGATATAGAAAACGATGGAAGGATTTATTCAATAGTGGAATGCAGCCATCACCTTAATAAATATTGGGCTTGAACAGACCTTTAGAAAGTCATACATATCGTCTCCTGGTAAATTCAACCCAGCCAGACTTCCCTAGCAGCACTGGAACTGTCTTTCTTTCCTGGGCTGAGTACGAGATGAAGCTGAATTGTACCAAAATATGTAACTTAGGTGCCCTAAGACTTGTACCAAAAGAGCAAGGGAATTGGGAATTTTAGAAAGAGCAAGAGGTTCACATGTTCCACCTTTCAAACACTTCACTCACAGACTCTCTTTGTTGCTTTTTCTCAGTCTCCTTGTGACTGAATATATATGCTCAAATTTGTCCAAATTAAATTCCCTTTATTATGTAAGGTTGTGTGAGAGTGGTTCATACTCTAGAAAAATGCTGCCTACAAACAAAGAAATGGTTTTGGTATTTGTTACCATTTTCTGTAGGTCCACCTTCCCTGGGAGGGGTAGGGGAGGGAAACACAGAGCAAAATCTCTGGGGACCTGTTTGACCTATTTTGTCAAATTCAATATTTGGTGAGCTGATGAATGGTTTTATCTGGACAGTAATAGGAGAGTGGCTTGAAAACATCCTTGTGCTCTCAAGGGGGAGTGTTTTCATCCCTCTGTAGTCAGAATGGTCTCTTTCTCTCTCCTTTCCCTCTACCACAGCCCTCTTCTATCTGTTGTCTCCAAGTATACATCAGAATCTTCTTTGTCCCAGCAAGTGACTCCCTGGGTCGAGGGTAGGATTCATGTGGTAGTTAGAGGAGGTACGGAGGAGAGGGAAAGAAGATAGGGGAAGTCCTTATCATATAATTGAGAATTTACCAATTAGTGACGAAGGAGAGTAAGAACACATACTAATCCTTAACAACAACAAAATAAAGCTGTTTTATTATATCCTAATATATGAGATTCTTTGATAGTACAAATCCATGAAAACTGCTGCAGAATTATACACACATATCTACATAGTTGTTTACTTGACTTTTTAATATTGCAATCATTTGCTATTTTTATTACAAGTTATTACCACCAGCTAATGGAAATGTTGAAATGAAACCCACTTAGAGTATTATGACACTGAATGTCAAAAACAGTTTTAACAAGTTTAAATTTTTCTGCATAGACTCTCCAGCATTGTAACAATGAGCCAAATCAACTTGTAACAGACAAGAAGATTTAAAATGTACCTTGCTGTAAGGATATCTCAATGAGCATATATTACCAAAAAAAAAATCAGATTTCCAAAAATAAAAATGAGGCAGATGGCCATTCACTCTAAGGCAGAACTAGTGATATGATGATAGATATTAAGCACATTAAATATTTAAATATTCAGTATCAAACTGAAGTCTCAACTTTTTAGGAACAGGCCTATTTGGTAAGCCTAAAATCACCGCACTTGGAAATATTTTTCTTGTGCAATAGAAAATATGGGGAGCTGACACTGGGAATACTAGGCCTTTTGTAATTTGATGGAACAAAGATAATTACGACACAGCTCCCATCCTGCAGTCATTGATTAGACTAATTATGAAGAGTTGATGAACCAACAAGGAAACCTAAGAAGTGATATGAGGGGATTCTAAAGATGGGATGGCCAAGAAGGTAGAGTAGATAGGAGCCCAGGCTTGAAGACTATAAGTCTGGGCTTGAGGTTTTAGACCCATTATTTTAAATAAAGTTATTGAAATATAATTCACATACCATACAATTTGCCCATTTAAAACATACAGTTCACCAGGTTTTTAGTGTATTCACACAGTTGTTCAACTACAACCACAATTTTAGAATATTTTTATCACCAACTCCCCCCAAAAAGTCCCATACTCATTAGCAGTCACTCCCCAGTTCTCTCCAATCACTCCCCTCCCTTCTCAGCCTAAGGCGACTGCTGTTTTACTTTCCATATTTGTAGATTTGCCTATTCTGGATGTTTCATATGACTGGATTCACATAATATGTATTCTTTTGTAACTGTTTCTATAACTTAGATGTTATAACATGTTTCAATATTTTATTCTTTTTACTGCCAGATAGTAGTCTATTGTACAGATATACCATATTTTGTTTATCCCTTCTCAGATGATGGACATTTGTTTCTCTAATATGATTTTTATCTGCTGTGTGATCCTGGACAAATAATTATAGTGATTAAGAGCCAGGCTCTGTATTCAACTGCCTGGTTTCAAAACCTGGTGTTACACTTCTAAGTCCTTGGGCTTGTTTCTTGAGATCTCTATGCTTCAGTTTTCTTGTCTGTGAAATATGGATAATAGTAGTAGTACGTTATGGAATTGTCTGAGAATTTCACAGGTTAGTACTATAAAGCCTTTAGCACAGCCTTTGGTCCATAACATGTTTTCAGTAGATGATTGTGACAATGATCATGGTCCTCTTAATATTATGATCCTTTTGAGTTTTCTAATCTCCTCATCTTAGAACCAAGAATCCCTCTTGAGTGAGTTGTTCTGAGATTAAATAGAGACGGATATTTGGAAGCCTTCGACTCGATATCTGACAATAGTAGGTGTTCAGTAAATAGGTTTTAGAGGAGCAATATCTCGTTGTGTGCTAGAAAGTCAAGATACAGAGCTTGAATTTATGAAGTGAGACTTGAATTACATGCTCAGTCTTAAGTGAAGACATAAGAAGAAGAGGATTGTTCTTTTCCAGAGATTGAACTCAAAATTAAAACAGTTACCAGAGTCATGACTTTAGTTTTACCTTGTTTCCCAGGGTCTAGTGATGGTCTTATACATAGTGCAATGACCAAAGGACAAGCAGAAGAACAGGTAGTGGAGGGGAGTCAAGCAGGTTTGGGCTCTCCAGTCAAAGAAGGGAAGAAAAAGGTTTGGGCTCTCCAGTCAAAAAAGGCATATTCAAACATCCCAAGTTCTAAAAACTCTGAAGCAACAGAAAAAAGATGTCAGAATGTCATCGGCTGTGCTTAGAATATATCTAATTTGGAAGTAAGCAACTTCCTGTGTTTCTTCTTTTACCTTCCCCAGGACCATAAAATAATGGAAGAAGGAGCCCAGAAGGCTGGATTCTGATCCAGATGCTATTTCAAAATAAATGCAAGATCTTAGGTGAGTCCTTTCTTGATCTTAAATCTTCTTCTAATTTATGAAAACACAGGTTTGGAGTGGAAGATATAAAAGTCTCTGTTAAACCCTAGGAAATTGAACTATGTATTTATTTTCCATCCCCAGCAAGTATCCAAAAGGCTTTTAGAAGTAGAATGCCCATTTGCAGACCCCACTGTGTTCGTGGTTGTGGTGGCTCCTTGGACCCTGTTGATGGACTGGGGAAGAAGAGATGATGGAGGGAAAGCGTCTAGTTGATGTTCTTGGGCAAGTTATTTAATGTATGAAGCCTGGTTTCTTCTGTAAAATGGTGCAATACTAGTAGTTACTTTATAGGTTTGTTAGGTGGTAGGTGCTCTGTGTTATTTGACATTATGAGCCATTGACGTGGAAAGGCCCAAAGACAAAGTTTCCAGATTTTAGAGAGTTACCTCTTCCATCTCACTTTCTTCTTCTTTTCCTTAATATTTTCATGGTGTTAAAAAGGAGTTTTTTTAAAACACCAAAAAAAAAAGTGTTGATTTGTCTTTAATTGCCTGATATGATGTAGTCGTGTAAGTTGCATTTTTAAATCACACTTGAATCTTTGAAATGAATCATACTTAGTTAAGGGTGTCATTCTTTTACTTTTAACATCTTGCTAAATTTTATTTGCTACTTTAAGTTATTTGTATCAATATTCACAAATGGAATTAGTCTATAACTTTTTTCCCTGTTCATTTTGGGGGAGGGGGACATATAATGACACCAAAGATGCCCAAATTGCTAAAAACTGTGAATATGTTACTTTACATAGCAGAAGAGAATTTGTGCATGTAGTTGAGGTTATTTGCCTTAAGATGGAAAAATTATCCTGGATTATCTGTGTGGGCTAAGTCCAATCACGCAGCAGTCAAGGCATGCAGGCAGCTTCTAGAAGCTGGGAACAGCCCGTAGTTGACAGCCAGCCAGGAAACCGGGGCCTCAGTACTACAACTGCAAGGAACCGAGTCCTGCCAACAACCCACACAAGAAGGAGATGGATCTCTTCCTAAAGCCTTCAGAAAGAAGTGAAGCCCTGCCAACAACTTCATTTTGGCCTGAGGAGACCCATGTCAGACTTCTGAGCTATAGAACTGTGAAGTAATAAGTTGATGTTTGTTTAAACCACTAAATTTGTGGTAATTTGATATGGCAGGAATAGAAAACTAACAGGAAGCTATCTTTGTTTTGAAACAAATAGGGTGTTGTGAAAAGAATTTGGAAGTTTTCCTTTTAACACTCTCTGCAACAGTTTAAAAAGTATCAGATTTAGGTTTTGTGAACATTTTTAAAAAGGTGCTGAGATATCATCTGAAACTCTAAAATAAAATCTTTGTGTTTTCATATTTATTTTTCTCCTTTCTATACCATCGGGATCCATTTTGTAACCTTGTATTTACCAAAAATAGTATTAAAAGTGAAATAAAATAACATAATTTTATTCATATTTTCAAGGGTACTCATAGAGTTTTGAAAGATTACTCCTGTAAGTCTTTTACTTTCATCTTTATTTGTGCTCATTTACACCTTTTCTTTTTGCTTTGTCCTTTTATTCTTGGTTAGTATAACTAGAGACTGATTTGACTATTTTATTGGAAAATGAAAATCACAAGCCCCTGATGTTTTAAATCAGTTTATTTAATTGCTTTTAAATTTGATATATTTTTTTTTTGCTTTTCTATTTCCTGCTGTCTTTTTTTATGGCTTCTGTATCCCTTTTTTCCCCCTGAGTTAAATGCTTATTTCACTTATTTTCATATTTACATGAATATTTATATGGATATTTACATGAATATTTACATGTTTGGTGCTATAAATTTTCTTCTGAATACAACTTTAGTCACATGTGCAAAGTTGGATATGACATATGTTTATTATAATTTTTTTAGAGACTTGGTATCTTCAACTTTGGATTCATCATTAGATTAAGAGTTGCTTAAGAGAGAGTTATTTGAAATTCAAGGGTTGATATTTTAGGGTCTACTTTTCCTCTACTATTTTCTTACTTATTTCTATTTTTATTGTATTTGTTGCCAAAGAATGAGATCTTTACTTTTCACCTTCTAGGATTTGAGATTTATTTTTTTGGTGGTCATATTATGTAGGCAATAAATAAACATGTATGGTATATTTCAGGGATTTAAATATATATTAATTGTATCTCAGTTCATATTAACAAATTAAATATATGTTAATTTGTTCAAAATTTTTAATAATATTACTCAAATCTTCCAAAACCTATCCTAAGGTTAGTATGTTTTTTCTGTCATGGGCTCTCAGAATTGAGTTAATGTTAATTGAGTGAACCATGTATTCCTTTTTTTTCTTCCATTTCCTTCAGTATCTATTTCGATTTCTTTTACTGCTTTGTTCTTTGTGCAGAAAATGGGGGAAGGACCGTCTGGAATGGTGGAATGAAGAGCTCTATAGATTCTTGCTCTAGAAAAACGACCCTAACAGATGAAAACTATTAACATTTATTAAAAAAAAGTTTTTTTTTAATTTCTTTAAATTATTCTTAGGACCTACATCAAATGAAGAAATAATTAGGAAAATCTACTAAATCTTGGTAAATAAAATGAGTAAAGTAATATTTATCCAACCAGCGTAGCACTCTGTGATCACACAGAGATCAAGGGGACAGAACTGAGAGCCCAGAAATAAACACTGTCACATTGTCAAATGATTTCTACAAGGTGCCAAGGCAATGCAAAGGAGAAAGAGTGGTCTCATAACAAGTGGTACTGGGATATCAACATGCATGAAGTTAGATCCCTTATTCATACCTTAAACAAGAATTAATTTAATATGGATCATAGACCTAAATGTAAAAGCTAAAATGATAAAAATCTTAGAAGAAAATATGGATGAAATCTTCATGTCCTCAGATTAGGCAAAGCCTTCATAGTTACAATTCCCAAATCATGAGCTACAAAAAGAGAAAAAAGAAGATAAATTGAACTCATCAACATTACAAACTTTTGTGTTTCAAAGTTACCATTGAGAAAGTGGAAGACAACCTAGAGAAGGGGAGAAAATATTTCCAAGTCATATGGCTCAGTCTTCCTGCCCTCTTCAGAGTAAAATCTCAAGGTTTCTAAAAGTCCTGTTAGAGCTTTCAGGAACTCTGATAATAATTTCTACAGTTCTCTAACCTTATCCCCTTCATTTGTTCTGTGTTGATATTTGTAGAGAATTTAATATCTACCCCAAAGGCGACTAAATTCATTTTCCTCTGCTCTCCCAAGCCATCATTTAGAACTGTGGCTCCTGTGGGCCTGGTGCCTCTGTGGCTGGCGACTGTACTGTGGGTCTCTTGCAGCTTGATTCTTTCACCCCTCTTCATGGAAATCAAAGAAATCTCATAATCAGAAAAGGGACTCTTCTTTCATGGCTAAAGAAATATGACATGTAAACGAGAAAGAGAGACATCATATGGAAAAGAGAAGGAAAAAAACAGTGAAGTCAGCTCATGTTACATATTCAGGCCATAAATTGTCAAGGAAATCTTTGGCTAGAAAAAGATATTTCATATCTATTCAGGAGGAACCATGTAATACAAAGCAAGGCACCTTAAGAAATTCATACATTCATGTGAGACTTGGACCCATGTCCAAGAGTAGTTTGTTAATTTCCTTCAGCCAGCTGGTAGAGACTTTTGGACCAATTCAGCTCTCCTTTGCTTGGGCAGAACCACCACTTCCAGGAACAGCAGAACTAGCCTGTCCATGCGTGTGTGATGTTAAAACTACTGTTTAGGTCCAACCCTCATCCAACCTATTTTCCTCCCCATTTTGCCCCTGCCCAAAAGGGAACAATCAATTATTTCAGGCACTAGGAATTATTTAGAAGCAATCTTACTCACTATCCACAGGGAAAACATCCATACTGCTGCTGTCTAAAATAATGACTGTGAAAAAAAAATTACCTAGGAAGCCATTTCTTGTAAAAGAAGGATTTCAATGCAAGAATGCCCATGATTTGAATTCACTGGTATTAATCTCTCATTCATATAAAGAGTTCTTTCTGAGAGAATTAGTTTTCAAAATAACCTTACAAGAGGCCAGGTTAATGGATAAAGTGCTGGAGTTTAAATGAAAAAAAGTGGTTTTTTTTTTTAATCTCTTTCCTCCTTTGCATGTGAACCTTTGTTACTCCTCAAGGGTAAACAAGGATTAATTAGTACTAGCATATGACCGCTTTGCTCCAAGGGTCACAACATTTCCAACTTTATCCCAGCTCATAAATGTTTACTTACGTCTCTTTGCACTCCCAGGATCTGTGTCAAAAGAAGATCATACCCAAGGCTTGATTTTCTTTTTTTTTAGTAATGGGTCATTAAAATGCATGGTAGGTCCTTTGCTCCTCTCCGAGAATAGTAAGAGATGGCTTTTAAAATGAAGTGCCATTAGGAGTGCCTGGGTGGTGGCTCAGTCGGTTAAGCATCTAACTCTTGGTTTCAGCTGGGGTCATGATCTCATGGGTCATGAGCTCAAGCCCAGCATTAGGCTCTGCACTCAGTGGGGAGTTTGCTTAAAGGGTCTTTCCCTCTGCCCCTCCCCCCACTCACACTCATGCACGTGTTCTCTCTCTCTAAAATAAATAAATAAATATTTAAAAAAATGAATGAAGTTCCATTAATGAAAGCATACATAGACTGAGAAAAACTTTTCCCTTCTTACCATGTTTTCGTTCTCTTCTTCCTACCTTTTTTCCCTTCCTTCTGTCTTTCCTTTTTTCTTGGATTTCTATAGTAATCCAGTTGGTAGCTAATACTTGTTGAGTCAAGTGCTGTATCCAGGCACTGTGAAGACATTTTCTTCGTTATTGCCCCATAACAAGTTCAAGGGATGTTAGATCATCTCCATTTCTAGATCATGAAACAGGCTTGAAGTTTAGGTACTTGCCCAAGTCACTTCGACAGAGCTGGGATTTGTATAGTCTAGCCGACCAAATGTGGTTCTGCATTTATTTCAGCACGTACAACACTTCATTGGCTCTCCTTAGCTCACACCATATTCCAAACTAATGAATAATTATTTAGCATATTTCTTATAGAGCACCAAACCAAAATATAATGCTATTAATTCATTACGTGTGCAAAGACCTTTGTTTCTTAAAGATGTGATAAACCCCTTGAGAAACGAGACTGTGCCAAAGCTATGGACTGAAATGTGTCTCCCCAAAATTCATATGCCAAAGCCCTAACTCCCAAAGTGACTGTATTTGGAGATAGGACCTGTGAGGAGGATTTAATGAGGTCATAAGTTTGGGCCCTAATACTATAGGGCTGATGACCTTTATAAAAAGAGGAAGAGACACAGGAGCTCTGTCCTCACCACCACACGAGAACATAAGGTGGCCATCTGCAAGCCAGGAAGAGAGCCGTCACTAAAAACTGAATTGACTAACACCTTCATTTGGACTTCTCAGCCTCCGTAGCGGTGAGAAATACTTTCTGTTGTTTAAAGCCATCAGATCTATGGTTACTTTGTTATGGCAGCCCTGAGTAGACTAAATCAATGCCTTACACATTTTAGTACTGATTGCCACACCTAATAGAGTTCTTCGTACATAGTAGACATATCAAAAATGAGCTGTTATTACCCACTAGGTTAAGACAGTCATTTTATATCCTCCTGACAAACTACTAAAATTTCAGTGAATTGTTTTAATCAAAAATAAATACACAAAACTGGAAAAACAGGAGAAGGAGAAAATTGAAAGAAAATACAAAGCTTTAGAAGATGAAAGCAGCTGGACAAAGATGGACTAATTTAGCCACCGAGTGGAAGCTATATGTCAAGCTGGTGGTGAAGTGTTGAGAACCACCCCAGTTCATACCCTATCCTAACTGACAGAAGAACCAGCATTTCTCTGAAGCTATGAATAAAAGGAGTAGGAGAAGGTTGGATGGAGAAAATGAGGAAGAATTGGTGAAGTCTGTCTGAGAAGACCTAGATTCTCTCCTAATTTATGCCCTGGCACCTCCCCCACTCTGGTAGAACTCCAGAGATTTGTTCCCCAAAGATGTTGAAAAGAGGATGACAAATACAACCAAGAATAACATGTGTCCCCAAGATAGGAGGATTAAGCAGTTCCATGGCTGCCATCTACACGCTAAAATGCTAATGTGGAAAATCCCAAACTCTTCCCTCACTGAGTCCTGGGAAGATTAGCAGCCATAACCCTGTAGGTTGTGGGCTGGTGAATCTGAACTGCCCAAGAAGAAATATGTAAAGATATTTAAATCGGGGGTGACTCCAGAATGACCCACCCACCTTACCAGACATTGACACTCAACATTGAAATGTCCCACTCATATTGCTCAAAGACTTTCATCGGCTTTCTAAGCTGTAAATCTCACCTAAAACAGATGCCATGGATTCTGGGTATTGGAGGAAAACCTCTAAAATTGATAATAGAAACCAGAAACACACACACACACACACACAGAAATAAAGAGCTTGAAGGAAATAGACCACAAGAAAAATAACATTAAACTTAAAAATTCAAGATAAAAGAGGATATTGCATCCAAGGAGCAAAAACAGGATCATTTTTAAAAGGAATATTCTGAAAACAAAAACTACATCTAGAGATGACTACTCTTGAGTCCTATTTCTTCCAAACATCCAGGTTTTGGTCAGTCTTGCTGGATGGCTTAGCCTGGGCAAGGATTATAGCTCCTGGAGGTATCCCCAACTTCACCCACTGATGGTCCCACCCTGCGCTCTTCTAAACTGAGGCAAGGGGAAAGCAAACTCTTGCCTTAAATCTCTCTCCCTGTACTTTCTCCAGGCAGCCTTTAACTAATAGTGGATTTCCCTGAAACCCTGAATATTATCTTTCCCTGAATATGCATACATTTATATTTGTTACTTAGCTTAACAAAATAGAACAGTGTTCATGAATGCATATACACGTGCTAAAACTGTTTGATGCCCACAGCTCAGATAGTGCTTATCTCGGACTGGAGAGTGATCCATATAGGAACCAGCAGCAGCATATAGGACTTTAAAATTACTGGTAATGTTCTTTCTTCATCTGGTGGTGTCCCTTTTCTTGTTCTTCAAAGTACATAAATGTGCTGTGTAGTCTTTCTATGTATGACCCATTTTGCCATATAAATAGATAAGATGTGGAGAGAAGAAGCACTAGAGGTACAAATATCATAAATCTTTCAAAGCGCAGTTTGGTGACTTTAAAAAACAATCTTTCTACCTCTCCATTCTGGAAGTGGAATTACTGTCTACTTTTCAAGGCTATTGTACTAATAATTAGCTCAGGCCATGTTGCTTACTAGGTTCTCAGAAAGTGTTACCTGAATTTGCTTTCAAAAATTTTTTTTCGCCACTAATTACCATTTGTTCAATCTAATGGCATTGTTCATTTTTATTTTTATATTTTTTATTACTTTTTTGTTGGTTTAAAATAAGGGTAGACACATGATGTTCTTCATTATTTTCATTATCTTATGTTTGGTTTTGTTTGTCTCTTTAGCAGTGTCATATTGAAAGCACCTGGGAAATTAATTGGCTAACATTATATTGTCAAAAAAGTTTTCCTGAATAAATTAATGAATTCATATTCAATTTAAAAAACTTAAGCATAGCACATGTTTACATTTGAAATGAGACTAATGCTCTAGGTTTGGAAATTAAAACACTTCGCTTTTTAATACGTATTTATGATTTCTTAAAAAATAAAATGCACCAAAAGATTTTCTTTGATAAAATGATGGGAAATTAAAATCATAAACAGGAAAGCCAGGAAGCACTATTATATACTTTACGAACTATACACACATACGTACCTACATACTTTTTAACATGGGTTTTATGCTGTATATATGTATATATATACACATATAGACGCACTTTTGAACATGATATTTATTATTATATGTTAACATCAGTGGTTGTCTAATCTTGAAATTTATAATACCATATTAGAGTATAATTTACATACATAGCTCTATGATTCTGATGAACTTACACTATTTTCCAGATTAGAATGTTTCACTCATTGACATCTCATAAATTTGAAGAATATATGTATAAATTTGAAAAGTTGATCATAAAAGAACAAATATAAGCAAATAATCAATCTTACTAATAGCCCTATAATTTAGATGCTTGTAAATAGATTGGATCAGCCTGCTTACATAGTGTTAGGGTTGATAATAACCAGGTATTATGTTTTAGTGTGCAAAGATCTTCCTTGTTGGCTTGACAGGCCCAAGAAATCAAAAATATTTCCAATCAGAATGAAGTTGGTCCTCTAAGGATAATGAAGAAACTGTAGCCAAAGTATTTACATGTGGGCATATGAAGCATTGATTTACTGAATACTGACATAAAAGTGAGCTGCTTCAGAAATTTTATGTGCAGATCTTTCTGTTATCTGCAGCTAATCACCAAGGAACCAGAGACTGCAAAACCCATCAGATTCCAGGGCAGATGCATGAGGGAAATTGGCAGAATGAGCACGAAGATGTGCTTCTCTTTCCAAGCAGTTCTGACCTGTGAGAATTTCATTATCAGCTCATGTCTTTTACTGTTAAGATGTTAAGAGGGAGATTATCATTTGCAAACTAAAAGCTTTCTGGGGAGCCTCACAATAATTGATTTTTCTTTCATTAAAATTCTTGATACCTGGCACTCCAGAAAAGTTGAAAAGATCTTTGGAAAGCTTTATTTGCAGGTAACATATGCACAAAGAAAAGAACTAATGCAAATTACCCATGTGTACGTATAATGATGACAGTTCAATAGAGCTTGGCCCTCCAAGTATGGCTAAAAGATGCCACTACATTTAAGCAGGATTTCTAAACTATCCAAGGGTATTCATTAAAAGAAGTGGCTCATTAGATGCATTTCAGTATACATAAAAAGAAGAAAATAAGCAAGTGAGGTTCAAGGAAACCAACTCCTTTTTGCATGATACTCTATAAATCAACCTCTGAGATTCTAAAATACATGTCAAAATGTTTTTGGTGTTTTGAGTTCAAACTTAAAAATCGCCATCTTTCCTAAAAGGTATCTGAAATAAAATGCGATGATTGTCCTTCCTTTACTCCCTACACTGAAGATGTATACATGTAAGTAAGGCAATGCTACAGGGCTGTACGTGCCGGCAGAATTTAGTTATTGCTATGATTTAGTTATTGGTGTCAGGTCGGGAGTATAAGGAAAAATGTTTGATAACTTAGATTCTACCATAAGAGGCCATGGTCTAAAAATGACTGCTGGGTAGCAGATACTCTCAGTGTGTTTGAGAAGAACAGAGCAGGAAAATTAAGACAAATGAATAGAATTTTCTCAATTTTAAGGTGTTTCCCTCCCCAAAGTTTTTTTTCCCCCTAATCATTTGCATCTGCTATGACTTAATTGCAACAAATGAGCATTGGCAGAAGAATTTGAAATTGGTGGACTTAATATACAGCAGTGGTTTCATTTTTTAGGAAATGTTTGTTAATCATTGTGATGTTTTTTATTTTGTTTTGTAGCATGAATATTTAATTAAATTGAGCATCCCTCAATTCCATGAACTTAACCAAATTATATAAGTTTGTGCTAACTACATTCATTATATTATTACATATAATGATATTTCATTATGCTCTGAAGGGAACACTACAACTTCCAGGTGGTTCTACACATGAACAACTTTAGGAACCACTGAGCTATAAAAATACCTTTTCTTTAGCCCACGTGAAAAGCAAACATCAGTGGGAACTTACTACTCCCATTGCCAGTCATTTACAACTGAATGAAATTACAAATTATCTTTCTCTTATTCCCTGGCACCATGTTTATTTTATAATAACTTTTGGTCACAAAATACAATTAGTTATTACTTAAAAGTTTTTTCTTGCCTTTTTGCCACACCAGATAGTAAGTTCTCAATTGTATCTCCAGGCCGAGCAAGTCACATAGTGAAAACTCAGTAAATACTTGTCAATTTATTGAATTTGTTTAGTAGAAAGAAATCTGTATTCCAAGTTCCAGACTATTTCTTCTTCTCTTCCCCCTCCCCCTTCCCCCTCCCCCCTCCTCTTCCTCTTCCTCTTCTTCTTCCTCCTCCTCATCTTCCTCTTATCCCACTTCCTCTCCTCCTCCTCCCTCTTCTTCTTCCTCTCCTCCTCCTCCTTCTCCTCTTCCTCCTTCCTCTTCCTCTTCTACAATGAATTGACCCATTCCTTAACAAATTGACAAAATAACTGCAGGATGAAACAACTTCACTTGGGAGTCCACATGGTCACAGAGTACTAATTATGAAGGATGTTGCAGAAAACCAGAGTAGACTCCCTAAATCCAAGACAGATATATTCAAAAATAATATATATTTTTAAATCCATGGCTATTCAAATGTTAGGGGATACAGCAGACTGCAAAAGGTGTCCGTGAAAAACCAGAGCTAAATAGTAGTCAGAGCATTAAAAGCAGATTTTATTCAGGACTATTGCAATAGAGGAAGAGAAATCTCCATATAGAACAGGGCTTAATTATGAATACAGCAGGGGCAAGTGGGATTTATAGCCAAGAAGCAGGACAGGGTTAGTAGTTGGAAAGTTACTAACAGGAAAAATCAGGGATAAGTGGGGTTCTGGCTAAACCAACCTAATAGGATTGTTGCTGAGGACAGGCCAGGTAATCGGATGTCACCTGGGGTAGGTAGAGGATGGGGAGCATGATGAGATATTGAGGGTGATCAGATATTGAGGGGGTGATTCTGGTTAAACTGAGCATTCTTAATAAAACTGAATTTCACAAGGACACGCACAGATGGGCCTAGAAAATTCAGGATCCTGACTAGAGTTTGGTCAAGCAAAGAATATTTGCCAAAAGGGGAAGTAGTCACCCTAGCTCATGATAATAAAATCTGTAATACAAAAGAAACTTTTAAAAAACATAATTTTCTTTTCTTTTTAATTGCTTTTGAGTGCTATCAATATTTTGTAGCTTATAGAGGTAATATAAATCCTCCCATACATACACTGGAATTACTTCTCTCATTTTACTCCACTGAATTATATCCCAGTTCGCTTTTTGAGAACATTATTTCCATGTCCTTGCTCTAAAGAACACAAGTACCGCAGGAAGCCATTAAGCACAGCGCTGTTCCTTTTGAAGGCATCATTAAGACCAACCCTTTGATGCATTGCTATCTGTATCCCCTAGATGCCCCATTGTGGCTAACTCTGTTGCCAACAGGTTTCATTTTTTCCCCCCCTTTAATGCCAGGTACAAAGCCGCCTATGCTTTTGACAAAAGCTGCTTGCTGTCCCCGTGTGAAAATCCATAGGACATATTTTTTTGTTCATTTTTTATTGAGATGACTGGTGTCAGCAGACATTGCCTCCAAGTGCTCTCTCTGTGCACACTAGGAAGCACACCAGCTGCCCTGGGCTTGAAGCTGGGTTGAAGTCACACTGGGGTAACTAGGCCTTTAAGCAGTGCCCTTAAAAAGGGCTTTGTGAGGGGTGCCTGGGTGGCTCAGTCGATTGGGTGTCCGACCCTTGTTTCGGCTCAGGTCATGATCTCAGGGTTGTAGGCATGGAGCTTGCTTAAGATTCTCTCTCTCGCTCTCCCTCTGTCCCTTCCCCCCCACCCTCCGCTCCCTTGCGCAAGCACTCAAATAAATAAATAAATAAATAAATAAATAAATAAATAAATAAATAGCTTTGTGAATTACCTGTGCTCAATGAGAAACCTTTTTCTAATCCGTCTCTCCATCCCTAAACTTTGAAAGTAGGAAATCCAATCAGATTTTGATGAACCAGGAAACAAAGCAATCCCCAAAAAGTGACATTTTGACTTTTGGTAGTGGGAACCCCATTTAGCAGCAGATTGGCTGCCACCGGCAGGCTGACCATGAACACATTCGAGCTTCTTCATTTAAGATGCTCGCCTTGCCTCTGCTTCTTGTCAGAATCTTGTCTTAAGCTTTTTCAATTTTTTCTCATGTTCACCTTCTAAATAGATTTTGTACTGCGGCTCTTCGTTGCATACAGCCTATCCCTTCATTTCCTCTGTGCTGCGTGTGTGTGTGTTGTATTCCTTTTCCTTCTTCTCATTTGGGACTCTTCTAGATTCTGTCATCTTTTTGCAGAGCCCATTATAAGAGTTCACCTTTCTGGCTTCTTTTCACTACTTCTATCTTCTACAGCCGTGCTCTTTGAACTTCCTTCAGCCTGAGAAATCCTCGTGTATCTTCTTCGTTCTGTCCCTTGTAGAATCATTTCGTTAAATATACTCAAGTAAAAGGTGAGAGATACTAATTGCAGAGGGCATTTCCTTAGCCTCTATCACCCAACATTGATTTCCTCTCCAGTAAGCCATCCTTCCCCATTCACAGCCATGTGTTTTGGGTGAGGCTAGTTATAGCAGTCAAGTCCTGTTAAATGTTGAATAAACGCTTTTGGGCTTAGGGAAAGAAGAACAACCGGAATTTATACTGTTTGCTGATATCCATGTTGTAAATATTCCCATGGTCAATTTCAAGCTAGAAGTCCCTGAATGTAGGGTTAGGAAGAGATGTGCAGTAGCATACCATTTTATAACATCTCCACCAGGCAGAAACTCTACACATAAATAATCTCAAGAGTATCTACCAAGATTAAGCTTTTTTTTAAAAAGTACTTTTTAAAAAATACATTAGGTTTGTGAACCAGAAGTTCTTAGTCACAACTATTCACTCTGTTAATATAGTATCAAAGCAGCCTCAGACAATACATGAATGAATGGGCATGGCTGTGTTCCAATTAAAACTTTATTTACAAAAATAGACAGCAGACTTGATTTGGCCTGAGGGCTATAATTTCCTGACCTCTAGCATAAATAGTAGTAAAATTAGTAAAAAATATTAACAAGTGATTTTTTTTATTTCTTTAGTTTAAAATAATAGTTATTTCATTGTAAGTATTTATATCTTCATATTTAATGTGTCTGTTGAACACCCAGCTTGCAAAATTTCTGCTAATCTAACAATTGGCCATTGTAAGCGAGTACAGACATGCTCGATCTCACCACTGAATCTATCCCTGCTCCGGGGGGTGGGGGTGAGGGGTCATCCCTTTTTGAATGATGCCAAACAATGTATTCAAAATCATTGAAGATTTTTACTGGTTGAGGACATAGGGATGTGACCCAATGCAAGTGAAAAAGATTCAGAAAAATGTTTACGTTTAGTGGAGTTTGTGGAATATAAGGTTGTCTGTATTCTCCAAGAGCAACTGAAGGGAACTATCTGTCTTCCCTTGGGTAATGTAGGAGTGTGGATATAATGTCTGGATAGTGGCAGTTATTTATTATAGTAAGAGGAGAGCCTGAAAGTTCCTGCAGGGTCATTCGCTGTGTGAAACCTGAGGACTGAAATGCCACCATGGAGAAAGAAAAGGAAGCAAAAAAAGTGACCTTAGCATCTTACTCTTAACATTAGTAATATAATCTGAGTGGCTGGATCAAGTCTTACCTGAAGTCAAGACTACTTTTCAATGTTGAGTAAATTCCCTTCATTGTTTAAGTCAGTTTAGTGGGTCTCACTGTTATTGGAATCAAAAGATTTGTCAGTAAAGCAACTGCATTCCACCATCTTGTTTCCAAATGACTCCAGGCTGCATGCAGTATTACCACCATTAAGGGAGAAATTTTGAAGCAGTTCAGAATTAAATACCTTCTTTATTTCCCAACTACTTGCCTTTTTCTTATTAGCTTTGGTTTTGTGGGCACCTTATTTCACTCTTGAATGATGTGTGTTAGGATGTGTGGTGTGATTGTCTATTCATAGATCAATAGTTCTCAAAACTAGGGGCGCCTGGGTGGCACAGCGGTTAAGCGTCTGCCTTTGGCTCAGGGCGTGATCCCAGCGTTCTGGGATCGAGCCCCACATCAGGCTCTTCCGCTATGAGCCTGCTTCTTCCTCTCCCACTCCCCCTGCTTGTGTTCCCTCTCTCTCTGGCTGTCTCTGTCTCTGTCGAATAAATAAATAAATAAAATCTTTAAAAAAAAAAAAAATAGTTCTCAAAACTAGCAATCCAGCCAAGTCATCCAGGTGCTTTAGAAAGCTGCAGAGGACATTGCGTCCTTTCTTCTAGGGCTTCTTTTTCAGTAGATCCAAGGTCGGGCTTGGGTATCAAAATCCTGGATTGTATGAATGAGTCTGTGTGCCATTATGGTTGAAAGCCCCTGTCAGTGTGCATCATTTCACTGCTGGTTTTAGAAGACCCAGAGAGGAAATAATTTACTGGAAAGGAAATAATTTACTGGAAATAATAGAGAGGAAATAATTTACTGGAAAAATGAGTCTTGTTGGATCTCTCTAAAGTTAACCATGTTATGATGAAAAGTTGCTAACTCAATTTATACATCCCTCTATTCAGTCATTCTTCCTAAAATTAGTATTGGATACTCATTTCCATTTGCCTGGCAAATGGTAGAAAATTTTTAAATACTGGAGGTACAGATCAAACAAAAACAGGAGAGTCCCTGCCCTCGTGGAGTTTATAGTCTTTCGGAGAAACATCCATTAAATAAGCATCTTAATAGGTAGTTACAGACCAAAGTGCCATGATGGAAGTAAGTATGATCATGGATGGTGGCATTACTGGGAGTGTCTGAATTTGTATGAGTTAAGTGAAGTCCACGCACTTGCACGCCTTAGGGTGCATGCCTCCTTTGGTTGGTGAACCAGCCATTCAAATACCTGTTGACAAAAGGCTAACTACTCATTCATCCATTCCACAAATAATCATGGTCTACTAAGTGCTGTGTGGGATGTGGTGAAGTCAG
Organism: Ursus maritimus; assembly: GCF_017311325.1. Taxonomy (NCBI): domain Eukaryota; kingdom Metazoa; phylum Chordata; class Mammalia; order Carnivora; family Ursidae; genus Ursus; species Ursus maritimus. The sequence goes on from NW_024423786.1 coordinate 18,054,070, forward strand.
TTCACTTTATAAAAGACATAGGGTTTTCTGAGTGGAGAAATAGAACTAGAAAGATAGTGTTTAAAGTGATTTACTCTCGTTGAATAACTCACAAAGGTACAAGATGAGACATTCATAAGGTACAACAGATCAACAATGAAAAGAAAAATCTCTTTCTTCTTTTTCCCGGCAGCCCACTTCTCTCCTCTCTCCTATAAAACCAGTCGTCGTTTCCTGTTTCTGTGTGTTCTTCGGGAGAGACTATAGGCATATGCAAGTGTGTGCGTGGTATTTACACAACTGGTGGCATACCGTACCTGCTATTCTCTAGCTTGCTTTCTTTTAACTTAATAATATATACTGGACATTTTTCCACATCATATATGCATAAATGAATCTTTTTAATGATGGTATAGTAATGTTTTATGTGGCTGTACTATAATTTATCTAATGAGTCCCATATTTGAAAGATTGATAGGTTATTTCCAATTGTTTGCTGTTAAGACTTCAGCTAAGAATTTTCTTACACAGTCATCTTTGAACACATCTGAGATTGTCTGGAAAATAAATTCTTTGGAATGAAATTGGTCAAAGAATAAGAGCATTTGTGATCTTGAAAGGTATCCTTAAATTGTCCTCAGTACAGGTTGTGCCCATTTACACTCCCACCAGACCTTCAGCAGACTGTCCATCTCTTTGTCCGTAAAACTCATGAACAGAGAATGTATTAACATTAGCTACCATATCTTTGCCAATTTAATAGGTGAAGGTGACAATACTTTAATTTATATTCATGTTGCTTGTGAGTGAAGTTGAACTTTTTGTTTTTAATATTTTAAAATGCCACTTTTACCTTGTCTGTGGGTTATTTCTTCATGTCTCTTGCAAATTTTTATTGGGTTGTTACCCTTTTTCTTTTTGATTTGCAATTGTTATTTTTATATGAAGAAAAACTCAACCATTTTTTCATGACTTCTATTGCAAATATTGCTTATTAAATATTGCCTTTTGACTTCATTCGTAATTTTCCCACATAGAATATTATTACTTGAAGCCAAATATAACCAGTCTTTTTGTATTAAACATTCCTCCATGTTTTATTCTCAAACATGTTTATGTTTTTATGTCTAATTTTTTATCCTCCTGGAATTTATTTTGTTATAGGCAATAAATGAGAAATACAACTATTATTTCCAAGAAAGATATCCATTTTCCCTGACTGGCGTGCTGCGCCTATTTTATCCAATAGTAATACCAAATTTACCATATGTATTTGGGTCTAATTCTGGACTTTGGCTTCTATTCCATTGACCTGGGACAGCAAGATTTGAGAGAGGGAGGGAGAAGGTGTTAAAAAGGTCAAGAAAAATATGAGCAAATCAAGGTGGATTACCAGAGTAATCGGTATTACTCAATGAGATGACGAGGAGCTCAAGGGTGGTGAACTACTGAAAGAAGAGAGAAAGACCCCAGAATGGAAATGGGTGTGGGGGTGGGATCTGCAAACAATCTTCTCCACCACATAGGCTTCCCTGAGGCTAAGTTGAAGCTTTTGTGGGTTTGTTTGCTTGTTTATCCTCAGGTTAAGGTTTTCGAGTAAGCCTTAGTAACTCACAGTCATTAACCACCATTAAGTACAACTGTGGTCACGTCAATATCCACCCTGAATGTCACCAGATCTCAGACCCTCCTCTTTTGACTGGAAGACCTCAGACTCCCCATAGACCTTATTCAGATCTTATTTGGGCTATCATATGCAGGAAATCCCCTCAGAGGATTCAGTGCAAGCTGGATGGCTCCATGTATTTGAGGGGCCGCTGGTACTGGTGAGATGAACACATACTGCTTCCTGGTGACTCTGCCTGGCGCAGTGAGCACTGAGGCTACTCTCCTGCTCCTCCATAGCGCTCACTGTGGTTGCTGCCGGGCACTTTCAAGAAAATAGGTGAATATTCTACTTCCTACTCTCTGTTGACCTTGACTTGGATCCTGAAGTAACCCTGCTGGTGCCTAGAATCTCGCAAAGATTTTCACAAACCGCCTTTTGGAGCTTCTGACCATTATCCATCAAGGCTCAAAATACATCCATTAGGAAGGGTAACAGGGCAAGAGCCAACCAGTTTACAGTATTATTCTTATCACTATTTCTGTTTTCTCCAGGAGCCCCTGCCCTGGAAAACGAAAACAAAATCCAAACAAGACAAAAATCAGAAATATATTTTTTTCTCCTGCTTACTCCAAAATACCTGACAAAATCAACAAAGGTGATGTTTCAACCCATGAAAATATAGTCAGTACTTGGGGGACAGGGCAGGGTTAGATGCTAGGCATTGATTAAAAACTAAAATTTAGGCATGTGTAGAATTAGGACTGGCAAGGTCAGGACAACGTGTATGACACACATGACTGTGGCATCATCTATGAAGTCCCATCTTTTAAGTTTTTCACAGCTGGAGTAATAATTTTAAGATGCTGTAATTTAGCTTTGCCTCCAAGCACACAAAAATCAATGATCTCACTGTAGAGTGTCCAAATACTCATTTAGATTTCCTCTCTCAAATAGGAGTGTAATTTGTTTGGTTTTCTTTCCCTAGGAATTGCACATGTAAAGGGTTTTGTATTTTAAATTGCCAACTTTATAAACAATAATAAAGCCTAAATAAGCAAGAAGATCAATAATATTTTCCATGAAATACTCCCTTCCCACTTCCTGTCTTTTATATTAGAATGCAACTATTATTGCTGTATGTGAATTAGCAGAAAAAGGCTATTAGTTCTCCCCACTTTAAAAGGATCCATTCTATTTTCTTTACTTTTGCCATGAGAAAAATATCCAAAGAATAATTCACAAGCAATTCAACAATCATAGACAAAAATAGGGCAGATATAAGAGCAAAGGAGATTTTTACTCTTCCTCTCATCTATTTATTCCATTCCCTGACCCACACATTGCATTCATAAGGCTGTTTATTGAGGAAACTGAGAAAAAGATAGAAAATACCTTATCTACCCAAACAAAGAAAGTATTGAGAATAAATACAGCATTGAAATTCAGAAACAGTCAAATGAGTTCTCTTGGTATCATTTATTTTGGCAGCCCTGTGGCATTCCTTCATCTGGCTATAAATCCTTATGTTTGGTTAGGGTTTTTTGTGTCTGGAGCTTGTGTCTTGTCTGCTTAAAACAGGAAAGAAATAAACAACCTACCAGTCAAGGGCATGAGTAAAAATTATGTCATGAGTTGGGAAAAAGAACAGTTGTAGCGCATAAGAGGACCTAAAGGAGGTCCTTATCCAAAGTAAGTATAAAGGAAAGCAAATGATTCAACAATAGGTTTTGCCATCTTAGAGTGACTATTCAGATGTACTTACAAGTGTGTTAGCAAAGTGAGCCACTTAGACCTCACACTCTGTTCTTCTTAGTTCCCTTTGATTGCTGAGAAAGACTCATTGATGTTTCTCTAGGAGTGAGGGGGTTCACAGTGAGGCTAGACTTAGGACCTGGATCTAAAGTGTATCAGGAACTCAGAGAGCTCAGGATCCTCTGCTGGCAACCCAGTTTATGCCTTTTAAAGGTGGGAGAAAGTGCCAGAGCCTTACAAAGTCAAATGCGTAGCTATTGTAGACTGAAGTCTCCAGGAAAGCCTATTTTGACTCTTAGTTGACTGCAAATGTTTTTTCTCCATCTCACAGTTTTTGCTTTCCAATGTATCTGCTCCTGGATACTTTTAGCTCATACCTGGGCCTTTATGGTTTCTCAGCCAAGATCTGTCAGCCTTGATCTCAATGTGATCTGCCTCATTCTCTTGGTATTTTCAAGATTAGGTGCTTGGAAGAGGGAAACACATTGGTTCATGTCTCCCTTATGCTTTGTCACAAGCAAACTGAAAAGGGGGCTGTCTTTGGCTCTGCTCTCACCTTTGGCCCAATCAACTCTGGCAAGTTTGTGGACATGATTCAAAAATATGGCTATTTTGCCAGCTGGGACTATGAGTTGTAAATGTTTCCTTAAGCTAGTATGAGGCTGAACCTGTCTTTGATAGCTGCAGTACACCACCTGCCCATCTCTGTAGGTATATTTAAGAGTTTCTTACCTTGTGAATGTTCCCAAGACAACTTATGTATTTTGACTCTTCCCATTGCTTTTGTAAGAAACACGTTAAATGCCTATCAATTCAGTGACTCTGGGAAATTAAGTCCCAGTATAATGAGGACAAAAATATTAATGTGTGGGTACTCACTGTCTTAAGATTTTATTTATTTATTTATTTATTTATTGTCAGAGAGAGAGAGAGCACAAGCAGGGGGAGCAGCAGAGGGAGAGGGAGAAGCAGACTGCCTGCTGAGCAGGGCTGATCCTGGGACCCTGGGATCATGACCTGAGCCCAAGGCAGACACTTAGCCGACTGAGCCACCCAGGCACCCCAAGGACACTGGCTATCTTCACCCACCCTGGATTTCTAGGAGGAGATGCTATTACTTTTTTATTTAGATAGTTAAAAAACAAAATTTGAGTAAACATTAACAATTTTATTGGCTTTATTCAATCATTCATGAATCAGACAGCATCCAATCTAACAGACAGAAAGGAGCTCTGAGGAGCTAGGCAAAATGAAAGACTTTGATAGGCAGAAGGGAGGGAGAACAAGGAAATTATACCAGGCAAAAAAGCAGGTTGGTTATTACAAGGTTACTTACCCTATAGGGATGGTAGGGCAGATTATTTAACTAGCACTGACCAGGTGATTCCTGATTGACAGGCTTAAGGTACCATTTCTGGGAAAGCCAAAATGGCAATTAAGTTTTGTTTTGGTGTGTGAGGCTTAGCATAATTGACTTCATTTTGGACCTGTTGTCTTCTTTTTAACAAGACTTAAAGCAGTAAAGTTGATTGATTTTTTTATCGAGTAAAAATTTCCCTCACTTGAGGCTTCAGCCAATATTTCCACATATTTTGACTTTCTAAAGCACTAGTATTTCTCCCAATTTCCGATGATTACCCTAGTTCCAATCTCAACAAATTACTATCACTTGCATATACATCCCTAACTGTATGCCAAATTCCAGCCAATTAATCTATGAAGCAGTGTCATCAGCTTTCCATTATTTGAAGTCATGGGGAGTCTTTTTATTCATTGAACCGGTATGTATGGAATGATTACAATACTCAGAGAATTGCTGTATGTTTAGGAAATACCACATTGAACACTGACAATATCCCTACATTTTTGCAACTTCAAGTTCAGTAGAGGAAGAGAGGAAATGAATGTTTCATTTTAAATAGAGTGATATAAAAATAAAGCAAGGCAAATTTAATTTCCTTAACATGAATTACTGAACAATACACTTAATTGTTGAAATACATAAAGCTGGCCTCAGTTTGTAGTGCTGAGATCTTCACTGAGCTCAGTATCTTTGAAAAGACACAAAGTTATGGTCCATATATATTTAACTGCACCATTCTATGGACCTATAGCTAGACTGTAATATGAACATTGTCATCCAGGATATTGAGGACAAAAAGGAATCTCTGTGACTCAGGATTTGCCAAAAATATGTTGTAAATACTCCACACGAGCTCCTGCGCAGTGTGTGAGCCGTCTTGGCATATTGCATGGAGTTAATTGTCCTAGACATATCTTCCTACTTTGGGGATGAATGGGTTAAAGCAGCGTGGCTGGGGTTTAAATGAAAGGAGGGAGGAAATAAGCAAGAAAGGAAGTAAAAAATAGGAAGTGATTAATTGTACATACAAGACTGAAGAGACCCAGTAAGGTGCCTCAATTTATTCCATTTTTGATATAATGAGGTTTGGATATGAAGGTTGTGGGAAGAGTTTTAAAGTGTCCAGCATGAATGGTGAGACCAGAAAGCTAGGACAGAACAGAAAGGTACTGATGTCATGTTGAACCAAATTGGAAAGGTACTGATTTGCTTACATTGAGACTACAGTTAGACATCAGCCCTTGTGTTAGTTTACCAGGGCTGCAAAGATATAGTATCTCAGACTGGGGTGGGGCGGGGAGGGGGCTGCTTTTAAACAACAGAAATTTATTTTCTCACAGTTCTGGGGGCTAGAAGTCCAAGATCAAGGTGTCAGCAGGATTGATTCCTTCTGAGGGCTATGAGGGAAGGATCTGTTCTAGGGCTCTCTCCTTGGCTTTTCCCTGTGTCTTCATATAGGCTTTCCTCTGTCCAAGTGTGTGTTCTATTTCTCTTTTTATAGGGACACCAGTGATATGGGGTTAGGGGCCATGCATAAGACTAAATTTTGACTTAATTACCTCTGTAAAGGCCCTATCTCTGAATATGATCACATTCTAAAGTTAGGACTTCAACAGAGGAATTTTTTTTCAGAGATACAATTTAGCCCATAACAGCTCTCATATCAAATCCCTAGGTAGCAGACTTCTCCCTCCGGCAAATCATTTTCAGCACTGTCACTAGCGTATAAGCTTTATCTTCTTTGAGGCCATATAAAACACATCACTCTGTGTTTCAAAAACGACCATTCGAGGCCTTTTAGGATCTGACTTCAGTCTATCTTTTCAGCTTATCCCACATCCCCCTTATACTCTTGTCCTCTGAACAAATTATTTATCCTGAAACAAACACACTCTCTGTCTGCTTGTGTAAGTCCAATCCACCTTTCAAGGACTTGCACAATTTTTGTCTTCTTCCTGAGGTTCTCTCAGAACAATAAGAGAGACAGAGCTATCTTAGAGTAGCTTCTTATGGAAGGGAAAGATACACCTTAGGGTCAAAGACTGGAGATCTTAACCTAGCATTGTCACTTACATGCCATGGGCTTTTCAGCAAGCCAGTTAACCACTCAAAGGCTCGGAGCAGCTATAACATAGTCTAAGGGAATGCCTATGGTGTATGGTTATGGCAAAGATTGAATAACATTACATAGGTCACAGGCTTGACGTGGGGTCTGGAATATACTAGGTGCTCAGTAATCAGTAGTGTTCTGCTTCTCCGGGCCACTGCCATCTCCTTTATTTTCCTGCTGTCATCTTTGTATTGTATGAGAGCCTCTCTTACAGTACTTACCAACTTATCAGTGTGGTTTGCTTTTTAACTACCGTGTGGGCATGTAAAGTCATGGTTGGCCAACAGCCATGCTTTATGTTGGCTTCCAAGGTGACTTCTAAAACGATACCAAGACAATAACCTAGCACATGGAAGAAAAACAAAAATTATGTGCCAATGGAAAGGCAAAAGGATTGGACTGAAAGAAAACATGTGGAGTTTTATTTCATTCCACTATCCTACATACATTCTTGTAAATTGCCAATGTGTGTGAAAAGTGCAAAACCCAATTCCGTCTAAGAAAGATGATTGAAGACCTGGGTTATCCTCAGCCCGGATGATTAGTCTCCAAATAGTTGTGAGCTGATGTAGTTTGCTTGTTTTACTTGATATCTTGAATATTTTAGGTGTTTTAAATATAGAAAGATGAAGGGACAATCAGGTAAAATGGCTTTTGCCATTCGATACCCATCTCCATTCCGTTCACATGCACCTCCACTACCAAAAAGAGAACCATTCTATACTGCCCCACTATCAATAAAATGATCCTTTAAATATATATAGTGAGACTAATTGTTAAGGCTCTTTATAAACATTGACTAATTAGTTAATCAATAATACTTTACGGGCTTTTTTCCCTCACCACAGCTCCTCCTATGACTTCATTTTGTGTTTTATTGGGCAGGATTTCTTCTGCCCATGCCACTACTGTGTTAAGTCTCTTAATGGTAGTCCGAAGTCAGAGAAGGCAAAGGGATTGTCTCCCATCCCCCGAAGCAATTAATACAGCCTTTTATCTGTTAGACTGACAAATGCGCCAGGAACAGCATCTTAGTGAAATGGACTTGCAGGCATGTGTTAGGGTTTAGTTTCATCCTGAGGCTTAATTATTTTTCAGTGGGAACTGTCTTCAATTCAACATTACCATATGCCAGTGGAATAGAAACATATGGAAAAGTTGTAAAGCAAAAACAGATAACCATTGCTGCGTTCTTTGCTTAAATTCAAAAGAGTTAATCATTTCACATTAACAGGAACTTCCAGACCAACTACTTTCTTTCCATTCTCTTGGTGGGGATGTTAACTAGAAACTTGGAAAACTACTCAAGCTTGTCTTTTTTTGAGACTTCTGCAGGGTGGTTAGGAGACCTTATTCTGCAATCAGTGAGACCCTGATTCAAATTTGGACTCCAACACTTAGTATAAGTTGCATAACCTAAGACAAGTTACAAATGTCTACAATGCTCAGTTTTCTTGTCTATGAAAGAATGATGATGTTGCATACTTTGTAGAATTGTATTGTGGGGATTATAGCTCTTAGTTTGGAATTTGAATAAATGAATGATGTGTACATAATATATTTAGCATTATTCCCAGTTCCCAACATGGTAAATATCCAGTAAATATTGGCCATTACTGTATCCCACAGATCGTTGTAGCACTAGCTTATTCATCAGGTCAATCTTAAGCATTCAATACAAATGGGAGGCATGAGACAAAAAGAATTATAAGCTAAAGTTGAAGGGAAAATGATTATTATGCTCCCTTATAGGACCCTCAATCTTATTCAGGACACTTCAGGTTTGCCAGTTCAATTAATAGTTCACAATACCCTCCACTATTGCCTATCCTTTTCTCTTCTTTTATTAAGCTTTAATTTAATTTATTTAAAATTATTAAATTTATAATAAGTGTTTGATGAGATAAAAGGGAAAAGAACTTTCTTGCTTATCCTCCTGCAGCTGAGCTGATATGGTTTAGGCTTTATATCTTGAGAAAGGGTAGTCCAAGTTAATAACTTGGCTTTTATGATGACTTTCTTCAGTGTTTTTCCAGAAATGATCAGTGGCTATGATCAATCAGAATGGATGAGAATGGTCTTGGAAGCCTGCTTCCATGCCAGGTATAAATCTTTTAGTTACTGAATCAAGTAAAGATCCAGCAGGAGGTTGTTCTGAGTCTTGAGGCGGTGTCAAGGGAAGGACTGAGAGGGGTCACGTGGAGATTTCGTAGCAATGGCTACACGCCAGTCACTACAGAAGCATTTTAATATTTTAACATTAATATGGTAATGCTGCGGAGTACCAGTTGAATACCAGCCCTACTTTTTTTTGCATATTCGGTTATGATCTCCATCCTCTACTTCATTGGAGCCCAGTTTCTCTGAGCACATATTCAAATGATGAATGCAAGTTGATAAGTTTAAAGCTCCACAGAGAAACAATCTAGGACAGTGATTAAGAATTTGAGTTTTGGGGGGCACCTGGGTGGCTCAGTGAGTTAAGCATCTGCCTTCGGCTCAGGTCATGATCCTGGGGTCCTGTGATCTAGTCCTACATCAGGCTCCCTGCTCACTGGGGAGTCTGCTTCTCCCTCTACCCCTCCCCCTGCTTATGATCTCTCTCTCTCTCTCTCTCAAATAAATAAAAATCTTATAAAAAGTGTTTAAAATTAAAAAAAGAATTTGAGTCTTGGAATTAGGATGACCTAGATTTGAGTCCTGCCTCTGTCACTTAAGAGTTATATGACCTTTGGTGAATCACCTGTAATCCCTGAAGCTCACTCATTTGTTCACACATGCATTCAATCAGTAGACATTTATCATACACCTAAACTAAAATACCCCAAGTGAGTGAGTAGAGGATGATGAATAACACAGAGGTATCTGATATGAAGATTACATTAAAGTTGAGCAATATGTTACAAAAATAAATTATTTAACAGCTAATTTCTTATGGTGATACATGCTATTGAGGAAAAGATAAAAGAAAGAAATAGAGCGGGAGAAGTCATTTAGAAAGGTGGTCAGGAAAGGATTCTCCATATAAGTGACATTAGCGCCGAGACCGGAATAGTAAGGAGTAGCCAGTTATGAAGAGCGGGCCAAAGAGCATTGCAGGCAAAGGGAACAGCCAGAGAAAAGGCTATGAAGTGGGGATATACTCAGCGAGTTCAAGAAATAGAATAAAGAGAGTGTATGAGCAAGAGCCCATCCTGAGATGATGTCAGAAGGGTAGGCAGGGGCCAGATCATGGAGGACCTTACCAGCTACCATAAGAAGTTGAGATTTTTATTTTAAAACATAGTGGGTGACTGTTGGTGCTTTCGGCAGGGAGGTTGCAGGGTCTTATTTTCTTCACCTGTAAAATGGGATGCTATTGGTGGCGATGAAAGGGTAAATGAAGAAATGCGTGTAAAATGCTCAGCAGCCTCTGAAATATATTGAGCCCTTGCTAACTAGTGAATTAAATGTTTTGGCTGCTAATGTTTAGCCAGGGGACATCCTTGCATCTCCAACGTGAAGGAAAGAGAACAAAAGGTTAAACCGAATGGACCTTGGCAAAGAACAACCAAGCGTTCTGGACTCTCTAGGCTACAGAGGCTTATGTTGAACAGCCACTGATCGTAATTCAGGATAACAAATGTCTTTTCATTTCATGGAACTGTGGCATGCTGGGACTATCTTGTTTATGAGCTTGATGAATCAGATGAAAGGCTTTCCCAGTGTTGTCTGATACTAATTATCTTTTAATGAAACCTTCTTGATTGCTGTAAAAAATACCCCAAAGTCTGTTTTCCAGGCAACAAGCCAGTGCCACACAGTCAGCAGTGACTAATGCTACTGGTGTGTTGCCATAGGCTGAGAGTCCTTGCGTACCTTTCCTGAAATATGCAATTTCAGGATTCATGTTCTCATGTTTATGTCTGATATATTTTTTGATACAAATTTTCTTTAGGAACGGTATATACTATCTTAGGGATTAAGGACAAAATAGACCATATTATTCTCCCCTTTCCTGAGACCAGATTGGCCTTCTGACAATTTCCATTTCCAATATATTGGCACTTGTTTTTCAACAATACTGTGTTTTGGAGAAGACCATCACTAAACTTGAATTTGCAATCACCCATTCTTTTTCCAAGAGGCATGATCCTCCCACCTTGAATGACCTTTTGTGTGAGAAGATAGTCACTTTTACAAGAAGTAATAAAAGAGCAGTGGACAACGCAACTGCAAGTATCATCCAATGCCCTTGGTTGCTTTGACATTATTTTTGGATGTATTCAAGCTGTCAAAACCCCTCTGCCTCAAGACCCAATTCAGCCATTGTCTGACCAGACAATGTGGCCATTGTGTGAATAGGGAGTGAAGACACCTAGTCACAGACCAATGAGAAAAAATCCACATGGGCTGGCAGGCAAGATGGGGCTAGTTAAGAAGGCTTAAACTGCTCTAATGTCAAGAGACAGTAAGCAGATTGTCCTGGCAGCTGCCAGAGTGGCCACTGATGCAGCTCTCTTCCCGTTGCTATGACCACAAAGTCCAGAAAGTGATTTTGTGCTAACCTTTCCACCTCAGTCCCTGAAGTGTCATTGAGACCTCTAAAAATCAGTAGAGGATGATAAGAGCTTGTACCTGGCATTGGTCTTCAGTGAGCGATAGTGTCTAAAAGTAGGTGACTGGCCCTGGCTTTCCATTTTGAGGTTTCAGGGTCTAGCCCTTGTCAGTGACCACCTATCATGAGAAATGTCAGAAATCATGCTAACTGTAATGCAGAAGACTGGGGTAGAAAACAGGATGTCGATTTATTAGCACACGGTAGAAAATATAACTGTCTCATAGAACTGAAACCCCTGTATTTATGTGATTATTTCACACTTCCTATGATATAGAAAGCACAATCGTTATTAGAAGAAAACTTTGTTGAATGGTTATAAAGAGATAAGAAATAGTAAAGTCCAAATCACCAGTACTTTCTCTATTTACAGGTAGACTGCTTCATTGCAGTTTCTTTGGCTGTAAGCACCAGAAATCCACACTGACTAGCTTATATTAAAAATGAATTTAATGAAAACATATGGGGAAGCTCCATTTAAGGAAATACTGAAGAAATGGATTTCAGAGAGGACAAAAACTAAAGTAGCTCTGGAAATCCGTTGCAAGCTAATGTGTTGGGATGTTGAGGGAGCCATTTTCTTGAATCTGTTCCAGTAGTTTTCTTGTCTTTAATTACTTCACACCAAGTTCGATTTTCTGACAGAGGAAGTTGGCTATAGCTTGGGTCAAAAGCTTACCCCCTGAGCAGGGAAGGGCAGAGAACCTTGATGAACCCCCAAATATAACTTACATTAAAGATGGGTACTAGATTCTGGGTAGACCAAAAAAAATAAATGCACTGAAAGGAAAATTCAAAAGTTGTTTGATGGGCGTGAATACAGGACAAGAGTGCATATGTGTGTGTGCATGTGTGTGTCCTTTTATTTTGCATTTTTGATACTTTGACATCTTGAGGCCTCACTGACTCTGGAGGCACAGAACCCCCCAGTGTTAGCTAATTTCTAGAGATAGTAAAAGAGCACATCTTTCATATAAAAATCAACAAATCTAGAGCTGATACCCTCAACCACTTCCTTTACTGGGCTCTCACTCTGGGCCATTTTTTCCACCTGTCTTAGTCACCCCAGGACCAGATACAGACAACCAGGAGCAACCCTTAAGCCTTAAGCCTCAGAGCCCACTGAGATTATTCAAACTAACCAATACTCAGCCTGCTTACCCTGCCTCATCCATTCCTTCTAAAAGAAACTAACATAAAGGCTCTCGACCACATCTTCCCCTTTTTCTTCTACCTCGTGAGTGACCTGGGTGCCACCTCATGTGGCCCTGCATGGTTTGTTGTGCTTACAGTATTTAGGAAACTGTGAGTAAATTACATCCTTCATGGCAGTCATTTCTGTGTCTCCATGTCTTACCATACTTGATTAAAACAAGTCATGGGTACCCTTAAATATATATATTAATATATATAATATATATATATGCATATATATAAATATATAATATAATATATATACATATATATAATGTATTTGTATATATGTATATATATACACACATATATATAATTAGTTCAAAAGCTAATTTGAACTGACTGAGAAATGGTAGGTAGATCTCTAGTGTGGCATCTCCCTAAGGATTCTCTAAGAATAGTTTTGCTTGATCACCATCTGGGCTTCCTCTGCTGACTTGACAACTTGACCTTGTGTCATAAGATAGGACCCAGCTATATACCTCATATGACTTCAAGATATTCTTCCTGCATTCTCACTTCATTATCTGGAACTGACCTCCAATCCAAAAGCAATAGTCTTTCATTTCAGCTCCTTGAGGAAAGGGACTTTCTTGTAAAGTAAAGAAATAATTTTAGAAGAAAAATAATGGGCTGCATCTCAAATGTCACTGAGATGAACACAAATAGAAATCTTAAATATCTTGTGACCTTTTGAGATCTCAGTGCTGCCTACAAGTACTGACATCTGATCAAGCTAACACAGCAGCGTGGGGGTCAGTGTCCAAGCCTCACCTGAAGGAGTTAATGCAATTTTCACAGACCCTCAGCCTGTCCCCGGGGTTGTAGTTAAGGTACTAGCAGTCCCTTTTGTCAGTTGGTTCAATTCCTAATGCTTTTAAGGAGAAAAAAGCGGTGTGTGTGTGTGTGTGTGTGCAGTGGCTGCCCTTTTTAGGGATTCTTTTACTTTAAAAAATTCCTGCTAAACATTTTAGAGAGTGTGATCGTGTTTGGTGCCAAATGAAAAATGACATAAGCGGCTTGAGGGGAATCTGCACATTCTGAAGTTTGACGTTTTGAAGTTCCTGAGGGTGATTCTGAAGCAGAAGAAATAGTTAATTAAAACAAAAAGGACCTTGAATGTTTTGAAGGTGTTTATGGTTGAGGGTGGTGGGTGGAGAGTTTCAGACTCTCTCGCTCCCTCTTTCTTTCTCTAGATTTCCAGTTTGCGTGTTATTCTGCATATATCCCGATTCCTTATTTATTGTGCATGTGATAAAAGGAGGCACAGACGCAGCAATGAGAGTCACAAAAATGACCCAAATCCAGACTCTTAATCAATATTTAGCATCGATGCTGCTGGATTCTGAGTTCTTCTATCACGAAGACACTAAAATGAGAAAGAGGTTTATACCCCCAAAGGGTTATTTATTGCTCTAGGAGATTTTTCCATTTTCTGGGCATTGTTGTGCCTCTCTGCAGAATTCTCCTGCAGCTAAAATTGCTAGGTAAAAGCTCTCTGAACACTTCACATGAGTGAGAAAGAAGTCTTTGGCTATCCCTCCAGACACTGATGCCAACATGAATCTGCCAGCAGCTATCAGGGTTAATGTCATCACTTTCTAGAGGTCACCCTGAAGTCTGACTTAGGAGAATTTTCCTAGAACTCTTAGGGTTTTGGTGAATTCATGCACATCTAAATGTTCCATTTGGCCACTAAGCTTTTTTTCAAAATTTAGAATCATCCCTCAGCCAGGTTCAAAATGGAATATGTATCTTTGATCATGGCAGAAATCCATGAAAATGAAAGTTTCTGAAACATTGGAGAGGAAGGATGGGGTGCATAGGCTTTGTGAGTGAAAGTCATTGGTTCATCATTCATTCAAGACATGTTTATTGAGTGGAAATTAAAGGAAAATAGCTTAAGAAGTACTAGGGAAAAGTATCTTTGAATAAGGGACACTTTTAGGTAACTTTTGTCTGGCTCTTCATTGGCAAAGGGAATATAGACCAATTGTACATTACGTGTAGCCGTAGTGGGGCCTGAGCTAGAGCCTAAACTGGGAAACAAACATACGAGCATGTTTCACAGACTAGTGGCCAGTCTAAAGTCAGTTTGCAGAGGAACTGGGAAGTATTCTGCACAAAACTTCTGCTAAGGGTCTGGTATATCTAGGAGCTTCAGACATATTTATTCCTTAAAACAACACTGTGCAGTGAATTTTATTACCCGCTCCATGTTTAAATTACAAGGAAAGTGAGATCCAAAGAAGTTCAGTGATTTTCACTCATTCCACTCAACAATATGTATTGAATACCTACCATCCTCCCACCTTTTTTTTTTCTTTGTTCCAGATATAGTCATGAGCAAGAGACCACGTCTTTGTCTCCTAAGATCTCACATTCTTAGGATCAGGTAAGGCATCAGGCAGTAAATACGAAAAGCAAAACAATGAAAGAAAACCATCGGTGTTCACTCAGCCATGTGAATCAGAGCTGTAATCTTACCCCAGATTTCCAAATCTGTTTGCCACACTGCCAGAAATTTCTCAGACTCTAAAATCAGGCTCATTTAAATATGCCAGAATTTACCAAATGAATTTACCAAAAGAATTGGTTGGTGCTTTGGGTTTCCACTTTTCTTATCCTTTAAGGTTGCCCTTGATGTTGTTTGTGACTTCTTTTCATCCATAGCACAATGCTGGGGAAACTAGATAGTGAAAGTCAATGTGACTAGCTCCAGGTAGAGTTAGGTATTGGGTTTCTGGAAGTCTAGCCTTTCATTACTTCATGACACTCTTTGAAGTCCTCGGCTTACCTTATTTCGAATCTTATTCAGCACAATTTTCTTCATTCTGCACACTCTTGAGGATGTGTTTACACATAGTAGCTCAGGAGTGCGGGCCAGCGAAGAGAGCCATACCTTTGGTAGTACCTTAGTTATCCAATGGAATGTGAAAATGGAGCTGCAGAAGTACGCCCATAATAAAGGAAAACTTTTATTGCAAAGCATTCAAGAATAATAGAAAACATGCATACTGGTGCATGTGGTAAAAACGGAGCCCATCATCTTTAGTCATAATGTTGGCCCACTTAAGATGTTTTAAATATTCCTTTATAGGTCCATTTGGAGAAATTATCACTTGAGAAGTGTTAAAGAATAATTTAATTTAAAAAAATATGTTATGGACAGAATTGTGCCCTGCCTCACTGCCAATTCATATGTTGAAGTCCTATCCCTCAACACCTCAGAATGTGACTATTTTGGAGTTAGGGCTTTTAAGGAGATAACTAAAATAAAATGATTACATGATTGGCCTCATTATAAGAGATTAGGACACAGACCAGCACTAAGGGGAAGACCATAGGAAGAATAAGAGGAGAAGGCAGCCATCTGCAATCCAAGGAGAGAGGCCTCAGAAGAAACCAATCCTGCCAATGCCTTAATCTCAGACTTCTGGCTTCCAGATCATGAGAAAATACATATACCTTGTTTGACACCCAGTCTGCGATACTTATTATGGCAGTCCTAACAGACTAATAGAGAGGTGTAGTTGAAAGTCTCATTGAAATTTGAAATAAATACATACCCAGTTTCATGGAAAACCCAAAAGAACAGACACATTTATAGTTACCAGGAATGTTGAAAAGAATTTACAAATACATAACAAATTGGTCAATATCTATGGGGCAGTAACCAACTTATTTAACTGGATACAGTTTGCATTTCTATGGAAAAGAATTATTTGTATTACTAAGTTATGGAATCATAACTTACAGAGCTGTAAAATAGCTCAAAGACAACACAAGGGAGAGATAGCCTGGGAAGATATGCTAGACAGGATATCTAGAAATCTTTTTTACCTATTCAAAATATTTTTCAACTTTCCTTATAGAAGTGGAGCTTTTGGGCCCAGAGGAACCTTGAAGCATTATTGCTTTTCCTTAAAATGGTAAAGGGGACATAAGTCTCCTAAACTAAGACATCTTAGATTCATCGAGACTTATCCATAGTTATCCTTACTTTGAAATATGGATTGCCTGGTGATGGGTTGGGGGCGGGGAGATGCACTAAAGACAGAGGACATCAGTTTTACATCAGAATCTGGATCAGGGGGTGGGAGGAAGCAAGGGAAATGCTACTGACATTTTCTCTCAACATCCCGAGAGTGGCCTCAGGGCAGAGCCTTTTGAAACACAAATTCTGTCAGCTTTTGAAACTCAAAAATCAAGAATTGTAGTTTTCCATTCTGTATGTATTTATTCTTTGACATCCCTCCTGGAGGTACTGAAGACAAAATTCAGGAAGGTAAAGAGCAAATACTGGAAATGAGGGAAAGTCTGGTCCCATTTCCAAATACTATGTTGGCTCCTCATCAGGAACTTAGTGTATGCAAATCTGTGCTGAGTAACTTGACATCCTCCCCTAGTTGTTTTTCCAAAATGAGTTGATTCAGTGAGGGTTATTATTAGCTCTGTGTTTTAGGTGAGAAGACCTAGTCTTAGGGAAAGAAATGTGTAAGTGCTGGAACCAGGGAAGGAGCCCAGTCTTGTGTGACTTCTAAATTCAACGTTTTAATTTGTTTTACTGCCAGCCCCCTTCCTGATGAGAGGAGGAGATGTAAGCATTAATTAAGCCTTTATCTTTTCACCCAGGCCATGTTCTCATGACCCCAGGCTAACCTTTCCATTCCAGCTGGCTTCATGCCTCCGACTCAGTGAATCTTTCCTTTTTTTTTTTTTTTTTTTTTTTGAAGATTTTATTTATTCATTCGACAGAGAGAGAGACAGCCAGGGAGAGAGGGAACACAAGCAGAGTGGGAGAGGAAGAAGCAGGCTCATAGCGGAGGAGCCTGATGTGGGGCTCGATCCCATAACGCTGGGATCACGCCCTGAGCCGAAGGCAGACGCTTAACGACTGCGCCACCCAGGCGCCCCTGATTTGCCATTTCTTAATATTCTGTTGGTAGACGGAGGGATGCATCAGCTGATCTTCTAGATTTCTTGCATGGCTGTGTTCAGCTGGCCAGTGGGGGAGAGTGGGGGCCCAAGAAAGCTTCCCTCACATGTCTTGGGCCTTAAGATTGCTTGCTGTCTGGGGCATGTCAGTTCTTCTCCGTGCCTTAATCTGCTCCTCAGACCGTCTCCACTAGCACCTCTTTCTCCAGAGCCTCTTTGCGGGCTGGAGGATAGCATCTACTTCCTTGCAGTCTAGCAACTGGGCTCTGAGAGAGCATAGAGGAAGCTTCTGGGCCTTTCCTGTGGCAACACTTCTGCACTGTCCTGTTGGTCGAAGCAAGTCACATAGCCAACCCAGAGTCAAGCGGGGAGGAAAAAGACTCTACTTCTTGCTGGAAGTGATTTCTGGAGGTCATATTTGCACTGCAAAAGGAAAAACATTTCCTTTTATAAGCCTATTTTGCAGATTCTGGTCAGATAAATCATTCTGGAAAGTGAAGTTCACTAAGTTACTCCTCCAGATGAAAGTTCTTGTGGCTCTTCATTGTGCACAGGGAAAGCTATGCCATCATCCTCTGATATTTAGGGTCTTTTGTGATATGTTCCCACTTATCACTACCATTTCCACCATCTTTTTTCTTCTTTCTAGGTAGCCCTCCTCCATCTCCCTAAATACTGCAGACTTGTTTCTGATTGTACTGAAGTGGGGATAAGTTTTCCTTTCTTCCCTTCTAGGTTCTTTGGCTGGTCTAATAATTAAATTGATATAAGACAGATTAACAGGAGAAAAAACAAATTTTGTACATATGGGAACCCCATACAAATATGAGACCCAAAGGGAAGCCAGGTAGTTGAGGCTTATAGAACATCCTGAGCTAAGGAAAGGGGTAAGAGTCTGAAGATACAAAGGGAAGAAAGGCCATTCATAGGAAGGTGAAAGGAGATGACTGGAAATCACAGGTTGTCCTGTTATGCAGGTAAGTTGCATGAAAAGGTAATTCTGGTAAGAGCTGTTTTCTTGGTGTAGACCCCCTTTCCACTGCAAATTTAGGTAAATAGGAAGTAAAGAGCTTTTCCTGAATCTTGAGTTTCTTAAAAATAATCAGCCTGGAATAATCTTTATGCCAAAGAGGCATATTTTGGGGTGACAAATGCTACTCCCCTTCATTACTAGATATTTAGGATAACTTTCCAATATCCACCAAAGACAAAGATACCTTTCACTGTCTCTTTGCAACCACAATAATTGCAACTTTGCAAAACTAAAACTAGTCACTGTAATAGGAATATCAAACCAACTATTCAGAGCTATGCAGACAAAATAGAGGCTTGTCTGAACTTGTCCTTTTCAATGGGTCGTGAATTGGCTAATGTATAAATATATTCTATGATGGTTCTATGCCAGATTCTGTTTATTTTAGAATATGCTCTCTGCTAGAGACAAATAATCATCAGGCAAATACCCATGAGTAATTGCAACACAACATTTTCAAGCAGGCTTTTCTTTTTTAGTATAAAAGCTGATATAAATATTTATTCATGTGTCAGGTCATTTCAGTCGAAGTTATGAGGCAAAGCTGACAAAGACATTTATCACATTTAAAGTGATATTTTTCAATGTTTTGATTCATGTAATGAACTTTCTCAGAATTCACTATTCATGGACACAGCATCTGGAAAGCTATTTAATGATCATAAGTTTTATTTAATAAATAAGTCAGCTTTGTCAAAATGATGTATGTTAAACAGTATCCTTAAGAACATAAAAAAAGGATGGAGACTATATTTCACTCTTTCCATTCTTGTCTCTACTGCCTTAGTATTTTTAGCAAGTTTTCCCAAAACAGTCATAGAACTTCCAGAAAGGACACTTGAAATTGGGCCATTTTTCTTTTAAACTGTAAGTGTTATCATTCATCATCTCTTTGGGATATTGAATACAGTATCATATATCTGCTTCCATTGTTCTCACACAATAGTTATCAAATACGGGTGAAAAATGATGATGGAAAGGGTTTACATTTTTTAGCTATTATCAAGGCCTAAAAATTACCTATCATATCCATTCCAGGCAGTGTTCACTTACTGTAGAGTTCAAGAGGAATAAAACAATTCCTAATCAGTTTTATCCTTCTTCTCAAAAAAGTTTAACTCTCTGAACCTTGACATGATTTAATGAAACCCTTCCATTTTCTTACCTGAAAAGAACAAAACCTCAAATGGCACCTGCATGAACCATTTCGGATTAGAATGTGTAATTACTAAGGTTTTAAACTCAGTGATATAAGGTATCATGAGACTTTGAAAGAAGCTAATCGTTAATTTATGATATATGTATCCTATCTACCCAATATTTTTATTAAAACCACATGAGATCAATTTTTAGACTTGATCAATACTCCATAGACCGGGTCTTAATTCCTAGACTTCCTTGAGTCTTAGACTACTTTGAAATGCACTGATGCACATATGAAGAAAATTTTACCGCAAATAATAAGGGCTTTGTGGATCTTCAGAATCCTGAGGTCTATAGTATCTGAAATGAAGAAACCCTGAAAGAAGTAAACCCTCTTGGATCTCACTTCTGTCCACGTTTCCACCTTCATTTTGTACCAAATTCTGCAACTTTTTCTCTACTTTACCCACTTTGGATTTCTCTTGGATCTTCGTACATACCAAACTCACTCTTGCCCAAGACCTTGTACTTGTTCCTCCTCTAACCTAGAATAATTTTTCCTTGGATCTTTGCAGGAATGGCTTCTTCTCATCACTTAAATTACAGTTCTAATGTCACATTCTCAGAGGCATGACATCAGACATTTATAGTGATGTTATTGTGTCCCCATCACACATTTGGGTGCATATAGGCATGTGGGCATGCAAGCACACACACACACATACACACACATACAGAGGCGCATAATATATTAAATTGTGTCAATTTATTCATAGCCTTATTACTCTGATAGCAGGAACCATGCCTATCTTGCTTACCACTAGATGGCTAATATCTGGTACCTAACATGTACTGAATGTGTCTTTATGGAATAAATGTATGAATGAAAGAATGAAGGAATAGCTGAATAAACATAGACTCCATTGAATTCCAACTGTATTCTCCATTAAATTAATTGAAATTAACTTCTGTTACTAAACATGGCATAATATATAAAAACTTCTGTTTGGAGAATGTTCACATGCATTTTTAATGTCTCGTCCTAACCTATGACAGGCTGGAATAAAAATATGACATGAAAAAATTCCCAAACAGGTGTAATCAACAAAGAAATCAGATGGTTGGGAAGGTCTTAAAAAGCTCCTCTTTGTTCTTACCTCTCATAATCTTTCACATGTTTTGGCGGTGATCAAAGGCACAGTGTTTATATGGAGGAAATTCTTAAGAGGGAAGCTTTGACAAAGACCATACTGAAAGACAAACAAAGTGAATAGTAAATGAGTTGCTTGGATTGAGGGATGGGAAAGACACATTTTGTTGGAGAAATTGCTCCACAGTGATGAAATGAATCACCAGAGACTTTCAGCAAGCAAGGCCTATAAATCACAAGATTTATCATTTCATACCTGCTGTTCTCCACATGTCCATTTTTGGCACTGGAGTTGGCATCTGGGAATTTTATGTGCTGGATACAAAATAAATGATTAACATCCCATTATTAAAATTCAGTGCCCTAAACTCAACTGTGTTTCATCAAATTGGTGTCTAAAGAGGTTGATATCTTATGCACTCATTGAGAGTCTTTAGTCTGATAAGAACTGTCCTAAAATCTTACAACTTGGTCCTGATCTGCGGGAGTTGATTTTCTCTCCAAAGGTTTACACTTTCTAAGGGCGATGTACTCCCAGCAGACTACACAGCCAGACAGGCTATGCTTGTATTTTCTTGAAGCTTATTGGCAATTGCGGCTGGGGGGAGGAGCACTCACTCAGTGCCTGGCAGGATACCGTGCAACCAATAAATGATGAACTGAATTGGCTCCTTCAATTATTTTGAACATTGTGCTGACGAGGCCACATTTATTTGTCTATTCTCCATTGGGCTAATTCATTTTGCTCTCTTATGTGCACAAATTAAGTTTCTTGACCCAATCAGTCATCTTGAAATTAAATTTATTTAATAAGAGTAGCAATTATCTTACTTTTATTCCCAGCCCTTAATCACAATGGCCAATTGTGCATTGATTCACATGTCCTTTTATTTCATATCTGACTCCTGACTAGAATGTGAGTTCCACAAGGATTGGGATCATGGCTGTTTTGTTCTTTTTGTGTATGGTAGGTAGAGTACTTGGCCCATAGAGACCTATCAATATAAATTTACAAGACAACTGTATGAATATATGAATGTGAATGAAAAAGAGATATATGCAATTTTTGTTCTTTATTTACTCATACATTGAACCATTTACTGGACCCGTCCCTACCCACAAGTAGCTTATTGCCTAGTGAGTGACATACCTACTGGCAACTAGAATATGATCTGGAGGAGCTACATTAAAAGTACAGCAGAATGATGTGGGGGTGCAAAGCTAGTGAAATACATGTCTGCATGAACAAGCTAGGACTAGATGGGGTGGACGGCATAGGGAGTTTGAATGTGATCATCTTGTAATAGGAATCCAGAGGGTAGACCAGTAGACCCGGTGTGTTAGAAGCATAAATGCCCAGCACTGCAGAACACAATGCAGGCACAGTGGCAGCAGTTACTGCACCAAAGCTGGTAAGAAGCATGCTCTGTGGCTCAAGAAGTTCATATAAGGAAATGGGTAGGTCTAGATTTGTTGTTGCCCATCAAGAGGTGGGTCCAAGTGAGAGTCGGATTGTTGTTTAAGAGTTAGCATCGTTATTTTTAAAATACAAAGGAACTAGCCAATATTGAGAAAATAAGGTGTACAACCCTGGTGCTTTGGCTTTGTATTGTGTCAGTTTGGCTAAACTGGAATTGCTGTTCTTAGAATTACCTTCCCCTTGTTGTGAACCTCAGCATTGGCCACAAGAGAAATTTTGCACCATATTTGGAAGGCAAATGTAATGCCCCAGAAGTATCTTTATACCGTGAAGATTAGGGTAGGGTACCAAATGCTATGGAGTTTACACACTTTGTTACTTATGCATGTAGATGACCTGGGGCAGCACCGGGTCCACAGCTCCTCTGCCAGCTTCCCTGAGCCCTGGGCCAGTTGTGGAGAGGGCCAGCTCCCTTTGCAGGTCACCTGCCCTATCAAGGTGGGAAGCATTGAGATAAACATGGGTTCTGCTTGCCCTCATGGGTTCCTTGTCATCCTTTCACTCACCCATGTCCCATTCTCCTTCCTGACTGCCAGTCTCATCACCTCCAGTGATACTGGGCTCCACACTAGACACAGAGATCACATCCTGTATAGATTTCCCCACCAGCTCCCGAGCGTGCAAGAGCTAATGTCATAATAAATCCCTTATTGTGTAGCAACGCCAGAAGTTGTGCTTTTCTGACCAATCCATCACTGATATAGAACCTCATTGCTTTTTGTACTGTCGACGTTATTAGGGATTTATTGTGCATGTCCTATGTAGGGTCCCTGTGCCAGACAGCACCTACCTGTAACATCTCATTTAAATTTCATAACTACACCACGAGGTGTAGATACTATTGTTATTCCTAATTTACTGATAAGAAAATTGAAGTTGAGCTAGGTTAGTAAGTGACAAAACCATATAGTTAATTAGTAGCAACTCTGAGATTTGAACCCAGGCGTGTCTAGGTGTTCCCAGCCACTGCCTACACCACCTGCTCCCAGAGAGGCAGTGAGCAAGAGCATGAGCCAGACTCTTGAGGTCACTCCTAGTGGGACCAGTGGCACTCCTTGGCACTCGTTGGCACCAGGAGCACCACTTGGAGGTGATTTGGGGCGTATTAATAGGTAAAATGGGGATAAGTGTTCATACTGCATGCGTTTGGGGAATTAAACGAGTTGATACATGTGAAGTACTGAGAAGAATGCTTGGCGAATAGTGTTGTTACTACTGCTACCTTTCCCCATCCCTGACCTCCTCTCTGGCTGTCAGAACCTCAGGGCTCAGAATGGCCATGCACCAGTGCTCCCACTGCAAGGTGTCACGTGGCTGGTCTAACCCGTTCTGCTCTTTGGCTCCCAACAAAACTGACCTATTTCATGTCTCATTTCCTTGGCCTGTGTTGTCCGCTAGATGCCTCAAAGTGCTAAAGCAGATTAAATGAAGTTACCTTTGTTAATGCATTCCCCAGTTAATTGTGTTCTCAAGAAACTTGATGCCTACTTTTTATCCAGGTTTAAAAGTAAATGACATTAAAATAACTATTGGAAGAGCAATGCTAATGGTGAGAATTTCAAATGGAGATGCAGATTGGGATAATTAGTGTGTGTGTGTGTGTGTGTGCGTGTGTGTGTGTGTGTGTGTGTTGAGTCATTGGCTTGCTCTGTCTGTGGTCCCCAACTAGCTGAATTGGCTTGTAAAGAGTAGCTGAGTAGCATACAAGTGGCATGACCCTCTGAGTTCATCCTTTCTTTTTTAGATACTAAAGCTCTCCCAGATCTTCAACAAAGCTTTCCTTGTTGGCATTTATCATAAAGCCTCGCCTGTGATAGACATGTCCCGTTTCCCTTCTTTCTCACTGCCTCTCATTCAGTAGATGTGCTTTCAGTCATTTCTATTGGAATTATATGTTATGGCCTTTTGTTCCTGCCCTTTTAATACCAATTCACACTTTGAATTATACTGGCTATTATTATATGAGAACTGTTAATCATGATCCAGTGGATAAAGCACATTTCTTTTTATAATGTAGACCAAAGATCAATAGTCATTATTTTTGGATCTTAAACATAAGAAACCTGGAAAAACATCATCTGTCAAAATTCTAGATTGCAGTTTGTTCAATTCTAAATTAACACTGACGTAAATCAATCACCACAAAGGAGGCATGTATATGCCTGTGTGTGTACATATATTTTGCACATAAGTGATCTCTTTCTTCCTTTTCATGTTCTTGACCTTGTGCTACAATTCTAAAAGTCTCATAAAATTGAAGGGCAATTTGCAATTCACAAGAAAGAGAAATATGGAACTGAATTTAAAATAGAGAAAATTAGAGAGCAAATATAATTGTATCCCTTTCTTCTAAAGATCAAAGATTTCAAATGAGAATTTGAGTTGTACCTCTATTTATACATACAGAGAAACTCCCCTGTTTCTCCTGACCCCCATAAAAATTATTGTAAAAGGTCATGATGCTGTGTTTCTCTGTGACCCTTATCACCTTACTACAAATTTACACTTGGAAATGTAATCACTTCCTCTCTTTTTAAAAGTCTATTTTTTCCAAATCCACTCCAAACGTATTTAAGAGGAAAGGAGGAAAATGCATTTTAATTTTCATCAGCAACAAGTACTTGCTAGGTTCCTCAACTGCTGACAATTTGCTTTCTAAGGAATCAAGTAAAATGACTCCAGGGGCACCTGATGGGTACTACCTAGTAGAAACAGTATAGGGACTTTTTTTGCATAATTGGCCTCACAATTTCTAAGAAGGTAATTAAATGCATCACTATGTCCACTGAACAATACAAAATTTAAAGTGCAATCACTGGGTGAAATTGTCTGAAAATATTGTAGGACATGTTGACCTAAAATGCCTTTTGAAATTCCAGATTAATTTTTGTTGTCACCCCTTCAAGAAGTTTTTCTTGCCCATGGCAGGTAAAAGCCAGTCATCCATATCCCAGTGTTCCCGTGGTTTCTCACAGCACAGGACAATGTACCTGTCCTGTGGTTGTCTTAATGTCCTCAGTGTACAGCCCTCCTGAGGATGGCCACTGAGTCTGTTTGTGGATTTCAGGGCCCAGCAGAGCGCAGAGTACATCCTAGGAACTTGTGAAACCATAGCAGAGTGGATGCAATGATGACACTGACTTGACACTTCAAAAAATAAAAATACACTTTGCATGTTTTTGGTGAGGAGGAGAGTCAACATGTAGGGAATGCAAAACGCTCTTTTCCCAATTGGAGAGAAAGCTTCTGAAGTCTAGATGAAGTTTCTAGTTTTAATTTACTTTCTGTATCAGTTTGCTATCACTGCATAACAAATGACCACAATTAAGCAGCTTAAAATAACTCTTATTTATAATCTCACAGGTTTTTTTTTTTTTTTTAAGATTTTATTTATTTATTTGAGAGGAGGGGAGAGGAGAAGGTAGGGGCACAGGGAGAGGGAGAAGCAAACTCCCATCTGAGCAGGGAGCCTGACATGGGCCTTGATTCCAGGACCGTGGGATCATGACTTGAGCCGAAGGCAGATGCTTAACTGACGGAGCCACCCAGGCGCCCTATAATCTCACAGTTCTTTAGGTCAGAAGTCCAGGTGAGCTAGACTAGGATCTCTACTTAGGGTCTTGTAAGACCAAAATCAAGGTGTTGGCTAGTTTGTGCTTTTATCTGGAAGTCCTCAGAAGAATCTTCTTCAGAGCTCATTCAAGTTAGGGCAGATTCTTGTTCCTTCATCATATTCACAGGTTGACCCCTGCAGTGGTTGTGAGATGGGAATTACACAGTGATGAGGGTCACTGTAGGTGATTCTTAAAATTTTAGCTATATCTTTCTTTTGCACCGAAAAATTTTACACACGTAGTAGGCACTTGATAAATGCTATAGAATAAATGAGCGAAATGTACAACAATAGAAGCCCTTGTTTCCAGTTAAATTAGATGAAGGAACCGTGGTTGGAGAAAAGATGGACACACCTATTCCCCAGGTTTGGCTTCCCATTTCATCCTACCTATGAGTCTTCAGCTGTTGGCCCTAATCTCCAAGTCTTTGAAACATTCATGGTTAGGTTGAGAGACAAGAGCAGCAACTAATAGATTTTGTTATAGAACATTTTGGTTATAGCATAATATAGATACAAATTAGGTTTCTTTTGTCATTTTAGACGTGTCAGTGCTTAGAATTTTTCCCAGCTCTTAAAAATGCTTGAAAGTCTCGAGAAACAAATAAACAAATCATAAAATGGGAGAAGATATGAACAGACACTTTTCCAATGATGACATACAAATGGCTAACAGACACATGAAAAGTTCAAAATCATTACCCATCAGGGAAATTCAAATCAAAACCACACTAAGATACCACCTTACGCCAGTTAGAATGGCAAAAATTGACAAGGCAAGAAACAATAATTGCTGGAGAGTATGTGGAGAAAGGGGATCCCTCCTACATTGTTGGTGGGAATGCAAGTTGGTACAGCCACTCTGGAAAACAGTGTGGAGGTCCCTTAAAAAGTTAAAAATTGAGCTACCCTATGACCCAGCCATTGCACTGCTGGGTATTTACCCCAAAGATACAGACGTAGTGAAGAGAAGGGCCATATGCACCCCAATGTTCATAGCAGCATTGTCCACAATAGCTAAATCGTGGAAGGAACCGAGATGCCCTTCAACAGATGACTGGATTAAGAAGTTGTGGTCCATATATACAATGGAATATTACTCAGCTATCAAAAAGAACGATTTCTCAACATTTGCTGCAACAAGGATGGCACTGGAGGAGATAATGCTAAGTGAAATAAGTCAAGCAGAGAAAGACAATTATCATATGATTTCTCTCATCTATGGAACATAAGAACTAGGAAGATCGGTAGGGGAAGAAAGGGATAAAGAAAGGGGGGTAATCAGAAGGGGGAATGAGCATGAGAGACTATGGAGTATGAGAAACAAACTGAGGGCTTCAGAGGGGAGGGGCTGGGGGAATGGGATAGACCGGTGATGGGTAGTAAGGAGGGCACATATTGCATGGTGCACTGGGTGTTATACACAACTAATGAACCATCGATCCTTACATCGAAAACCGGGGATGTACTGTATGGTGACTAACATAATAAAAAAACATTAAAATATTTAAAAAATGCTTGGAAGTATGTTAAGATGTATGTGTGTGTGTGTGTATATATATAAACTTTAAAATTAATATATATTTGAAATTTAAAAATTAAATACAAGATATAAAGTTAAAAATACATCACATTTATGTTACATATATGGTGGTCCCCAGATGCTGGAAGTGTATGTAAAACTGCATTACGTCTAATGTCGTGCTTCCCAGTGTGTGACACAGAAACCAAAGGAATGTAATCCCCACTGCTGACAGAGGCAGACATGTGTGTTCAGACACCAGCTGAGTTTAACCTCATACACAAAGGCCACTTTCAGCCTTGAAACTTTCTTGTCCTGGAGATGCAGAAGCTAGACTTGAGTGAAAGATCTCAAATCAGGATAACAACTGCACCAAATGATTCAAAAAACTGGTTTTATTGACTGCACAAAGCAGAATCAATAACGTAGCCATGGCTTGTTACAAGGCCTTACACCCCGATCACCAGGCTTGGCTCTGGTGGAGCGGCTACTGGGTTTCACAGGTGATATTCTGGAACTGAAAGTGGTCCACTCATGGCTGCGGATAAAAGGCAAGTCTGTGATAGGAACTTTGTGCCCAGCCCCAGGAAGGGCGGTAATTGCCCTTGGCACCCACAAGTGGCTTTAAACATCAATCTCTCCTGTCGGTACCTGGGCTCAGACAGAACCGCCCACCCAATGACCATGGAACTCCATAGCTCACCTGCTACTTACATTGTCACCTTTCTCCTGACTGTGCTGTGCAGCTGAGTTCTAAGTTTCTTCATTTTTGCTCTTTTCACTTATTTTCTGACTCTCTTTGACACATCATGTGGAGACCCGATAAATAAATTTAAAGAAGTTAGTTCTATTTCAAGCATAATATTCAAGTGGCTTG
This sequence comes from Ursus maritimus, assembly GCF_017311325.1. Lineage (NCBI taxonomy): Eukaryota > Metazoa > Chordata > Mammalia > Carnivora > Ursidae > Ursus > Ursus maritimus. The sequence continues at coordinate 18,082,430 of NW_024423786.1, forward strand.
GCTATCTGAGATCAAAAGAGATCAGACGACTAAGCTGGAGGTATTTAAGAACAAGAATAATCTGGGGCACCTGGGTGGCACAGCGGTTAAGCGCCTGCCTTTGGCTCAGGGCGTGATCCCGGTATTATGGGATCGAGCCCCACATCAGGCTCCTCCGCTATGAGCCTGCTTCTTCCTCTCCCACTCCCCCTGCTTGTGTTCCCTCTCTTGCTGGCTGTCTCTATCTCTGTCAAATAAAATAAAATCTTAAAAAAAAAAAAAAAAAGAACAAGAATAATCTTTCGGGCTTGTCTTTTTTTTTCAACTTGGTGGGAATATCCAGTAGTTGTCAAAAATTGGGGGGCTTTGCGCCATTACTATAGGAGGTGCTGAGGGGACAGTGGTGAATTAAATAAAGCCTTTAATTCAAGGAGCTTATATTCTAACAAAGAAAATGCATATTAAATTAAAATGTTGCACCTTTGGGGCGTCTGGGGTCACGGTCAGCGAAGCGTCTGACTCTCGGTTTCAGCTCAGGAGGTAATCTCAGGGTCGTGAGATTGAGCGGACTCCAGTCTCAGCTCGCAGCCCGCTTGAGATTCTCTTTTCCTCTCCCTCTGCCCCTCTCACTCATGCGCTCTCTCTGCCTCTAAAATAGATAAATAAATATTTTTTAAAAATAAAATGTTGCACATTTAATAACTGCAAGAGGGCAAAGTGCTGTGAAAGGGAGATAGAATGCCAGGGAAGCATTTAATGGGGGCTCTAACATCATTTGTAAGAGTCAAAAAATGTTCCTTGAGGAAGTGGTACTTCAGTTAGGGTCTGAAGGGAAAGTGGTCAAAATTAGTCCAGAGAGGGAAGAAGAGCATTTGAGGTGGAGGGAACTTGGATCCTCAGGGCCCAACATGCATGAAGGCCTCAAGTCTAGAAAGAGTATGGCACACTCCAGGACCAGTGAGCGGGTCAGTGTGGCTAGAGAGGGACGTGAAAGTGACACAGAGGGCTGGAGAATTAGATGGCAAAACACACAGGTCCTATTAGCGCACTGTAGGAGTCTGAGCCTTACTCTCAGAGCGGGAGAAAGGAATGAGTCAGGATAGACTAGGTTATGCTGTAATAACAAACTACTCCCCAAATTGTTGTGATTTAACGTAAGAACACGTTTTATTTCTCACCCACACTCTCTGCAGGATCCGTGTGTGCAAAACAGGAGGCTCTGCTCTACCTGGTTCCTCAGGGCCCCAGGCAACAGAGGCTCTAGCTTCCAGTAGCTACACCAGCTGGAACACCATCGTCCTTAGCAATCATTGAGACAGGGAAAAAAGAAATTGTGGAATTGTAGCTGGAAATGTCACTTCTCAGAGAGTGACACGTATCCCTTTCTTTCAAATTTCCTTTCCAGGACAAATTATCAGGCCCTGCCTAATGTCAAGATCTCTCCAAGACATAAAGGAACACATAGAATATTTGGTAGTTGCTACTGTCTCTGCCAGAGAGAGCACCAAATGGTTTTGAGCAAAAGACAGACATCACCTGTGGTTTTTTTTAATGGAGGCTATGTAAACAACAGGCCCGATGAGCACTTTATCATTTTTCATTTATATAAGGCTCATACCTGATTAAAAAATCATAAGATGCTATGGATGTTGTGGCTCTAGCGTAAGGAATTTGAAAATTTCCTCGTCATATGCTCATGGTCAGAGGGCAATCAAAACTACGGCATGTGAGTTACAACCAGCAGAATGATCTTACCATGTGGGATCTTACTAAACTTTGGGAGCTAGCTAGGGGTACAGCACACGGCTCTGTCTTTAATCCTGAGATGCTCAGTATTTTAAAATTTTAATCAATCACTTGAATGAGGGTTTGGAAACCATGCCACTGAAATGTTCACAAGTAGCATGATACCAAGAGATTATGATAAGCTAACGGAGGCGGTTTTAGCAGGGAAAACGATAGGAAGGTCATGTTTTGGGGTCAAAAGACCAGCTTGCTATACAAATGCCAAATCAGGCCCACGAGGCCCAGAAGCATTATGTGTAAAGTGAGTTGTGGGAAGTGTGTTGGTCGACTTTCCATTCAAGATGAGTTAGGAGGACAACAAAAACTGGGCTTTGTGTTTCAAGATCAGAACAGAAGTCTGATTTCCACCCCCACCCTTCATGCTGGTCAAACCAGAGCTCAGGTGTTTATGGTTAAAATTAAAAAAAAAAAAAAAAAGGAAGGGAAACTAACCAGCTGTAGGCAGAGGGTTAGAGGAGAGAGAGCACATGTTTTAAACCTGGACATGCCACAGTAACAGTGGAATGAATTAAATCAGAAGGTGGGCAAGGAGAGAGTGGTTGGGGAAGAGTGTAAATGTAATTTAAGATAGATTTAAAGCAAATGGAGCAAGGTCAAATGTGCAAGCTAGTGTGGCGAGGGGAAAGGGAAACAGTGAAATGAGGCTTGGCTGGAGAAACGGGGATGCAGTGATTACCTTTAATCACTGAAGAGCTTTCAGGTGGGAGATGGATGGAATCTATTTGACCTCAAGGGGTAGAACCCGGGCTAGTACAGCAAATTGGAGGCAGGTGGATTGGGGCTCAATATCTTCGTAGGCAGACCTGCTCAAAGACGCTACGAGCTGCCTCAGGAGAGAGGGAATTCTCTTCGGCGCCCAAGCAGCTTGAGCAGAGAGCAGGGTGAGTCATTCTAACTGCTAACATGTATGGAAATGCTTACAGGGGGGGCTGAGCGCTAGCTCACATTACCTCCTTTCGTGTTCACCCTGTGAGAGAGGCACTGTTTCTCTGTCCATTTCACTCAAGGGAAAATGGAGTCTCGGGGAGAAAGACTCTGTGACTTGGAGCTCTCAGGAGTTAAGCTCGATGACTGCAGAGACCTTTCTACTCCTCAGGATGGATATTTCCTTCTTGAGCAGGAACTCCCCTGAAGGAATTCAGGGATCAGAGCCATAGGAAGTCAAAAGGTCAAAGGTTATTTCAGGTTAGACACTCCAGACAAACGGGGCAAAGTCTGGCGTTTGGAAATTTGGGGAGAGCTAATGAATTTGAGCTAATAAAATATACTAATTTAACAATTATTCTACGGTATCTTGTTTAACAAAATTAAATGCCTCCAGGGAGTTTGTCCATAGCCTGTTAAATTGTGTTTCCCTCCCAATTAGAGTTTTTCATTAAAACAGAATGTTCTCACTGTTGGCAACCAATCTATTCCTTTCCTTTTCTTCATTCTCAAGGGCTTCCTGGCTGTCCCTCAAAACCAGCAGCCTCACTTCTGCCCCAGGCTTTTTGCACTAGCTGTTCTGTTTGACTTCAAGATTCTTCCCAAGTGGGGGCGCCTGGGTAGTGCAGTCGTTAAGCGTCTGCCTTCGGCTCAGGGCGTGATCCCAGTGTTCTGGGATCGAGCCCCACATCAGACTCCTCCGCTGGGAGCCTGCTTCTTCCTCTCCCACTCCCCCTGCTTGTGTTCCCTCTCTCGCTGGCTGTCTCTCTGTCACATAAATAAATAAAATCTTTAAAAAAAAAAAAAAAAGATTCTTCCCAAGTGATTCCCATAGCCAGGTAATTACCCTTTTTAAGTGTTGTTTAAAATATCTTCTCAGTGTGTCCTACATGTTCCGTAAAATCCTATACCCCTTCTTTCCCCATGCATTCTTACCATCCCTTCTCCTGCTCCCCTCTCTCTTCATCCATGGCATTTACTGCTTATGTACTATGTCCTTTACTTATTTCATGTTTTCATTGGTTAATGTCGGTTTCTGCTGCTGCAATGTACATTTGCAAGGGGCAAAGACTTTTGTGTTTGTTCAGTGATGTATTATGGGGCCTTGGAAGAGGTTGGCACATTGTAGCAACACAAGAAAAATTTGTGGAATGAATCCAGAATTTGCTCGGAAGTTTGCACTTGAGGCCTGCTGAAGGTGTTGAGAATTGAGTCTGAGACGTCCCACCATCCATTCACTTCTGGCAGATCCTCTTGATCCTTTAAGGAAAGACAGCTGTGGCCACTACTGACCACTTCACGAGAATATTTAGAGGGGAAATAGTTTAGGCTTCAAGGGCCACAATCTCTGTTGTAGCTACTCCGATCTGACATTGTAATATGAAATTTTATAGACAGCTATAGACAATATGGAAATAAATAGGAAATAGTTGTGTTCCAGAAAACTTTATTTACATTAACAGGTTGTGGATTGGATGTGGCCCATTGGCTGTAGTTGGCCAACATTAGTGTTAGAAGTTGAAAGCTAGAATGGTTTAAATGTGAATATCATTTCAAATTAATTGAGTCAACACATTTTTATTTGCAGCCCTACTATGCGTCAGAGACTGTTCTTTGGGCAAGAAATTAGCCAGGAACAAAACCATCTGTGCTCAGCATGAAACTTGGAATTTGACAGTGGGAATAAAGAGCAAGTGTATCACTTATTACAAAGGTAAAATTCTGTGTCAGATGGTATGTTGTAGAAATATAACTGAAAACAACATGTAATGGCAAAGTGATGCATGCTGTGAATAAAACACATTGGGGTAAAGGGACAGAGGGACAGGAAGGGATCAGTCTGATAAAGTGATATTTAAACATGGAGATGTATAAGAAGTAAGGGAGTGAGGGGTGCCTGGGTGGCTCAGTCGTTAAGCCTGTGCCTTTGGCTCAGGTCATGATCCCAGGGTCCTGGGATCGAGCCCCACATTGGGCTCCCTGTTCAGTGGGAAGCCTGCTTCTCCCTCTCGTACTCCCCCTGCTTGTGCTCCCTCTCTCACTGTCTCTCTCTGTCAAATAAATAAAATCTTTAAAAAAAAAAAAAAAAGTAAGGGAGTGAGCCATGGCAATATTTAGAAGAACAGTCCTCCAGGCAGAAAAAGAAGTGTGAAGCTAAGAGGCTGAAGCATTCTGGGAGTGTTTGAGGGGGCTGAAGACTGCACATAATATAAACCCACATCCCTTCCTTCCCAAGCCATACATTTCCCTACCTCCCTTCTACATGCTATTGGAGGTAAAATTAAGTCACCCACGTTCACCCTCTCCCCACATAGAGAGCCCTCTGCTCTCATTCTCTTTTATGCTGTTCTATCAAATTACCTGAAAGAGTAAGACACATAAAGGTAGAAAGAAGCTGTGAAGCGATCCTCTCAGAATATTTTAATAAGAGTTATCTACCAAAATAAGAACTATCTAATGGTGGAGAAGTTGACATTACCATAGATGGGAAACTAGAATCAGTTAATCAAAAATACAGGTTCATCCTATCCCATTGTGGTTGGTGTGAAGAACTCGAGTCTATACTTAAATTCTATCTCTGGTTCTGTTGGTAAGTCTTGGAGTGACCTGTGGTTATATCATTTGCCCCTTGTGGGAGTTAGTTTTATCTGCTGGAGATGAATGAGTTAGGCTAGAGCCAGCGTGACAACTATCTCCATCAGTATAGCTCTAGCCCATTTCAGCACCCACGGCAGAGACAGGTCTTAATCGTAGCTGGTTTGCTGCTGAATACAAACTGAGCTTCAGAAGCCTACTTAACACGATATTTCAGGTGACAAGACCCAATCAATGAGGGTTGGCACTGGAGAGGAAATGTATTTGACCTCTATGGACAATATGACCTCTAAGACTCCTTTTATTCCTAAAACTAAAAAATACCTAATTTAGACTAATGAAAATGGGCAATAAGCAACTGGTGAACAAATCCCCATACCAGATGAGCAAAGAATGTTATGCAAATGTATTCCAGGAGAACTTACATTCTTTGTAAACTTTCCTGACCTAGGCATGTTAGCACTGATGTTAATAGCATTAGAACAACTATAATTTGGTCAGGTCTTAGACCAATATTTTGGTCAATTGAGGGTGGGATAAGGTTAAATAATTAAAATGCCTTCCCACATAATGGTGAAAGGAATTGCATATATGATTTTAAAAAAAGGCAACCATTAAAGAGTAGGTGAGTGAACAGGAATAATAGAACTTGTTTTTGAAACCATCGATACACAAAGAAAACTCAGTAGCTGACATTTTTCCTTATTGTCTTGTCAGAAGTGTCCTGTTGGCAGCCTGTACTTCTTTCTTCCCAGTATGAATCCCCAGCCCCAAGGGTCCCTTTTGGCCAGCCACGCAGTACTCGGGGAGGAAAGCAGGCTGTCTGAGGCACTGTTTACTGGGCCGTTATGCTCCCAGAGAAAGTTAATAGATCAAGTTTAAGGGCTGTCTGTAAAGTTGGTAGCCTTTTGAAGTAATCAAAACAAGGGGAAAAAACACAACCGTCTGTTTTACCTTAACAAGGTCTAAAATTGGCTTTCACAGGAGTTTCTAATGGCAGAGAGAAACTTTCCATGTTTTTGAACTTTGTGTGCCATTGAATCAACAAAACTGCTCTTTAGAACGAACTCACCTATTCCTGGAATCTTAACCATTTATTCTTCCGAAGTATTGTAAGGTGCAGTCCACGTTAGAAAGCAAAGTGTCTCACCTGCACGGTGTCACAAACACAGTGTAGGGTGGGGGGCAAATAATGGTATACTTTCAGCTCAGGTCTCCAGCCTGGCCCTTGACCATCCACCACAGTTGGCCCCACGGGAGTCCTTTCTTCCTGTCCCTTCCCCCATCCCTTCCTGCTTCATGATGTTTGTATTAGTATATCAACCAGAGACTTCTGTCTTTCAGGTATTTTGTAGTGAAGCAGCCACATACAATAGTAATACACTTTACAAATACTGGCTGTATTTTGTAGAATAACTTTGATTTAGCTAACAAAGGTGCTCTATTTTTTTTTTCCTGTTTTACCAAAGAATTCCTCAGTTGAGGGAGGAATGGAAAGGTGAGGAGATATGAGAAGAAGGAAGAATTCAAGCCCTACAACACAACAGCATTGCTCTGGAAGACTTCTGCCTGGAGGTAAGGCAGATTGATCTTGATTCTGGCCCAGAAGCGATTTTTATGACCCAAGATATGACCACATTTCCAGCACCAAGACCCCAAGGCCAGGAGGGGAACAGGCTCAGGGATGAATCCTTCTTTTACTGTGATGGCTCTTATATGCCCAGGTTACATACTTCTTTCAGAATTTGACAAAAATTATGAAACATTTCTCTAGAAAGTTAGACAGTTTCCTACATTCATGTACTCTCAAGTTTTTCAAAAAAGATCAATGGATTTGAGTTTATGTTGGAAGTTTAAGAGCTCCTTCTATGTTATAAGTCATCCTGTAAATCACCAAAATGCTACTTTTACATTTACCGTCCTTCATGTTCCCTTCACCTTCCTCATTCTTAGACTTTAGGCAATGTGACTTGGAGGTGAGAAACTTTTGAGATACAAAATCCTTTACTCAGAACCTGTCCCTGTTCTTACTTCCTGAATAACTTTGGGCACATTAATTAACCTGTCTGCGCCTCTGTTCTCCTCCGTAGAATGGGACAATAATGTCATCTCATTCTCTCCATGTCAAGAGCAGTGTCTAAGCTGCCACAACCTATGTGTGTAGTAAATAGGAACTCATTTTTCCCCCCAAAATTTAGGCAGACTTGATTACTTTTTTCCCTGTTACTTATAGAATCAAATAAGTCTTCGTTTTTTATAAATTTTAGTTAACATGATCAGAGCACTTGTAGTGAGCGGGAAGACTAGTTTTGCTACTCAGGGTTCTAAAGCACCTTACTGGTATTAACAAATGGAACTCTGAGCCCATACACAGTTCTGATCTCTTACAATCTTTGGAATTAGACATAATCATCGACTCTTTCATAGATAGGTTGATGACAGAATCACGAAGGCCTAGCCCATGAATACAGAAAGAACATGAATTTGTTTCACAAGGGCTGGTGCTAGCACTCTGACCCTTGACTTCATGACCTGTGGGGGGCGTCCTACCCTCCTAGTTTCAGTTTGCTTAGCTAATTAGATTTGATATCATTGTGAGGATTGAATGTGATAAAATATTACATGTACATTTATGAATGTCGTTATTGTTCCTCTATCCCCAAACCTACCAGTTTTTTGTCTTTCTTGGGGAGAGTGGGGGCTAGACTATAGCAATAGTTTTAACTTCATTGCATCCTCCAAACGGATCATTCTTAACTCCAGTCTGATCATGACCTTCCCTTGCAGAGAGTCTTTGAATGGATCCCTTAAGGAAAAGTTTCGATTGTCAAAAAGACCTCCAGAATCCACCATGACCCAGACCTCACCACCTGCCCCAGCTCCCCCCACACTGTTCCCCACACACTCTGCTTCCCACGCTCAGGCCATGCAAGTCACGTGCCTCTCCTCAGCATGCCTGGCTTTTTCTTCACTTTGCATATTTTAAATCATTTAAAAACATGTTAAGAAATTATTTTGCCTATTTTAATGTGACATGAAATTATGATAAGGTATTATGTTATTCTTAGGTAAAGGCAGCATTTTGACAAAAACTTTAAAATTCGACAACCTTGCCTGAATCCTTGAGTGGTAGAACAATGAGACCCTAGAAAAATGAATAGATCCCCCTCTCTCTGGAAGCTCTGGGGAAGAATCCATTCTTCAGTTCTTTCAGGTTGTTGGCAGTCACTTCCTCAGGGTTATAGGGCTGAAGTCCCTGTTTCCTTGCTGGTTGTCAACTGAGAACAGCTGCTAGCTTCTAGAAGTTACTCTCATGCCTCAACTGATGGCTACCTTCCCCTGTCTTCAAAGGAAGCAAGGGCAGTCCAGAGTGCCTCTCATCTTTCACCTCTCTCTAGCTTCTTTCATCATCTCCTCTCTTTGATCCATCAGCTCACTCTTTCACTTTTGATGACTTTTGTGATTATTTGGGCCCACTGGAATAATTTAGGATCATCTCCTTTTAAGGTCAAGTGATTAGCAATCTTCTATTTGCACTCTTAATTCTCTTTTGACAAATAAACTAATGTATTCACAAGTTCTGGGCATTAGGACGTGGATATCTTGGGGAGAAGAAGTGTTTCTGTTTACAACATCTCTTAATTATGTTTTTTTGGATCAACGAACTATTTCAAGATCTACATTAGCCCAAAATGACCTCAACTGATGCCAGTTGGAAAAGCTCACAGAGGTCACAAGATAGAATTGTTAACAAGGGAGGCAAGACATAGACAATTAACACAGGTTTAGTAATTGTTCTGGCAGGTGTGATCTCATAATTACATGTTGGATGCCTGTTGTAAACAAGGTTTTTTAAGATCGATTAAAAGCTCACCCAGTAATTGGAGAGCATGACTTTATACCTACAGTATGAACAAGAAACCAGTTCTCAGATTATGCAAATGAAAACTTGGGGCTTGGGATGAAGTCTGTAGAGACCACCTCCTATATAGATTTTAAGTCTTGAACAACCTATAGAGAAATGGATTTGTCAGAAAACTGCCTTAGATGACGCAGAAAGTAGCCCTGCTGATGAAGGTCTCTAGGAAGAGATCGGATAAACTCACTTTTATGTGAGTTTATAAAAGCAGTAATTTAAAATCAACATGTGATATTCTAGAATTGATTTACATATGCATAAGGTAGTAATTAAAAAATTATAAATAGAAAGATAGTTCAGACCTTAAAAAAACAAAAATACGTCCTTGGAAAAAGCAAGTTGGCTTTATGCTGAGGATTGCCTTATATCTGGTGTCCAGCTATAACAGAGTCCAATTCTAGATTACCTTTCTTGTTTACCTTTGGCCTAAAAAAAGACCATAGCATAAAGACCTTATTTTCTTCAGATTGAAGAATGGGTGGTATTGAATTAGTCTCATAACTCTGCAGAAGAAATCCTAAGTCCTTTCCACACAGAATACAATATTGTAAGAAAAATAACACCAGCAGGATGACCAGAACCAGATTTTCTTGTCCTTTTACCTTCTGTTTCTTAGAAGTTCTACAGTTTTTGATATCCAAAGGAACAGAAAATGCACTGGCTATTAGCATGTAAAATTAGAATTCTGCTCATGAAACTTTAAGCCCCAGGTCTTTCATTGCTGCGATCTCTTTACCAAGCCAAAGTTCAGAGGAAAAAAGTGTTTCATTAAAGTTGGTTGATACTGAATTACCGGATTATTCTCGGGGCATAAATATGTTATTAAAAACAACAACAACAACAACAATTTGTGATATTGAAGGTGGTGGGATGGACCAAAAACGGCTTCCTCAAGTAAGAAGAGCTAGTTGCCAAGTTCCAACATAGTGCATCTTTGTTTACTGAATGCTGCGCTTTGTAAAGCTCAGAGCTCGGTTTAAGCAGAGAGAAAGCTGAACGATGTAGAGAAAGCATAAAAAATATCACTGAACTCTGGAAAAATTAAAACTCATGAGAATGTAGAAAGTTGTATGCAAGAGTAGTGGGGTCTGTACGTAGGGGCAACCCCTCCTTCTTCTCTGCCACGTTTGTGGTAAAGGCAACAAAGCGTTCACGATACCTTGTAGGTAATGAAATTTCTTGCGAAAAATGTAAAGGAAGCTAAAATCGTCATGCTGTTGCCCATGGGGCAGAGTACACAGAGCTGAGGGGACAATGAGCTTCATGAGTTGTCATAAACTGACAACTCTCACCACTTGTAATAATTCCTGGCTGTTCTGTTAAAAAAAAAAAAAAAAAGGCACCACTTGCTTATTTATAGCTTGTTGGCACCTTAGTTGAAATTCTGGTATTTCAAGAGCTAGAGAAGGCACACGGAGGTGTTTTATTCCAACCCCAAGGCTTGGATCCATTCTCAACAATCCCAATACTTATATAACTTCAACCACCCCTTTTTAAAAAAAAGAAAAATTGGTCTACCTCTGTCTCAAGGGAAAATATTTAGATGTCAGGTACCAGATTGTTATTTCCCTTTGGAAATAACAAGGCAGCTGAAAGGCTAATAATTGGTCCGGGTGGTTATCTTATACTATGCCTGATGCAATAAGTAAGTAAGTAAATAAATAAATAAATAGACCAATTGAAAAATGAAGTTGTTGCAAGCTGATCTCTATGGAATCACTAAAATGCAGGGGGGAAATATCAAAAGCAGCAAATTAAAATCAGGATAATGAGCCCTGTGGCTTATCCTCTGTGGATTCTCTGATCTAGCTCTGCCTAATTGCATTCTTTGTAGGACATATTATTTCTGTTTTCCCACTAGCTTTTTTTTTTTTTTAATTTTTAAGTTTGGGGAGTGTATAATATAATTACTATCTCTTTATGGTATAAAATGTCATGATTTTGAAAAGGGAAATTTCATGGAGTACGAAATGTCATCCTCTCTCTTTATGAGAGTGTATGTCATTCACTTTGTTTAAAACAGGTTTGGGGAAAATACGCTTTATTCTGAGAGCAGTCGGTTGTTAAGCCATATTTTGACCTAATTTGCATGATAGTATAGTTGAAGGATGTTCATACACTTGGGAGTGAAACTGTGCCCTGTCCAAAGATGGCTATTTTATATTTTAATTATATTCTTACCAAATACCCAAACAAGACTGTATAGGAACCACTCTTCTGTCTTCACACTCATACTCACAAACTTTCACATGTATTCACATTTTAACACTTGCAGTCAGGTTGAAACTTCAGATATGGGAATGGTCTCTCAACTTATTCCTTTGAACCCCAACTTGTACAATAACGAACACTTCTTGGTAGCTCCTTTAGATCTCAGCATCTTATCATTCTGTGTATCTTATGACATGAGTAGCCCGGCAGCTCTGATGACCTCATCTAAAATACAACTGAGAAATTAAGAACCAGAATTCACCTAAAGAAATATGTCCTCTCAGAATCTGAATAAAAAACTATCCAGCTCTCCCATGTATAAGACTTAATGGCAGCTTTGGTGTAACCATTAACTCCAAACTGACAGTGTAGCTGGCTAAATTGAGGGTTCATTCTTACAAACCTAAGGAATCTATAAACTCCCTTTTTTTTTTCCCTTCTCACTTACTGTATAGGAAGGCACCCACATATCCAGTGAAGTTTACCTTTTTTTCTTTTTTTTTTTTTTTAAGATTTTATTTATTTATGTGACAGAGAGACAGCCAGCGAGAGAGGGAACACAACAGGGGAGAGGGAGAGGAAGAAGCAGGCTCCCAGCCGAGGAGCCCGATGTGGGACTCGATCCCGGAACACCAGGATCACGCCCTGAGCAGAAGGCAGACGCTTAACGACTGCGCTACCCAGGCGCCCCAAGTTTACCTTTTTCTTAGTCCCTGAGAGTCTTCCTTACTGGGATTTTCACATGCCCCTCCATACTGTGGTATGAGTTGAGGCGTCCCTTTATCCTGAACCCCAATCCCCCTTGGTAACCCGCATCCATCTGTGTTTCATTCCAGAGGTGATTCTTCTTAGCTATCTGTGGACCCTGCATTCTAGCCAACTGGACAAGCAAAGGTAAGGTAGGTTGTTCATGGGAAAACATTATATTTTCTTCTCTGATAGTGTTTGAATTTTAGAAGGAAATTCCTTAGCAGAATTGAATGACTTCCTAATGAAAATCAGTCTATCTGCCGTAGATGAAATCACTACTCAGCAACTATTCACTGCTGCCCCTACCATCTTTGCGGCTGGAATGATCTTTTCATCCTTTGACTTTGAGCTCATCCCTTTGACTTGCTTTAGCTAATGGTACATTAGCAGACAAGATAGGGCAGAAGCTTGAAATGTGCTTGCATTATTGAGCTTGCCCTCTTGAGCTCGGGCCTTTGGCAGTGAGAACATGCTACTGGTCCAAGCAGGTAAGAGACTCATAGAAATGGCCTGGACTCAACCTACAGCTTGAGGCTATGTCCAGCCTGTATCTGTCGAATCCCAACTGACTTGCAGATATGTAAATGACAAATAAATACTTATTATTGTATGCCACTGAGTTTTAGGGTGTTTTGCAACATTTTTTGGCACTAGCTTACTACTGTGAGTTGGAGTTCTTTCTACAAAAACCAACTCTGGCTAGCTTTTTTTTTTTTTTTAAAGGGTGAAGAATAAGACATAGCTCCTAGAAACAAGGGTAAAACTAAAAAACCAGGTTTATGAAAGAACAGAGACAAAGCAGCCCCCAAGGATCTAGGTAGTCTCAATTATAAAGCACCAAAGTTGGAATGAATACGGGCCAATTAATTTCATTATTTGGATCATTTTCAAGATTTAGAGAGAAAGGGTTTGGCCAAATCCAGTTACAAAAACTCTTTAACTTCTGCACCACTGGAGGGTGGTACACTTTAATAACTGGAAGGGAGCTCTAGATTTCCAAATAGAAGTCAAGCTGCTACTTTCAGAAGAGGCCATGGATACTGAGCACACAGAGATAACAACCATAGTGACCCCACAATATTTTGGTTAAGAAATATCTTTCAAATATTCGTATCAGGTCTTATAAGCAACTAATTGTCCTGGCTGTTGCTCAGAGTTCTTGGAACATGGATTGATCAGGATAATGCAGGAGGGAATTATATGAAGTGTCTCTCTCTATATATATTAACAAATTTCCACTACCTTTGTTGAAGTTTAAGGAACATTAAACCATGGGGCGCCTGGGTGGCACAGTGGTTAAGCGTCTGCCTTCGGCTCAGGGCGTGATCCCGGCGTTCTGGGATTGAGCCCCACATCAGGCTCTTTCGTTGTGAGCCTGCTTCTTCCTCTCCCACTCCCCCTGCTTGTGTTCTCTCTCTCGCTGGCTGTCTCTCTCTCTGTCAAATAAATAAATAAAATCTTAAAAAAAAAAAGGAACATTAAACCAGGTTTAAGGAATTTAAGTTCTAGGCATGACTCTTTCATTAATTACCCTTATAGTCTTGAATAACTCAACTCATCTAGGCATCAATGCTCATATTTTCAACGTAGAAGGAAAATTTGTGCTGATGTCAGGGTCGTGAAGCCCTTAATCCACCACTAAATCCATCTAAAATATCTGCACACTTAGTATAGTATGTATTAAATATTGACCAAAAACTTTCAGTATTATGTCACCTGATCTTCACAACTATTTGAGGTGGTATATTAATCTCTCCATTTTACAGATGAGGAAGCTGAAATGAAGAAAGCTAGGTCACTTTCCCACACTCAGACTCCTAGTAATTGGTGATCTTGATTCAAATACCGCATCTGCCTTGACCCTGAGCCTAAGTTTCTGACCTCCGTTCTTACATGGCAGTGAAGCAGTAACTCTGTGCTTGGAAAATTAGGAAGTATGATGCAAAACTAAGATTGTTATTTTCCAAGAATTAGATTGGATTTTTACCTAATAGTAAATGACCCATCTTAATTCTGGTCTCGCTAAATTGAAAATGTACACAAAAATGCATCTGTTTGGCCTGAGCATCTTCAAGTTCTAGTTGCTCAGGAGGAAAGAGTTGTAAAGAGAATGAAGGATAAGTTTCCAGATGAAATAAGAGGAGAGACAGAGAGGCAGAGAGGCAATTAAAGAAACTAACGTGCATTTCAAATAAGCAGGAATCAACCAAAGATCGTAGTAGCTAAAATTGATTGGATCAAAATTTTATTAAAGAGTTCCACAATATAAAACATTTCTGTGTACAGTGGTATCTTGGGCTCAGCATTAATTAAAATATGTTAAAATAGTAGGCTTTGTTTAGTGGGAAAGTGAAATATAGAAGTTATGCCAGCAGTTATAAGCACCGATACCTTTCCTGTCCACATCCGACCAAGACGTAGGCTTTTAAAAAGTTTGAGAGACAGAAGTAATTGATTTGTACATAAAACCACAAAAATGCCCTGATCACCACATGAGTACATGTAAAGTATTGCTGTTTTACAAGAGGATGGGCTGATTTTTGCTTTCAACTAATCCTGGTATTCTAATGAACAAAGCCAAACACAGTCCTGGGATAAGATTTGTTGAATGGGAAGAACCTGGAGAAGTTTGCCCGTGTCATGATCATACATAAGTGTGAGGACATGTGAAACACTAACCTAAAGGTGTTCCATAAGAAAAGGTGTCCTTCAGTATCATGTCCATATGTCTTCGTGTTAAAAATTCCCTAAGTTTATTAGCATTTTCTATGCGTATTGCCACATTAGGCTCTGAGGAGTCTTGCAATTGTACTTGTTTAACCATAGGATACTTTGAGTAAGTAGATAAAATCACACACAGCAATGATCCCAAAACAAGTTTCATGGGAATGTTTTCTTAGGAAACAATAATTATATGGAAAGAAAGGAGGACACGAATCCTTTTCAATTGAGAAAATAAAAGCAAAGACCAATTTAACAAAATGTATCAAATGTCCAAAGGCTTCTAACATAGAATATGCTGATTTTTCTGTCTACTGAGGAAAGAACAAGTACATTTAAGCTTGAACTGCAACAAAATGAAGATTATTATGAAGAGAAAAGAAAGAAGAAGGTCATCAGGGTCAAACATTGAAGTGGTTAACATTATGGTTAACATTACGATGCTGTGGTTGGGAACTACACAAGAGAAACTCAGATGACTCCATCTAGTCCAATAATTGCTTAGTTATCTTATACTTAATGTTCTTTCTCTTTCAATCCCTAAGCAATCTTCAAAATAAGCCCTTTATGAAGCAAAGATAAAGTTAAAAAATATTCACTGTGGTTCATAAATCTAGCCTACATCATTATCCAGTGTTTTAAACATGACTTTTGTGGAAATAAATGAAGGCCACCCCAATGAGAGCAAGCAAAACCTCTTTATTTTATCAGTTTGTTGTAGAGAGTCAGCCCCATCTCTCGCGTTTGACAGACACTCAAAGGCAGGTGGAGGAGTGGGAAAGCTTCAGGTCTGCCCTAGTCAGAGGCTGCTGGCGTGGAGAAGCTGGAGGTGGGCTGAAAGGCAGGGCCTGGCTGCTGGGAATGGAATCGGGCGACCCCTCCGGAGGCTGCTGCAGGAACTCAGAGATGTCGGTCACATGAGCAGGGTGGTAGCGGCAGAGCTGGTGAGTTGTAACTGCACCTGGATATACCTGGAAGGTAGAGCTGCCAGGAATTCCTGGTATGTTGTTCCTGGTATGGGTTTGACAGCAAGAGTGGAGCCATGGATGGCTGGAAGGTTTTTGGTCTGAGAAATGAGAAGGTGGAGCTGAAATCAATGGAAATGAGAAAGACGGCGGGTAGAGCAGAATTGTTGAGGGTGGAGGTAAGGTGTTCATTTTTGGACTTGTTCGGTTTGTGAGGTGAAACATGCAAGTGTAGAGGTCTGGCAAGCGTCAGAGCTTGTAGTTACACTAGTTAGCCGGAGCTGCCATACAAAATGCCACCGACCGGGTAGCTTACACAACAGACACTTATTTCTCACGGTTCTGGAGGCTGGAAGTTCAAAATCAGAGCGTCAGCTTGTTGGGTTTCCTCTGAGGCCTCTCCTTCGCATGCAGAGGCCACCTGTTCTCCGTGTCCTCACACGGTTCTTCCTCTGTGCATGTGTGTCCCTGCTGTGTCTCTTCCTGGTCTCGCAACACCCGTTAGACTGGATCAGGGTCCACCCTGAAGACCTCATTTTAACTTAACTACCACTCCAAGGATCCTATCTCCAAATGCAATCACGTTCTGAGGTACCGGGGATTAGGACTTCAAGATACGAATTTTGGCAGGGACTTAATTCAGTTCGTAACAAGAGTTGAATTCAGATTTTTAGATCCCAAGTTCATGACTCTTTCCACTGGCCCACAGTTAGTCAATAAATATTTTCGATTGTACCTGTGGATGTATATACATGCATACATGAATCATCTGAATAAAGTGCCTTAACCCACTTGAATGCTGGCATTGGATAAGCATTCCCTGAGCAAACCCAGCGTAGAGCTATGCACATTCTGTAAACAGGGCCTCCATCTGCCCTGCTACATAAATAATCAACACAAGAGAACGGGCCATGGCAACATCCCAGCCACATGCCACTTTTGTTCCATTGCCATTTTTTCCACATGGGACTAAGGCTTTCCAAACTGGAGCCTTCCAACACAGAATTTATACTTGTTGTGTCTCTACAGGGTGGCAATCAAACCTGTGATGTCACCAAAGCAAAAACCGTCAAGAAACAGTTGCTAAGATAGCAGGAGTTGATCAAATTCTGGAATCCTGCTGCAGGGCCTGACTGCAAAACATGTCTTGAGAATAAGGCAACCTCTTGTCATGTGTGGGAGTGTGCACATTGATAGATATAGTTCTCTAGTTGGATTGTCTTGTGCTGAGGAGAAGAGTTTTTAAAAAAAAATTGAAATGGCTTCTTCTATCTTCTGGCAATCCATCCTGTAGTGTGGACTGTGAAGAAAGAGCAAGAGAGAAGAGTGATAAAGTAAATGTAACAGAAGGAAGAAGGGGTGAGGGGCATGTTAAAACACTTCCTATTCACCTGGGCACAGAGAAGAAGAATTACTATATCTGAAAATTACTATTTCCTGTTTCACTTCTGTATTAGTTTCCTAGGGCTGCTATGCCAACGTTCTACAAACTGGATGGCTCAAAGCAACAGAAATTTATTGTTTCATAGTTCTGGAGGCTGGAAGTCTAAAATCAAGGTATCGAGGTGTCAGCAGGGCCATCCTCCCTCTGGAACCTGCAGAGGGATCCTTTCTTGCCCTACTCGGGTTCTTTGAGCTTGCTGACAGTGTTCGCATTTCTTGACTTGCCTCTGCATCACTTAATCTCTGCCCTGGTGTCACGAGGCATTCTCCTATGTGTCCTTGTCTTCATAATTGGAGTCAATCTTTTAAAAAAAAATAGATGTTATGTGAATCCTCAGTGTACAAAGACTAAAGCGGGGATTGTACAAAGACTAAAGGGGGGATCTTCCAAAGGTAGAGGAGACTGTCAGTATTACTGTCATGAATAGGAGTGGAGACCAGGGGAAAGGGAAAAAGTGAAATAGAAAAACATCAGGAAGGCTCCCTGATGAAAACGTGCCATGGAACGAGAATCAGGGACTCTGCTCTCCGTATTTTGGTTCTGATACATAAAGAGAAAGAAAATAACCAAATAATATTAAAATATAGCTGCCCCGGTTGAAGGTTGGTGCAGGGGAATCTTGAAGGTGATCCCACAAAGTGACCTCACTCTACTTTTCTGGCCAGCCCTTCCACAGGATTTTTTTATCAGCCCACTTCTCCTGTTCAGCAGATGAGGGAACCGAAATGCAGAAAGGGAACGTGATGCACCTGGATTCCCTTGGGGATTAATGGCCGCCAGAGCTAATGCCTTTCTCACATACCACTCCTGAGTGCTGAACGGGCAAAAACCAGGAGTATGTGCAGGTGTGACTACCCAGTGTGCAGGAACACGGCTTTCCTCATTTTTGTACAACTCAGCTCAGTTGTTCTTTCAAGTGCTCACTCTTCCAGGAAGCAGAGAATAAATTTCAATCATTCAAGGGTCCTTTCAATCCATGTATCACTCGGAGTTGTGCCTGTATGCCAGAGAGAGGAAGAGTAGAAACTGCCACGGTATGAAGTTACGGTGTCGTCACACTGTTGTGCGCTGAGGAGTGTTACTGCATGACATCTGCATTTCTGTAACGTCTGCCCTGCTGATCCTTTTCCATCCTAACCATGGAGCCTTCCAAGATGGCTTCCTTTCAGCTATTTCCATGACCACCCGGAGATAAGAGAAACATTTGGCTTCTCCCAGAAGCCACATGAAACCCAGAGAACATTTCCGATGATGCCTCAGGCTTACCTGCCTGGATCCCCCCACTGTAGCCATCTCTACTTTAAAACTCCCACACGGTGCTGAGGGTGAAGAAGCTGCAGTTGATGGGACATCTCCCCAGGGTGGATTAGGGAAGGAAGCACAGGTCTTGTTGTTTCTCAGACCCCTCCAGGTTAGCCTGAGCTTTCTACTGCACCCTACCCAGGGGTTAAATCTAGGGCTGCTTCTCGAGATCACAGGGAGGAAAGCTGTCTGGCTTCTAGCCTAGAGGTGGAAAGAGGTGCCTCTTAATTATTCTTCCAGATCTATTGCTTATGTTGTCAAATCTGCAGGGGTTTTGAAGCTCACAAATTCATCTCTCTCCTTTACTGTTGTACTAACAATTTTTTTTAAAGATTTTATTTATTTATTTGACAGAGATAGAGACAGCCAGCGAGAGAGGGAACACAAGCGGGGGGAGTGGGAGAGGAAGAGGCAGTCTCCTAGCGGAGGAGCCTGATGTGGGGCTCGATCCCAGCACGCCAGGATCACGCCCTGAGCCGAAGGCAGAAGCTTAACCGCTGTGCCACCCAGGTACCACCCAGGCGCCCCCTGTTGTACTAACTATTCTTGGAGGCAATGAGCACTCTCTAATCTTGCTTGCATGGAGGATGGCCAAAGGATAAAAAGGAGTTCCCAGGAATGAAAAACACATTGGTTGATATATTAAAATATGACCCTGTGACAGGCACGTCACATTAGTAACTCACATCTGTAAACCATAAAATAATTTCCAAGTTATTCCTTGTTTGGAAAGCCATTCATATTGAGTGGAATCCTTTAGAAAGCAGACCACCATGTTTCTCATCCAAATTAAGTGATGTCATGAATATAAAACATATTACAGAGTTCTTGGAACAGAGTAATATTTGAGAAATCTTTGTAGTATTAATAAAATTATTATAATTATCCCACATGCTCAGCATTGGTGACTGTGTTATTTGTAATTCTCATGGACAGCCCTATACTAGCCCATCTTTGAACTTTTTCTTCTTCCTTATATGAAAGGTGACATCCCCTTGATTCTAAAGTCTTTTGAAGTCTTTCTGTTTTATCTTTGTCGAGGGAAAAGGCTCCAAGATAACTGAAAATCACAGATAGGACCCATAGAGAATGCTTGAATTACCACTGGCCAAAAACAAAAAAAAAAAAGAAGAAGAAGAAGATGAAGATGAATTGAATTGTGACTGTTAAAACACTTTAAGGAAAATTGCATTAACGAGCTTAAAAACCAACTCTAAATATGTTACTTGGGGAAAACCTTGGGACAGCATAAGCAGGCAGCTTTCTCCCCCTTCAAACACATGGTAAAGTGACAACAACTTTGATTTACTTTGTCATTTAATTTCCCTTCCATGTCTTGGCCTTAAGCCACAGATGCTTCAAGCCTCTTGGCTGGACAATCAGATTTTTTTCTTTCTTTGCCCATTTTTTTCCCCATTGGCAGCATTCCCATAATAAGAGCCCAATGAAAATGGACTTCCTTCCGTCTCCCTTAAACTGCCTCTGAAAACTCTCCAAAGGCGTTTGGGTGGCTTCTACCAAAGGAGAGATCTAGAGGAAAGTCCAGAGAGGTTTTGGAAATCAGAGTTGGATGGTTTTCTCCTTAATAGTGTATGCACGCTCACAGTAGCAGGAGAAAGGCACTCTTCAAAGTTGGATCTCTTCAAAGATTTCACAGTGCTGGAGGGCATTCACCAAGACTCCTGATCCCTGCTGGGATCCCTCTTCCAACAGGTCACAGAACTGGGAAGCATGTTTCCTTTTAAGATGCCACCCCAGAGAGAGGTTATTATCACATTAGACTGGGTTTTATTGCTTAGGGGGGACTTAGGAGCCCAACTTAAAAAAAGATGCTTCTCTTTTACGGGTTTTTAGGGAAGGCTGCCATTTTTTTTTCTCCCGTTGGGCCATCTCTCTACCAATTTATACCAATAACGCCGTCCAAATTTCTCAACTGATATGAACCTGTTCAAATGTCTGCTCTGACTTGGAATAATTAGCAGGATCCATATTGTTAGAAAAAACAAGAACACAAGGATAGAGTAGTGGTATTACGCTTGATTTGTGTCTTTATCCATCCAGTTTATTTCCGTTCCTGGTGACACTAAGAGGCTTCCTTCCAATAATCCCCAAGTGTTTGCTCATTCACTGGAATATGCAACAAGTAATATTCAACATCATCTGTGCGGCTGGCACTGTTCTAGGCCTTGCAGACAATCAGCGCTAATGCAGTAGAGAGTGGGTAACAGGCTGTGTTGAAAGATCAAAGGTGCCATTCCTCAGCCTCTAAGCCCTGGTTGTTTTGAGCTAGGTCCTTGTTAGTATAACTCACCACTAACTTTTATCTCCTATACTTAATGATGCCCTTGTATGAGTTATGTATTTTTAATTTTTTCCAAGCTAGGATCTGCTTGAGTTAACGCCTCGCATAACAGCGGTCTTTATCAAAACATTTGCCCTCACTATGATGTAGAAGTAAGCGTTTTCACCACAGAAATAGAAAAAGGAGTCTGATGAATCCATTTGCTTGAAGCTATTCTCGTAGAGCGTTTGTCTCCTAGCTGAATGTGGATGGAGACGTGAGTGGAACGGTACAGTTTTTCCAACTTTCGTTTTGTCAGCCGAAACATAAATGTTATCGTGGGGAGGAAGCATAAAGGATAAAGCAGAGATGCTATGTTTGAAGCTTCCAGAAACCTCAGCAGGCCTGAAGTTGAGCCTGAGAACTAAGGGCTTTACTGAGGATAGTGGGGAAAACCACCCATGTACTCAGAAGACACTGGACAGAAACTGGAAGATCCGAATTTTAATCTCTTGTCATTCAGTAATCTCTGTGGCTCGTGCAACTTTCTTACACCTATTTGGACTCTGTCACAGTGTCTCAGTGGGAGGAAGGAAAATATGTGACTACCTCATAGCAATATTGTGCTGCAGTCAAGAACACAGCTCTGGTGTCTGTGTCTGGATTCCAATCCCAATTACTAGTTATTTTAGTACCTCAGGAACGTCTCCTGTGCCTGAATTTTCTCATCTGTAAAATACTGGGGCAGAGTATAGTGTCAATTTCAAAAGGTTTTCTTTTTTCTTTCTTTGTCTTTCTTTCTTTTTTTGTTTTTTGGTTTTTTTTTTTTTGGTGAGTAGCGAGATAATATAGGGAAGGGTTTAGAGCAGCTTCTTTTTTTCTATTTTTTAGTCAGAGAGAGAGAGAGAGCGTGTGAGAGTGCGCACAAGCCAGGGGAGGGGCGGAGGCAGTGGGAGAAGCAGGCTCCCCCCTGAGCAAGGAGTCCGATGAGGCACTCGATCCCAGGACCCTGGGGTCATGACCTGAGCCGAAGGCAGATGCCTAACCAGCTGAGCCACCCAGGCATCCCTAGAACGGCTTCTGATACATAATAAGCCCTTCATGGATGTTATCTTTGTGGCACATGTCAACGCAGTTTGTCAACACTTTGGGAAGAAGTCCAGTTGAGTTTTAGGATCCCGTGTGGCTGGGAGAGGCCATGCGACTACTTAGAGCAAATGAGTTGTGAGCACAAGTGACAGGACTTTCAGGCAGAGCCTTTAGTTACTAGACTGAGACTCTTCAGAGTTCTCTTCTTCCTTCTCCCAGATAATGTTCCATTCTGTGGCAATTCCAGCAGCCTGGATCCTGGAATGAGGGTGAAAACTGAACTCCCAGCCAAACAGTGATGGACGGGTGAGTGAAAAACACATCTTTATCACTTTAAGTTACTGAGATTCGAGGTTTGTTCATTACCACAGCATAAACTAGCACATCCTGACCGAGGAAGCGATACTTAGGACCACCTTCTCTTAGAGAGAAAGAGACAGCACCAAATTTTATTATGAATAGGGTAACATACAAGTCTACTTATTCTTTTTGGAAAACGGGTCTATTAAGATGTAATTTACATACCATACAATTCAGCCATTTAAAGTGTACAATTCATTTGTTTTTAGTTTATTCACAGATAAGTGTAACCATCACTATAGTCAATTTTAGAACAGTTCCATCACCTCACAGTGAAAGGCTGTACCCTCTAGCTGTCACCACCCAATCTCCCCTGACGCTGTCACACTTAGGTTGCCTGAAGCAACCACTAATTTCCTTTCTGTCTCTGTAGATTTTCATATTCTAGACATTTTATATGGATGGAATCATATAGCATGTAGTCTTTTGTGACTGGCTTTTTTCATTTGGTATAAAGTGTTCAAGATTCATCTGTTGTAGCATATGTCAATACTTCATTACTTTTTATGGTTGAATAATATTACATTATATAGATATACCACATTTTATTTATCCATCCATTGCTGCATATTTGTGTTGTTTCTACACTTTGGCTTTTATGAATACTGCTGATATAAACATTCATGTACAAGTTTTTGGGTGGACATACGTTTTCATTTTTTGAGTCTAGGAGTGGAATTGTTGGATCAAAAGATAACTCCGTGTTTCATTGTTTGAGGAATTTCTAGACTGTTTTCCAAAGTGGCTGCACTACTTTACATTCCCGCCACTGTTTCGCATACGCTTCACATCCTTACCAATATTTGCTGTTATCTGATTTTTTTTTTTATTTCCACCATCCTGAGGGGCGGAAGGGCTATCTCGTGGTTTGGATTTGCATCTCTCTGATGACTAATGATGTCCAAAACTTTTTCATTTGTTTATAAGTCTCCTGGATATCTCAGAGAAATGCCAACTCAGATCATTTGCCCAGTTTTTAATTGGGTTATTTATCTTTTTATTACTGAGTTGCGAGGATTCTTATATATTCTGGATATGAGTCTTTAATTAATTATATAATTTGCAAATATATTCTCCCATTCACTGGGCTGTCTTTGTAGTTGATGGTGTCCTCGGAAGCAAAAAGGTTTTAATTTTGATGATGTTAAATTATTTTTTTAATTTATTGCTCATTTTGGTATCATATCTAAGAATCCATGAAGAATTACCCCTATGTTTTCTTTTAGAAGTTTTATAGTTTTAGCTCTTACTTTTATTTTTTTTTTTTTTTTTTTTTTTTTTTAAAGATTTTATTTATTTATGTGACAGAGAGACAGCCAGCGAGAGAGGGAACACAGCAGGGGGAGTGGGAGAGGAAGAAGCAGGCTCATAGCAGAGGAGCCTGATGTGGGGCTCGATCCCAGAATGCCGGGATCACGCCCTGAGCCGAAGGCAGACGCTTAACGACTGCGCCACCGAGGCGCCCCACAACTGTACACTTTAAATATAGGAAGCATATTACGTATCAATCACACCCCAGTAGACCAGTAAAAAATTGATTAAGAATAACTTGACTTTGTATCATAGGTATAAAAGTAAGAGCTAGGGGCGCCTGGGTAGCGCAGTCGTTAAAGCGTCTGCCTTCGGCTCAGGGCGTGATCCTGGCGATCCGGGATCGAGTCCCACATCAG